>NW_024348242.1:3016910-3265507 GCF_902729225.1 Pteropus medius | reverse complement strand
GCAGCCATCCTTCAGGAAAACAGAAGTAACCCGTGTCTGAGTCCTTAGTCCTTACAAAGCCCACACTTCTTTATTTCTCTCTCAATAACTTTAAAAAAAAAAGTCAAAGCCTAGTCTGGGGCAGCAGGCCCCCAATGTGAGCATCAGGACCCCCTGAAGGGCATGTGAAAACGCCCTGACTCGGCAGGTGTGGGCTGGGGCCAGGGAGCTGCATTTCCAGCAAGTTCCCGGGCAGTGCTGAAGCCGCTAGCCCAGGAGACCACACTTGGGGACTGCTGGTTTGTCACATCCAAATCGGCCTTGTGGGTCTCCGCCTGGCTGGATGCTAGACTGCCGGGGATTTTTCAGAACTGCAGATGCCTGTCCCCATCTCCCTAAGATCTTGATTCCCTCGGCTTAGGGGTGGGGAACCCAGGGATCCCCTGAGTATGTGAAAATCTCCCCCAGGTGATTCTAAATACACTGTCGGGTGAGAACCACAGCCTCAGCCTGAAAGCACCTCACACTATGCTGTGTGGGACGTCACATCTCAAGTCATTTATACAGAGAGAGTGCCAAGAAATTTAACCCGATCCAGCCATGATTCTGGAGGTCTGACTCTGCATTCATAGGTGTTGGATGTCACTCTAAACAAACCTTTTAAAGATCACTTTAAAAAGTAATACAGTAAGTGGTTATTTGCTGGAACTCATCAATAATACATGCCCACAGAGCAAATGACACAAGCCAATGTCCTAATTTATGCAAAAGGGCATGCGTGGCCTGGGATAACATTCCCAGTAGCTGTGTCATAAGCAGATTCAGAAAACTGCCATCTCTGAAAAGTTCTAGGCCTAAGGGACTAGATGAGATCAGCCAAACCCTGTGTGATGACTAAAAAGCACTGTGTCAAAGGCACGGGCGGGGACTGCAAGGGCCTCATTTCACAAATATAAGCGTGGCATAAAAACATATTTCTTAATGTGCTACCCTACACGCGTAGCATGTGACCGTCAGTAGGCATAACAGACATATACAACTCTATTCCTAGCAGAAACGCACACATAAACACTGGACTATTTATACCCACAAACTTTTATCCTTAAGTCTGTGGAAAACATTGCGAGAAGCATCCGCTCCTTGGTATAACCCGAGTTGCCTCATACTTGAGTATACTTTGTATCTTTCCGCAGCAAGATGGTAAACAAGGCAGATGAGGTCTCTGCCTCCACGAAGCTGACGTGAGGAGAGAGAAAACAAATAAATACACTACGATGAGTGCCACGATGAAGACTAAAGGGGTACTGCAGGAAGGGGTGACGGGGAGAGGCGCAGCTCCATCTGAATGGAGACCGGACTAAAGAGAGGATTTGAGCCTTGCGAAGATCTTGGGGAAGAGAATACAGCCAGCCAGAAATGCAAGTGCAAAGGCCCTGAGGCGGGGCCCCCTTGCAGTGTTCAGGGCCTGGCCAGTGTGGCCAGGGCAGAGCGGGAGGGGGGATAGCAGGGGTGCCCGGGGTGGGAGGTGGACGTATTTAGTCTGATGGATCTGGGGGCCTGGTTCCTCTGGGGCTGGGCGGGAGGCAATGTTTGTCCACAGCTGGGCCCAGCATTCTCAGGGCCCCCAGAATGAAGAATGAACGCTTCCTGCTTCCCCGCCACCGCCGCCCACCCTCCTTCTCGGCACTGGTGGGCAGCCGAGGGCAGGGAGGGGCCGGAGCAAGCGCAGCGGGTACGTGAGGGTGGTGCCTGCCCAGCTCCCTCCGGCTGCAACTCAGTTCTGGGAAGGAACACTAAATCAGCTGCCTGGCGCTGGAGCCACACACGGCCAGGCGCTCAGCAACACCTGCTTTTCAGGCGGAAGCTAAGAGCCACACAATCGGCCTTTGTATTTTTATGGCCCTTGAGAATTTACTTTGTTCTCTTTCCGAGGCCTGCTTCCCCTGGGGGGCCCGGAACCCAGCAGGCAGATTAGAGACGAGAGGGAGAGGCAGAGAACAGGCCCCAGAATCCAGCGTTCCTGACTCCCAGTCCCTGTACGGCCAGCTTGGCTGTGCCAGAATCCAGGCACATCTGGGCTTCCCCCACCATGCCGTGTGCCCCTGCCCTGCGGGGGCAGATGGGGACAGGGCCCGCCTGCCGAGCGTTCCCTGCGCAGCCACACAGGGACCCACACTCGGAAGGGCCCGCCCTTGCTTTCATGCTCCATCTTGAAATTCCTAATCATTTCTGAACCACAGATCCTGTGTTTTCATTCTGCACCAGGCCCTGCAGATCACGCAGCTGCCCTGGACGGGGGCCTCGTTTGAGATGCACAGAGTCCCCGGCAGCCCGTGGAGATCTGAGACACAGCCTAGGCTCAAGGCCCCAAACGCCGTGGCTGCAGATCCCCACGTCTTGGCCAGAAGGTGCTGGAAACCACACACACACACACACACACCCCCGCCCACCACCCCCGTCCGCGTCTGGCTGTGGAAGAAACTTTGCAGATGTCGCACGCTCAGAGCAGACATCCGTGAGGTGATGTCTGGCTTTGATTAAATGTCCAGAGTCACTCATTAACTGGCCCCACAGACAGGCTGGAAGCCCTCCCAATACGAAACCCTCTTCCCCACAGCACCCCGGCCTCACCTCTGCCACCGACAGCTCCCGCCAGAAACCAGAGTCCCTGGTTGGGGTGCTCAGGTGCAGAGGCAGGAGGGCGGCCTGCAGTCCCAGCACCTCCCACTGAGGAAGGGATTCCCCGCCCTGCTCTGCCCTCTCCTGACTGGGGTCCGAGGCCACTGACTGCCTGGCCCTATTCAAAGGGTCCGGCGGGAGCACCCTGCCCACAGAGCCTCTCCCAACCTGACCATTGGGGCTGACCCGCCATCGAAGCCAGGGGCTGACCCGCCATCAAAGCCAGTCCTTTTCCCTGTGGGTGGAAACCCATAGCTTGAACTGTTCTGCATTTCTCACTGCAATGTAAATGAAGTCTGTCTCCTCTCCTGCGGGAGCTTCGGAGGGCAAAGTCTGCGCCCCGTTCATTCACTCTTCACGAAGCCTCTTCCCGGGCACCCTGGTGCCAACCTTAAGCTGGGTCCTGAACACTACACAGAAGACCTTGCCTGGTTGGGGCCCAATAAGTATGTGCTGAATGAATGAATGAATGAATGAACAAAACTATAGCTTAAATGTATTGAACACCTACTAGGCACCAGGTGCTGTTTTAATGGATTTGTGTGTATTTCTTCATTTGACTCTCACGGCATCCCTGAGTTTGGTGCTGTTCTTGTGCCCAGTTACAGAGGAGGAGACCGAGGCTCTCGGGAAAGACACTTGCTCGGAGAGCTGACAATCACGCATGTCACACAGCCACACGCACGTGCAAGCCTGAAACCAATCGATTCACAGGCAGGCAGGGTTCAGGGCCAAATGAGTGAAATATCCTGAGATGGTATTTATTTCCCTTCTAGTTCTCAAGTTCTAACGACTGTTTATTCTCATGAACATCTAATTTGTGTGCTCAGCCTCTCAGTCGGGGTAGAGTGCCAAGTGGCTCCATATTTGCTCTCTGGTGGGACATCACAGCCCTGCCTTTTAAAAAAATAAAATAAAACAAGACTCCTCGGAGCCCATGCATTTTGCTGGCATCTCACAGGTGGGACGTGCAGTCCTCTGCAGCCTCTGAGGCATCACCGGGCCATCAGGAAGCCGGCCGAGAGGAGCAAGGGTTCCCTGCAAAGGTGGCAACCGGCATCCTCTCCCATGTCCCCGAAGCCCCTCCCATCAGGAGGTGGAGTCTCATGAAAGTGGGTGGGCTCTGCGAATGCTCCGACCAATAGGAGGCAGCAGAAGTGACTCCCGGCCAGTTTGGGACTAGCCTTAAAAAGAACTGGCCCTTCTGCTCTCTCTCGTTTGGGACCCAGCTGCCACCGCACAGAGAAGCTCAGGCCAGAGTTCCGGAAGGACGAGAGACCATGTGGACAGAGAGAAACGTGAGGAAGTGAGAGGCCGCAAATGGAGACGGGGGCCCTGCCCTGGCCCCTCTGGCCAGCCTGGCGCCGGTGCCCAACCTGTGGGTAAAGCCGTGCGGGTCATCCAGCCCCAGCCGGCACCCAGCCCTCATCCGCGGCACAAACCACCCTGCTGAGCCCTAGGGTTGGCCCCACGAACAGCATCAGCCCACGGCTCCCTCTTCCCCACCTCCCAGCACCTGTTTGTTTTCCCAACAGGTGTTAAAATAACGACCTTTGGGCTAAAAAGGAAGCTGTGTGCATGGGAGATGAGAGGGTCCGGCTGCCTGGACCCGAAAGAGGAAGGGAGGGAATGGAGGGGGCCGAGTGCGGGGGACCCCGGACAAGCTGCGGGAGGGCCGTCGGCTGCCCTGGGGCACGGCGCTGCTTTTTCTCCGCCCGCCCCAAAGTCAGCCTCGGTCTTTTCCTCAGGAACGAGATTTGCAGGAAACGAGGGCCGGAGACGAACGGGCTTCTCCCGCCTCGGGGCCTTTGCACTCACCATTCCTTCTGCCTCGGTGCGGCCCCCCCGCCCCGTTCTGGGTGGACTTGTGTCCCCCAAAATGACACGTCGAAGTCCCAACTCCCAGGACCTCAGCCTAGGGTGGCTGTGGACATAATTAGTTAAGATGAGGTCATCCTGGAATAGGATGGGCCCCAAATCCAATGTGCCCGTGTGAGAGAGGAGAAAGCCATAACGGAGCACAGAGACACACAGGGAGAACGGCGGGACGGCACAGGCTGAGGCCGGAGCGAGGCGGCCACGGGCCAGGGACGGCCGCCAACCACCAGCAGCTGGGCCAGGCGGGAAGCGTCCTCCCTCGGAACCTACCGAGGGAGCTCGGCCCGGCCGACACCTCGATTTCAGACTTCGGGCTCCAGAACCGTGAGAGAGCCTTTTTCTGTGCTTTGAACCGTCCAGTCTGTGCTTCTTCGCTACAGCTGCCCTAAGAAACTCACACGCTCCCGCTGTGCCATATAGTGACTTTGGACTTCAGCAAGTGCCTTGACTCTGCCTTCGAAATATACCCCAAGTCGGCCCCTCTCCGCACCTACAGTGAACACCCTGGTCCAGCCACCATCGTCGCCTGTCTGGACTATGACAGTAGCCTCCTCCCGCTCTCCTGGCATCCACTGTGCCCCCTCTCTCCCCAGCAGCCGGGGGGCCTTTAAAAGGCTACATCGGACTTGCCGCCGCCCCTTAAAAGTTCCCCATCCTGCTCCGGATGCAATCCCAGTCCCTTTCAGTGGCCGAGCCAAGCCCCATGGTCTGGCTTCTTCTCTCTCCTCTCCCGCTTTGCTCCAACCCACTGTCCCTCACACACACCAGAAATGGTCCTCACCTCAGGGCCTTTGCACGTGCTCTTGTCCACCCGGAACCCTCTTCCCCACACGGTGACGTAGTTCCGACTCTTCATCCACGTCTTTGCTCAAACGCCCCTTCCTCAGGCCTTCCCTGACCACCTTCGCCAAAAGAGTCCCCCCACCCCACCCCCGTGCTATCTCTCTCCCACCCCCATGGGGAAGAAGACCTCTTCCCCAGCAACGAGACCCACACTCCTCCTGCAGGCACGCTGGCATGGGGCACAGACGGACAAGACGCACAAGCGACCGGCTGTCGCTCAGGGACCATGCAGACAATGGGACCCTACGCGGCCGTTACAAAGGGTGAGCACGTCCCCGTCAGGGCACAGGGCAGCCGCGAAGATCTGTGCTTTGTGTGTCGTTTCTCTTGCGTATTTTTTAACTTGAGGATGATAAACACAGAGTCGAGGCCACGAGGCGCATTAGCCTTAGGTGCACAGCTTGGGGAACTTTTAAAAAGCATGTCCTTTAAAAAAACAAATGGAAGACTTACGAAACAGTTTTGGCTTCGGCGAGGCATCGCACAGACAGCAGAGTTCCCACAGCCCGCGCCGTCTCCACTCTCGCCGACGTGGTAGGTTCCCGAGCCGCGCCTGCCCGTTCTCCCGCTCCGGGGCCCATCCAGGACACCACGTGACAGCACGACGACTTGCTCACACACCGTCCGCTGAGCCCAGTTCCCCCTTTCGAAAACGCGGTCTGTGACACGGAACCGTGCCGATCCAAGGGGCGGACAGAAGCCTTTGTGGGCTGGGAGGCGGCTCTCACCGCTGCCGTGCTCAAATCCCTCTCGCCTCTCCCCTTCCTCTGAGGACAAGATCTGGACACCTCGGCTAGGCCAGTACACGGCCGGCTCCGCCCCCACCTACCTCGCGATGCAGCGTGCGCGGCTCCTCTCCCGCGGTGCCTGTCCCCCAGGGTTCCTCATGGCTGCCCCCTCACAAAGGTCTTCCCCAGCGCCCTGGCCCTGGCTGAAGTCACGGCCGCCCCTCCTGTCCCTCCTAGTGCCATGGCCTGGGATTCGTGACTGCGCAGCTCTGCTCGTGATGGAATGCTCGTGTTCACTCCTCTGTTGACGGGGACCTTGTCTCTGGTCCCCCGCTTTCACCGTGGACGCAGCAAATGCTGGGTGAGTGAACCAGTGAGCCCCTGAAACAGGCCACAGAGAGGTGGTGACATCTACGCTTTTCAAATAGAGAGAAACTGCAGCTCCAGGTCACTCGAAGCCGAGTCAGCCTGCCCCGCCCCCTCCCCGCTTCCAGCGCCCCTCAGAGAAGAGGGTGAAGCCCTGCTTTGCCCCCCTGGGAGGAGCAGCTCGCGAGAAGAAAAGGCATTGGCCACTGGCTGGCCGGCCTGCCCTTGGCCCACCGGCTCCAGTCCCTGCGAGGTGGTGAATATCACCCTAGAGAGAAGACGGCGCCTCTCGCCATGGTGACAGGGACATCACTCAGGATGTGTTTGCACAAAGGGGGGTGTCAGGAAACACCCACACACGGGCAGCAGGAACACGGTGCGTGGCCTCTGTCCCTGCCTGCGGTCAGGCAGCTGCTGGGAGGTGGCCGAGCCTCTCGGAGCGACCGCGGCCTCCCCCAGCCCGCGTGCTTGCCCTCCAGAGAAGCATGGCTGTTTCTGTCCTTTCCCGAAGCAGACGAGGAAGGACAGCGTGTTGCCTGATGCGTGGGCTCCGCGCCTGGCACAGCGCTAGCCACTGCCCAGATGAGGGGAGCAAGGCAAAGAGAGGCAAGGAGGCCGGCCCCAAATCCGGGAAGCCCCTTAGTGGTGGGGTCACCTGGGGGCCCTCGGAGACAGAACTGGCCTGGGTTCAGACCCCTGCCTTCCCACCCACCATCTCTGTCTCCTCGGACGAGTCCCTGAGTCTCCGAGCCTCGGTGTTCTCCGTACAAAGGGCACGATGATAGTTCCCAGACAGCCGCCGACCTCCTTGCTAAGGGTACGATGCGGTGGCTTTAGTACAGTCACTCAGTTGTGCAATCGCCACCTCCATCTTGTTCCAGACGCTTCTCATCACCCCAGAGGGACCCGCACAGCCACCCGCATCTTTCCATCCCCGGTCCCTGGCGCCTCGTGACCTGCCATCTGCTTTCTGCTTCTGTAGATTCACCCATTCTGGACATTTCTCGTTAGTGGAATCATATGACACGCGGCCTTTTGTGTCTGGCTTATTTATTGCAGTTTGCCTGTTTTCAAGGTTCGTCTGCACTGCAGCCTGTGTCAGTGCTTCGTTACTTTTTATGGCTGAATAGTATTCCACTGTGGGGATGGGCCACAGCGTGCTTATGCACGCATCAGCTGATGGAAATTTGGGTTGCTCCCCCCTTTTGGCCACTGCGAACGATGCTGCCGTGAACATCCATGCACGAGTTTCTGTGTGGACGTTTCCATTTCTCCCGGTACATACCTAGGGGTGATGATGAGGTCATATGATCGGTCTTCTCTTAAACCTTTTCAGAAACTGCCAGACCATGTTCCAAAGTGGCTGCACTGTTCTGCATGCCCACCAGCGTGGATGAGAGTCCCAGCCTTTCCGCACCCTCCGCGACACCTGGCCACACTGCCATCATTTTGTTGGTGAAGACGCTTTCGAAGAGAGTGACCCAGAGTACTCACGATAGCCAAACGGAGGAAGCAACCAAGGGCCCATCAGTGGATGAACAGATAAACAGAAATGGGGGCCCTACAGACAACGGGATTATTATTCAGCCCTAAAACGTGCCCCCTCCTGCCACGGATACCATACGCCCAACAGTCTGAGAAATGCCCCCAGAGATTACGGCACTGTGCCCGTCGGTAGGGGCCACCAAGGGACTCGCTGCCAGAGATATTAAGGCCCGGAAGTAATCCAGTCGGTATTCTTTATAACATACTCGGCTGGCGTGACCATCGACGTAGCTTCTGATGATCTGGAATCCAAACATATAAAATGCCCAAATATTGGGTCTTTCTCCTCCTATTGTACCAAAAAAAAAAAAAAGGGAAGGAAATTCTGACACATGCTATAGATATAATGTGGATGAACCCTGAGGACACTGTGCTGAGCGAAGTAAGCCGGTCACGAAAGGCAGATACTGTATGATTCTACTTGTGAGAGGCGCTCAGAGGAATCAAATTCACAGAGACAGGAAATAGAAGGGTGGGTGCCGGGGGCCGTTTGCAGGAATGGGGAGCTAGTGTTTAACGGGGCCAGTTTCAGTTGGAGGAGATGAACATTTTCTGGAGGTGGACGGTGGTGACGCTTGTATAGCAATGTGAATGCCCGAAATGCCACTGAAATGCACACTTACTTCAAAGTGGTTAAAATGGTCAATTTTACGTTACGTAAATTTTACCACAATTTTTGAAACTTCAGCGTCCTTTATTTTTATCCTTGAATGAACTGCTTTTCATGTCGAGTCCCCAGCGGACCACGTGGCAGGAACTAAACTTATCCTGTGACCCTGGCCGGGACCCCCCGCAGGCCGGGCACACGGGAGGGCGGTCGGCTGAGGGCCCCCGAGAAAGGGGTCTTGCCGTGAAACGAGAACAGCACAGGAAGAGGACTCGTCCCCTTTTCCCCGCCCCCACGTTCCCTCCTGCCTTTGGATGTCACCGTGTGAGGAAGTGATGCCCGGAACTGTGGCAGCCATCGTGCCACCGTGAGGCGGAGGCCAGGAGAATGGCAGAGATGGCATCCCCACCTCACGGCGTCGAGGGACCACTGAGCCCGCTTGGGCTCGCCTGCTTCCCCGCGTCCTCCTCGACGCACAGCGGGCGGCCTTGGGAGCCAGGCCCCTCGGCCCCAGGTTCTGTGACTCGCAGCCGAGTGCATCCCCCAGGGGGTTCCATGCGCTTCTGCTTCTACAGACCCAGTGACACAGGGTTCGGGACAAGAGGCTTTCGGTTCAGCACACCTGGGCTTGTACCCCGGCTCCTCCTGGCTGGCCGTGTGACCATGGGAAAATTGCTCCACCCTTCCGGCCCCAGGTCGGTCCGCTGCCCGATGGAGACAATGGTGCCTTGTGCTTCGTGGGGTGGGCGGCGCGAGGTTTCGTGCACTACAGGATGTCAGCGGTGCCTGGTGCACAGCAGGGGGTTCATCAGTGCTGTTGAGCGGGAGGCAGGATGACCCTTCTGCTCTGGGGAACGGCAAACAATGCCAGCTGCAGGGTGGGGCGGACGATGGCTGTCCCTGTGGCATCTTTCTGGCCAACTGCACTACGGAAGCTGCAGGGGCCCTGGGCGGCTGTCCGGGAAGACACGCCGATCCAGTGTCGACTGGGGATTTTACGTTCCCTCCCCTCTTAATAAGGCAGCATTGTGAGAAAGTGACGCTCCCACTTCGTTGGCCGGAGTGACATTGCCCCTCCCGCGAGGGACAAGAGGACACTGGGAGACAGGCAAGACCACCGACCTGGGTCCCTGTGGCTCTGAGGAGTGTGAGAGCAAATAGAGTAGACGAACTTGCAGGTGACCACGAGTCACAGAGGGCGGGGTGTTCCGCGCCCCCTGAAGCGGGGGGTGGCCTGGCAACTGTGATCTCATTGGCAAGGCTGAGTTCATCTCCCAGCTGTGCACAAACGGGGGGAGGGGGCCAGTCTACACTCGGGCCCCAGGCGCCTCAACCAAGGCTGCTACGGACGGAATGTCTGTGTCCCCCAAAAGTCACCTGTTGAAACCTAACCCCCACCGTGATGGTGCTGGGGTGACTCGATCATGAGGTGGAGCCCTCGTCATGGGATCGGTACCCTTATAAAGGAGACCCCCCGGAGCCCCTCCGGCCACGTGAGATCACAGGGAGCAGATGGGCTCTGAGGACCAAGAAGCTGACCCTGACCAGGCACAGAATCCGCCCTCGCCTTCGGCCTCCAGAGCTGTGAGAAATAAAAGTCTACTGTCTAAGCCACCAGCCTATGGTACTTTTGTTACAGCAGCCCGAGCTGACTGAGACAGAGGCCCAGAGAAACGTTCAGGTGACCTCGAGACAGTGGCCCCCCCGACGAAGAAGTGGAAGGTCCAGGTGGCCAGCTGCGATGGATCTGTTACAGGTTGGTCCCAGCAAGATGGCAGAGTACTCTGGCACTGAGGACTTTGTTCAACCTGGCCTCCCTCAGTCCGTCCCAGGACGCACCAGCCTGGCCATCTGTGCCATCCCGTGTCCTTCAGGGGCCTCTCGGACCAGCTGCCATTCCCACCTGCACCCTCGAGGGAGTGACTCTGAAAAATGTTTTTCACCCCTAAGGAATGCAAACTCACTGCTTCTTGTTTAAAAACTGAAGTCAAATCCTAAAGCCACATGAGCTCGAGCAGGCATGCGGGAAATCCTGGCCACCATGGAGGCTAGGGAGGTGAGGCGGGAAGGGGGGCGGGGCCTGAACTGGGAGCTGTGGAGGGGGCGGGTGTCACTGCAGCCACGCAGGCCTCCTGGGACATGGGCCTGGCTCCTGCGGTTCCTCCCCAGACCTCAGCACAGCTCGAGTCAAAGGCCACCTCAGACGTGGGGGGCAGTCCCCAGCGGCCTTTCTAGAGGGGCTGCATGCCTTCTGTCGCTCTTCCAATGAGCTCGTCTTACAGAGCTCTGACTTTCCGCTCCCAGAATCCCAGAAGTGACTTGTCTGTTGGTGACCCGTCTCCTTCCCTGCGGTAGCCCCAGTTCCCCGGACGAGAAGATGAACGAAACGGATGAATGAATGGACGAGTGAATGAGGGGCAAATGCAGACGGAGCCGGGTGTGGGGTTCTTTTCAGAGCAACAGCACAACAACGTCTGGAGTCTCCGGGGTGCCCTCCCGTCTCCCAGGCCCTGCCGTCACGGGGACCCTGCAGCCCCGGGCGCCACCTCTGCACCACAGGGAAGGCTCGCCGACAGCAGCTCCGTCCTCCCCCGGTGCTGCCAGCAGCAAAGCTTCAGAGATGGAATTCCCCACGCTTCTGCAGGGGCAGAGCCTGGGGGTGCAGTGGGGTGCGGGGCAGCCCAGCTCTTGCTTCCCTGTGGGAGAACCCTTCAGAAAAGCAGCTTTTTTTTCCAGAATGCCAAGGGCAGCCTCTGTCTGAGGCATAGAGCTTGCATGGTGAGGTGAGGCCTCGGGCTGCCTGTGGCGGTCAGACCCCACCGGGCCTGAGGGATGACACAGAGTCCCCAACCAGCCAGGGGCAGCCATGGGAAGGACCCTGGCCTGGAGGAGTGGGGACAGGGGCACGTCTGGGCCCTTAGTAACAGACTGCTTTCCTCAGAGACGCCATCATGAGGCCCGCATCCTCAGAGACGCCATCATGAGGCCCGCATCCCACGTGGCCTTCTTACCCCAGGCCCCTGACACTGCTTTCACTGAAGGAGTTACGTCACCACCAACAGAAGGCTGTGTGACGCCCACGGGCAGGTCACAGAGGGCGATGCGGGTACGCTCGTGCTGCAGCCCTGAGATGCCATGTAAGCAGGCCAACCGCCGGGGCCGCCACGCTGGGTGCAAGCCTGAGTGCCTCAGGAGGGGACCACGGGGCCACGTTCTGGACGACAGTCCAGACAAGGTCGCAGGCGGCGGCCAGCTCCGGACGAGGCGTCTCTGCTGTGCCCCGCGTGAGCCCTTACTCATGCATCTATGAGTGTAGTAAGGCGGCTGCTGGGTGCCATGGCGCCCGGAGGAGCGTCATGTGGCACCAGGTCCCTCCCTCCCTGGCCCAAGAGGTCCAGCTCAGCATTCTCACTGGTCTGCCGGCCCGCTCTGCCCTGCCGGCCATTAGGTCAGCATTCTCACTGGTCTGCCGGCCCGCTCTGCCCTGCCGGCCATTAGGTCAGCCGCACCCCCCCACCCCCGTTTAGGACTCTCTGCCCTCCCCCCGGGCACCATAGGGAGGGCACTGACCCTCACAGAGCCCGCCTATGCTGGACAGAGAAATGGCCCCCTAAAGGATGCCACGTCCTACACCCCGGAACCTCTGGGTGTGTCCCGTTACGTGGCGTCAGTCCGCTCAGGCTGCCGTGACAAAATGCCTCGCGCTGGTGGCTTAAACAAGGAGCTATTTCCTCACAGTTCCAGAGGGTCCAAATCCGAGGTCAAGGTGTCGGGAGGGTGGGCGTCTCTCCTGAGGCCTTGCTCCCTGGCTTGCGGGTGGCCGCCTTCTCGCCGTGTCCCCGCGTGGCCGTCCCTCTGTGAGTGCAGGCATCCGGTCTCCGTCCCTGCTCTCAGAAGGACGCCGGTCCTGTTGGATCAGGGCCCACCCTAATGACTCCATTTTAACTCCATTGCCTCTTTAATGGCCCTGTCTCCAAACACAGTCACACTGCGAAGCACCGGGGGTCAGGGCTTCAACACCGGAAGCTCAGGACAAATTCAACCTGTGACGTGGCAAAAGGGACTTTGTAGATTTGATTGAGGTGAGGAGTCTGAGGTGACGAGGTCGTGCTGGGTTATCCTGGTGGGCCCAGCATCATCAAAGTGGCCTCACGAGAGGGAGGCAGGAGGGTGAGAGTCAGAGGGGCCAGGACGATGGGAGCAGAGGCTGCGTGGCCGTGGCCGTGGCCGTGGCCGTGGCCGTGAGCCAGAGAACGCAGGCCTCTAGAAATTGGAAAAAGGAAGGAAACGGGTTCTTTCCTGCAGCCTCCGGGAGGAACCGGCTCTGCCGACACCTCGATCTTAGCCTCGTGAAATCCAGTTTGATCTCCTGCTCTCCAGAACCGTGAGGTAATTCGTCCGTGTCGCTTTAAGCCGCTGCGTCGTGTCTACTTGTGACAGCAGCGAAAAGAAACGACGACTTCTTCCAAACGCCCTCTTTGTAGGAGCTGCCCCCACACCTGTCCCCACCGCGGTCTGAGAACTTCTGCCCTCCACACCCTTCCTCCTTGAGGACGGGTCAGCAAAACTCCTTCCCTGGGACCGGCCTGTCCCCACGCCTGCCTCTGGATCTGGAAACTTCCACCTCCGGCCTCAGGACGCAGAGGCCCGTGATCGGTGGAGCCCAAAGGAACGCATTGGAACCCCACCTGGGACGAGGGGCAATCCGGTGTGGAGGGGCGGGTTCGAAATGCGAGGGGCATGTGACCGCAGACCCCTGGCCCCTTTCCTACTGCCGCTCTGGGGACCAAATGCCTGAACTCTCGCCGTCCCGCTGACCTTCCGACCTCCTCGCGGGCCACGCCTTGCCGCTTCCTCCAAGCCGCCAGGCGCGTCCCACCTCCCAGCCTTTGCCCTGCTGTTTCCTCTCTGGGCAGCGGGAGCCTGCGCCTGACTCATGATGGTCAAGTTCAAACGTCCCCGCCCATCTAGCTACAGCCTGCTCCGCCTGCCGCCCCCATCCAGCTGAATGAACGTTAGTCGACAGACCTGTACTGAGCATGTCCTCGTTCTCACCGGCCAGTGAAAGGGACAGACACAGCCCTGACCTCCAGAAGCCGACCGTCTGCGGGGTCCTGTGACAGCGTTTCATAAAATGCGGGCATTTTGAGCACATACTTCAAAGACTTTTGCTGCCAGTATACCATGTAACCACCACCTCGACCAAAACGGCATTTCTGTCACCCCTCAAGCCCTCTGTGCTGCTTTCCCCCTGCCCCAGGCGACCCCCAATCTGCTCTGTCTTCTCTAGAGTTTAGAGGAAATGTCACCACGCTCCGTGCTCAGTAGGCCACTCTGTCCCTTAGCACAGGCCACAGAGAACTGTAGCCTGAGGCCAGATGGGTTTGCTGCCTGCTTTCTCAAGGCCCGGAAGCTAAGAACGGTTTTCACTTTTATTTGTTTTTTTTGAAAAATAATTCATCGCCTTTCTTAAAGTACAGTTTTAGATTTACTGAAAAATTGAGCAGGGAGTACAGAGAGTCGCAGACAGCCCCCTCCCCCCACCCCGCCCTGCACACGCCCCACTCCTCCTGCCGGCCCGCGTCTAGGTTTGTTACGGCTACGGAGTCAGCACCGATCCAGGACTAACTGGAGCCCACAGCTCACATCGGGGTTCGTCCCGGGCGTTGCACCCTCTACGGGTTTTCATAAACACACGGCAGGTTTATCATGTCACGCTTTCGTGGCCCCAACCACTCTCCGCGCTCCGCCTGGTCACCCCTCGCTCCGCGTTGGCGCGGCCACACGCTCATCTTTCTGTGGTCACAGTCCCGCCCTTTCCTAGAATGTCACGTAGCTGAGATCACAAAGGGCAAAGCCTTTTCGGATCGGCTTCCTGCACTGGGTCACGTGCCTCCACGGTCCCTCTGCGTCTCTTCACGGCTTGACAGCTCATTTCTTTTCCGTGCCGAAAACGATTCTGCTGTCTGGATGGGCCACAGCATACTTGCCCACTCACCACCGAGGGGTGTCTGGTTGCCTCCCATTTGGCCGATTATGAATAAAACTGCTATACGCATCCATGGGCAGGTTTTTGTGTGGACATAGTTTTCAATTTATTTGGATAAATACCAAGAAGCGTGACTGCTGGATCGTACCGTGAGAGTAAGTTTAGTTTTGTAAGAAACCGTCAAACTGTTTTCCAGATTGGCTGCACCATTTTGCACTCCGACCGGCGATGAATTAGCGGCCTTAGGGTTTTACTTTCTTCATGGTTTAAAAAAATAAAGAGAAGCATATTTCCTGAAAATTATGTGAAATTTAAATTTTAGTGTCCATAAATAAAGTTTTATTAGAACACAGCCACGCTGGTATTATCCACGCCTGCTTTCGCACAAGCCAGAAGATTCTATCTGGCCCTTTACAGAAAAAAGTTTGCCTACCTGAGTACAGCATATTATCAATAATTCACTCTTTTTTATCGCTAAATAGGATTCTGTTGCGTGGCTATTCGACAGTTTATCTGATGGATATTTGGGCTCTTCCCAGTTTTCAGCTGTCATGAACAAAGCTGCTATGCACTTTTGCATACAAGCACATACGGGACACACATTTTCATTTCTCTTGGGTGAACGCCTAGCAGTGGGATCGCTGGCTTCTGACGTGGTGCGTTGAACTCCGTACGTTATCAAGTGGCAGGATGCTATTTCCAACCGGGACCCTTTTCATCCCAGCGAGTCCTTCTTTGCCCTTGCCCCCTCGTCCTCTGCCCAACTAGACCAGGCATCCATCACCCGGGCGAGGTAGTAAAGCATAACAAAGGCTCTTCGGTTTCGGAAGCCAAAGGTTCTAAGTTACAAAAACCTGGGCTTTTGAGCCGCAAAGTCTCAGCCATGAAAACTCCAGAGAGAGAGAGAGTTGACACCGCAAACAATAGACTTGGGAGAAGTCTGTATAATGACAAGCCTGACTGTAAGCCCAGGAGATGCTCGCTTCCTGGGCTGGAGGAAGAAGCCAGCGGATGGGGCAGAGGCCACTAACTGTCCATCAGAATCTGCTCTCCTCTCCTCTGGCGAACAGCAAGATGGCATTGCCCAGCTTCCTGTGGAGTCAGCACTGGCCGGGGGACCAAGCTCTGGCCGATGGAAGGTACGGGCTACTGGCAGGATCCTCCGGAACCCCTGTGTGCTCCTTGATCCCTTTCTGGAAACCGCAGCAGTGATGGCGCTCGGGGCGTGGTGGAACCACAAAACAGGGGGGACCTGAGGCGCGGGGGTCCACGGGGGAGGAGCACCCCGCCACCCCGAACCCCGGACTGTTAGGTGAGCAAGAGAGTCTGCTGTGTCAAGCCACTAGGGGGAGCCCTTCTAAATCGAGAACCCCGGACGCGAGGGCTCACGCCAGGACCAGTGTGGCTGGGCGTGAGGTGACAGGGAGTGGTGGAGACTGCGGCAAACTGGAGCCCACATTCCACCTCCAACAACTGCTGTCACGAGGGAAGATGACCCAATGTAGCCAGCAATCCTAACTTTGCTAGACTTTTCTAGAAGCTGGAGGTTTAGATACGCGTGAGCATCCTCCTCATCAGATGGTAGCGACCCATTCACACTGGCTCAATTCAACACACCTGTGGCTGGATTCGGCCTACAGATCACCGGTTTGCAATCTCTACCATTCGCTCAATTAATGAGCATTTATCGAGCACCCACTGTGTGCCAGGCACAGATGAGGCCTGCTTGGGAAAAGGGAGGAGGGGAAGTAAGTCCTCAGCCGGGACCCAGAAGGGCAGGACGCAATGGGGGGGCCAGCTCTAGGAAGACCCCTCCCTGCACAAGCCCCACGTCGCCCGGAGCGGTGCCCGGCCCTGGGCTGGCGGACAGGGCGCTGGTCCCCTCGGCCCCAGCGGTCCGTGTGCACCACCCAGCAGCCTCTGGGCCTATGCAAAGTTTCCCTCACTATTGTCTGGAATCCTTCTACTCCCGGCCCTTCACTAATTACTGTGCCCTTGGGCAAAAATGTTAATCTAAAAAACATAAAATCGTAATGGCTTACTTGACATAATTGGAGCAAACAAGATGAGCAGGGAGACAGCAAGCAGCAGTGCCGCCCACATCGGCCCCGGCTGCCTGGGGCCCACCTGGCAGGAGGTGGTGGGCAGAGCAGGCTGGGTGAGCCGGCCCGGAGCGGGGCTGGGGGCAGGGCTGGGCACGCAGTGGGTTTCCTCTGCTTCTGGCCCAGACCGAGCACTCATCGCAATGGGCGCAGAACAGCTAGTCTGGACGTGAACCCCGCTTCCCACTGGGGTCAACAACTTCCCCTCTCTGTCCACACCTTCCCTCGTCTGTGAAATGGGGCTAAGAAGAGCGTCCACCTCCAAAGGTCCGACTCCACGTTACAGGTGTGCAAACGCCCTTCACGCGTAGCCAGCCAGGGCTCAGCACACGGCCATCACTGCTCCTGAAGCAAGTCCCCGGCCGTCGGATTCGAGGGGAGAGAGGGTGCGGGAGGTGGGGCACCCCCTGGCGTGCCTCTGTCCTTCCTTCCTCTCTCCTCTCCCAGGCCCCGGCCCAGCCCTGGCTCTAGCTCTAAGGTCCTGTGTGGGGAGACTCTCCTCCCGCCTGCCTGCCCACCTGCTCCCTGCATCCAGGAAGGAAGATTCCAGAGATGCTAGAGTCAGCCAGGAGGAAAGCTGGAGCTGGTAATCTGCCCATACGAGAGGCTCCTTACTGAACATGCAGCCCAGCCCTTCTTACCTGGGCAGGTGAGATGAGGGGCAGGGTGGGACCACCCAGGGCCACGCGCTCACCTCCAGTTCTCTATTCACGAGCCTGACTCTGGGGGCGGGGTCCACCCTCAGGACAGCGGTCACGAGAACCAGCCTGACCTCCTGTTTCCCAGGCCCCAGGGCCTCAATGGAAGGTAGATGTGCTGGAGTTTACCTGTCAACGGCCAGGTGCCTTTCATCTCCACCTCTGAAGATAAAAATCTGTTGGCCACCAAGAAGATCGCTGGGAAGGCCAAGAATTATTCACCAGGGCAATAAATAGAAACACAGTCAGGGTACCCGTGTCCTGCCCCAGTGCATGCTGGGTCACTGAGGGACCTGTGGCGGTTCCCAGGTGCCCCAGGGCCATGCCGGCACCTGGTGGCTCCGGCTCAGGTGCGTACACCAAATGCAGCAGGAGCCGGGGGCGGGGTGGCGTGGGGAGTGACCGGGCCAGCACCAGCTCCGACTCGGCATGCCAGGGTCCTGGGCCAGGCCGGCCTCCGAGTCCGTTTTCTCATCCGGAAAGCGGGTGTGACGATACCAAATGTCATCACCACGAAGCCATCAACGACATAAGCAGCATCGTCACGTACCAGCACGGCAGAAAAAAGACTGTTGCCACTTTAACTCTGAGGAGCCCCTAGTCACCACGAATGCTTTGATTTCGGCCATGAGGGAAGATGGGAGGTGACCGCTCAGGAAGGGCGAGGAGGGAGGAGCCAGCCCTGCAGGCAGCTAGGGGACCGGTATCCGGGCAGTGGCAGGGACGGCAGGTGCAAAGGCCCTGAGGCGGGGTCAGACCGATGTGTCTGAAATGCCGCCGAGAACGGAGCAGAGCAGAGGGAGTGGAAGAAGGGAAGGGTAAGCGAGGCCATGGAAGGGTGGTCAGGGCCCGGAAGCTCATGTGACGACTGCGGATTTTTTTCTGGGAGCAACGGGAGCCACTGGGGGTTCAAAGCAGTGGGGTGCATGGTCTGGCCATTATCTGCAAAGGCCGCCGTGGCAGCTGTGGACTACGGGGGCGAGGGCGCCCCGCCTCGTCGGGGAGGTTGCATGACAGCCCGTGTCACGCTCCCCCACACCCGGCATAGTGAGAGCTCAGGGAACGGTGTGGCTGTGGGCGTTGTTAACATGTGACTATCGCTGTCACTACTGTGTCTTCCACAGCCAGCCGAGCGCCTCGACCCTGACGTAGTCCAGTCCCCCAAACCTCAGAACCAGTCCGGGAAGATGCACGCAAGCTCGTTAATTCCTCCAAGTCAGGGAGCCCCGTCCTCAGGCCGAGAAAGCTCTAGGGCCTGAGGGGCGGACGGTCAGCTGGGACTGCTCACCTCTGCTGTCCCTTTTCAGTGCAGGCCTCGCCGAGTCAACACCCCCAATTCACCCCACTCCTCCTCTAGGTGCGCCGGAAAAGCCCCCCATCTATGTGCTGACCAGGCTCTGATTGCACTCCCCAATCAGAAAGGACCCCAGGCCCCAGCCACATTCCGTCCCCTGCTCAGAATTCTCTGTGGACTTTGGCTGCAACGGCCACCAGCTTGACATCTGTGAGTGAATATTCCACGTGGGCCCATCAAGTTTCCCCAAGTCAGAGAGACTGTCAGAGTTCGCAGCAAATCCTTAGATGGCCAAGCTCGGGGTTGGCAAACACACAGCATTTGTCAGAGCCACGCCCCTGGCAGACATCGCTAGTCAATCCCAGCTCTCTCCCCCAGAGCCTGAACATCACCTCAGGCTCCTTGACCTAGACCCTTCCGGTGGCCACATCTGAAGGCTAGGAATTGGCACGTGCCAAAAGCTGCTGGCTGCTCCCAGTCTGGCACACGGCCCTCAGTGTATACGGGGGGAACCAAGGTCCAGGGACGGAGGGAGCTAGGATTCAGGCCCTGACACCCAGCCTCGAGGGCAAGGAGACATCTGTCATTCATGTCCTCCTCAGGGGCCCTGGCCGAGGAGTGGCACTCAACGAATAACAGGAATTAAACAAAAACCAAAGAAAGAAAAAAGAACGTTTCAGCAGCAATAGGTAGAAACTGGGTTACATGTGAGGGAAAAATTCATGACATCGGGGGTTGCAAGAAGTTTAGAAAAGTTGCTAAGGGAAATTTTCAGAGTGTCTTTCCTTGTAGGACTTTAAAAATAGTCCAGAAAAAATAAATACTCCTGATTAACTGCCCATCTGCCTGGGGGGCACCCACAGGACAGTTGATCATCCATCACTGACAAGTGTTTGCCCAGCACCAACTATATGCCAAGTGTAAATCGGTCGCTGAATTAAAAAGCAAAATGATAGCTAGAATCTGGGTCTGTATGCATCCGGGACCTTGAGCTGTGAGTCAAGCCAAGCCCGGGAGCCACACGTAGCTGCTTCCATGGCCGGTGTGTACGTTACCTTCCGCTGCGTAACAAAACACCCAAAAAGGTCCCGGCTTGACCAACAGTAGCCATTTATTTCGCACGGTCTCTGCGGGTCAGGAATTAGAGGGTGGCTTAGCTGGGTGGTTCTGCTTTGGGGTCTCTCGTGAGGTGCAGTCAGATGTCAGCAGGGGCTGCAGGAGCCACTTCTGAGATGATGCACTCAGTGGCTGTTGGCAGGTGTTTTAGCTCAGGCTGCCATAACAAAACAAAAACAGAAGTTTATGGTCTCGCAGTTCTGGAGGCTGAAGTCCAACTTTGGGGTGCCGGCAGGGCGGTTCCCCTGAGGCCTCTCCCCTTGCCTGGCAGACGGCAGCCTTGTCACCGTGTCCTCGCATGGCCTTTCCTCCGTGAGCAGGCGCTTCCGGTGTGTCTTCCTCCTCTAAAAAGGACACTAGTCAGCTTGGATCAGGGCCCATCCCAACAGCCTCATTTTAACTTCATCACTTCTTTAAAGGCCTATTTCTAAACACAGTTTCATTTCGAGGTCTTAGGGCTCAGGGCTTCAACACAGGAATTTGAGGGGATACAGTTCAGCCCACGACAGCCGCCCTCAGGTCCTCCCGGGCTGGTGGTAGGAGGCAGCTCAGTTCCGTGCTTCCAGCCCTCCAGGGAAGAGCCCTCCCGAGCCAGCCAGTAATTCATTCAATCAACAGACACTGCTGCTCCAGTGTGCCCAAGAGCTGGGGGTACCGAGGCCTTGAGGAGCTCACAGCTCTGCAGGTGGGACCGAGAAGCCAATGCCCAGAGCGGAGTGATGCTATCTAAAGATAATGAATCGCCGCTTGCCGAATGCCTGTCGTGTACCAGGTGCTGTGCCGAGCTCCCCACATGCAGTGAACCACCCAACCCTGGGGGAGGAACTAACTACTGTCACTCCTGCTTTACAGGCGAGGACTCTGAGGCACAGAGAGGATAAGTAACCTGCCCAAGGTCACATGGCAAAGAAACGGCACAGCTGGGGCTCCACGCAGGCACCTGGGCGCTGGGACCCGAGGGCCTGACTCTGCAAGCGTGGCACTCAGAGATGGGGAAACCACAGGCCTGGCGCACGCCCGACAGACCGCCAGGATTACCGCCTGGCAACGCCGAGTGCTGGCGACCAGGCGGAGTGATGGGAATCCCTGTGCCCGCAGTCGGCGTGCAAGCCGGGCGTGCCGTCTCGGAAGTCAGTGCGCCCTCAGGCACCCAAACTGCCGACATCGCGTCCCACGGCCCAGCCACCCATCCCCCCGCTTGGTATACATTCTCAAGAGAAAAGAAATTCTGTGTCCACACACAGACACACCTCATAGCGGCCTTCTCGGAGGAGCCAGAAACTAGAGAAACCAATGTCCGTTGACAGGACGCACACACGGCAGCACGTCCACACAGCGGAAGGCCCCTCGGCGGCATCAGAGGACCCACACGCAACCACCTGGGTGGCCTCACGCATGTGGGAGAGCCAGGTCACAGGGGGACATGCCGTACGATTCCGTTCTATCGAAAAGAGGCAAAACCGGCCAACAGAGCCTGTCCAGGTGGCAAAATGACAAGGGAAAGCAGGGACGGGGACGTGACGGGGGTGGTTAGCCCCTGGAGGGGAGGAGGGGACGGTGACCCAGAAGGACCACACAGCGGTGGGCGCTGGCAACATACTTTTCTCTGTTCTACTTCAGGAGGAGAAAGGCCGTGGGCTCTGGTGCTCACCCTGCACTCGGCATGTCTTTACTGGGCACCTACTGTGCGCCAGGCCTGATGCTAAAGCATTAGGGACACCGGGCATACGAGACAGACGTGGTCTCTGTCCTCAAGGGGCTCGAGGACAAACGGGGGACGGGGACCGACACAGGCACACGCATGACCGCCGCGGGATCACGGCCATGCCGAGTCCGTGAAGGCACATCAGGAAGGGGAGCGCAGGCTGGCAACAGGGTCAAGCGGTGACAGCAGCCCGTGCAGCTCTCGCCGGGCCCTCTGATGTGTATCAGGCCTTGGTCTGTGTGCTTTTCTTAATTCCCTCCCTCTACCTTTCTGGCAACATCTGAGGGAGGTGCTATTCTGTTCTGTCCTGGAAGGTAAAACCGAGGCACAGAAAGCCTCAGCAGCCCACCCAAAGCGACCTCGCTCAAGCTCCGACTCCAAAAGCTCTTAAGGCCGACTCTGGTCTGCGCCGGAGGACGTGGTCTGTATGACGAGGTCTGAGGGATGAGAGAGAGGCTCGGCAGTAGCTTTCCCCAGGAAAGCAGGGAACAGCATTTTCACCAGAGGGACCGGCATGTGCTAAAGGCCAAGCTGGAAAGTGTGCAGGCGGCTGATGGCTGGAGCCCAGTGCAGGTGTCCAGAGCGGCAGAGAAGGTCCCCACCAGGCCCCAGGGGCCGAGGGCAGAGCTCGAAGCTGCTGCCGGGCCCAGCTCCCCCGCGGGCCGACCGCTCTCGGCTGTGTGTAACGAGGGCACCTGGTCATGGCCAGATGCAATGGGATCAGATGCCCTGGGCTCTCCCCTGCACTGAGTCCTGCCCCCTCCCATTCAGGGAAGCAGCCTCCCAACCACAGAGCCGCAGAAGACACACTCCCAGCAACACTGATACCACAGGCCCGGCACTTCCCGCTTCGCGGGGGACCCATCGGGGCGCAGGCAGCCCTCTGCCGCATTGCGCCAGGCGCGTCCGGGTCTGCAGGGCCCACGGAGGAGACCAGCCTCCAGGGAGAGCGTGGGGTGTGCCTCCCACACCAGCCCTCCGCCCGAGCTGCCGAGGGAGCAGCAAGGTCACGGTCTTGCCTGAACCACTCAAGCCCCAATTAGACACAGAGGCACCGTGAGCCAGCGGAGAGGGTGGGAATGGTTCCTGTTTAGTAAAAGCGCCATTTCGTCTCTCTCTCTGGCTGCTTTTGAAACTCGCTGGTGGTAACAGAACAGAAGACAGAGAACACCCACAGAAGCACGCGCCGGGGACGAGGGGTGCTGAGTGGGCGTCGAGCAGCAAGAGCACTTGTGCATACATGCGCGTGCACACACACACACACACACATGCACGTGCACAAGCACACACGCACACACACACGCACGTGCATTATGCACACATGCACACATACGCATGCGGTAATACGTGCGGGACAAGCATCACGCACACACACGCCAAGACGCGTAATATGCATTATCAGGCTATCAAGCATAACGCACGCGGCGCGGGTAATAATACAGCCATTACGCAAACAGGCGCAATTACCGCCGCCAAAGAGATAAACACACACACACGCGATGACAAACACGATGTGCACATGTCAGCGCTACCACGCCATCAATATTACGTTACACACACGAAACGCCGCGATCGCGCGACACACATCATTGAATGCAAACAGATGGTGCAATTACCATTACACGCAGGTGCACGAACGCATTACTGCAAAACACACATTACGCACGCTACTACGCACAAGCCGCCAGCAGGAAGATACGCCACGCGCCAAGACAACGCGCTGACATTAAGCACACACATCATTACGTATTTACCGATTTACGCATGCGTGTGGGGATGCGCACACAAATGCAACAATACATGCACATTGCTTACGCATCGCAACATGCAATAAGCCGCCATTACCACACGCGACATCAATAAATGTACGCCGTCACACGCGGACACCGACAAATACATGTTTACTACGGTTAATTACCGCTACACATATTACACATTACGCAATAAACGCATCATTGCGCATTACGCGCCGCCGCGACAATAAGAACTCATTACGCTAACGCACGCGACATTGCGCATTAATGCACACACGTGCGCACACATATATGCACACATGCACACACACACACACAGTCTGACACACATCACATGCAGGCACACACACACACTGCATCTGTGGCTCACGCAGCTGGCACTCAGCACTGACACACTCAGCTCTGGTGTCCTGGTGGAGAGCTGGGGCTTGGGTGCCAGACTGTCTTGCGCCCAAATCCTATTTCTGTCCTTTGCTGCTGAGTGACCTCAAGCAAGAAACTTGACCTCTCTCGGCCCTATAATCCTCAGCCGTAAAATGAAGCCGATTTTGTCTAACGTGTGAGCCGAGTCCTCCCTGCTCTGTGTCTGCAGGGGCTCAGCCACGAGCTGCACCCACAGTCCCCCACCCTCTGGCCTCTGGTGGGGGGGGGCTGGCCAATGGGAAGCACCAGAAGCGACCAGAGGGCAGGAGAAAAAGGTGGGGTACTTATGCCTCCCCCCCCCGCTCCCTCCCCGGGGACAGGGCTGTGTCCCTGTGTCACAGCCCTTTGTTAGAGCCCCCTGTATTAGCCTCCTGTTGCTGCAGCAACAAATGACCACAAACTCAGTGGCTTAAAACAGCGCAAGTTCATTATCTTGTTGTCTGGAGGTCAGAAGTCTGAAACAGGCTAAAATCAAGGTGTCCCCAGAGCCGTGCCCCTTCTGGAAGGTCTAAGGACAAATCACTCCTCGCCTCTTCCACCTTCTAGAAGCCACCCCATTCCTTGGCTCGTGTCCCCTTCCTCCATCTTCAGATGTCTGAATTCCTGCCTCCCTCCTCGCCCTTTAAGGGCCCTGGTGATGACGATGAGCCCACTGGGTAATCCAGGATGACCTCCCACCCCAAGGTCAGCAGACTTCATTCCACCTGCGGCCTCCACTCCCTGTGCCACGTGACCCAGCACACGCCCAGGTCCCAGGAATTAGGATGTGGACATCTTTGCAGGCCCTTCCTCTGCCTCCGGCCCTACCCCGTCCGGCTCCGGGCCCCGCTCCTGCCCCTCCCCCTAGATCTGGGAGCGGGAAGGGGTCCCCATGACACTAGCTCCCAGGTGCTCTGTCGCCCCTGCTGCTCCCCTGGGCCTGTCCACCCCACTGTACATCACCCTCTCATTTCATCTCCCCGGTGCCCCCATTCCCGTCCCGCAGGGACCTGACTGGTGCCTGTCAGAGCTGCCTGAGGACTAAAGCAGATGTCACCAGTACCTCTAACACCCCCAGCCAGTGCCTGGCACACAGTAAGTGCTCAGCAAGTCTTTGCAATCATTACTTTTTATTTCCCTCACTAGACACAGAACGCTTTGAAGATGGGAACTATATCTTTTTCTCATTTTACTAGCCCAGCTGCTGATAAAGAAGATGTGCTCAATTATTCACTCAACAAACATATAGTACTGACTAAACTGGGGAGACAGAGGTGAGAAAAATTTGACCCCAACATGCCTTCAGGAAGCTTCCGGTCCAGTGAGGGAGACACAGGTACACCAGCCATCAGACACACATGGTGCCACCCCGGAACCAGTTACATGCTGGGCTCGTCAGGAGCCGCTGATGTTTTCAGGTGGGTGAGCTGTGGGTGCTGCACGTCTGTCTCTCCAGGCAACCAGTTCTTCCTAATTCTCAGATCAGGTTAGGGACACTTTGGCCTATTTTTAGATTTTAACCCCAACTTTCTTAATCCAATGTACAAACGTGAGCAAGAGAAAAAAATAATCTTCCATACATATTCTTTAAACATATAAATAAAACTCGATATTTCTCTGTCTCTGTCTCTGTCTCTGTCTGTCTCTCTCTCCACACACACGTATAACTTCTCATTTGCTGTTGTAACAAATTACTATAAATTTAATGGCTTAATCCGCACAAACTTATTCTCTACAGGCTGGAGGTCAGAAGTCCAAAATCAGTTTCACCAGGCTGAGTCAAGATGCTGGCGGGGCTGGTGATTCTGGGGACTGGAGGGCGTTGCTAGCTCCCGGAGGCCACCTGCCTCCCTCACCTCAGGACGCGCCGCTCCTCCCCCTCGCCCCCCACCCCACTCCAATCTCCTCTTCTGCTGTCCCAGCTCCTACTCCCTCTCCTGCCGTCAGCCTCTCTGCCTCCCCCATTATGAGGACACTTGCGGCCACATTTGGGGCCTGACAATCCCAGACGATCTCCCCACCACCCGGTCCTTGGCCTTATCATATCTGCAAAGTCCCTTGTGCCATGCCAGGTTCCAGGGCTAAGACGTGGACATTTCGGGGGCCACCACATGCACGGCGACGGCCCTGCCACCGGCCTTTCCGCCCGCCGTGGTCAGCCCGTCTCCCTGTGCCCGCGCGTGCTGGTCTTCCGCCTGACGGGCCCTTGCGCGGCGACGGCCCGTTACGGCCCTGCCAGCTGTGTTCACAGGGAAGTGGGCAGAGCTCCGGCTCCCCTGGGGGCTGACAGAGAAAGCTCTGGAGACGACCCGAGCCTTCTCACGGCCGAGACCTCTCCCGGAGGTGCTCCCAAGGCCTCAGATTCCCGAAGTCAGAGTTGGGCTGGTGCAACATGGGACATGACACCAAAGCTGAGCTGTGGGGGCAAAGGTGGCCCAGAAGCTAAGGTCAGCGTGCAAGGAGAAAAAGTCAGAGCCTTGTGCCGTGCAGCAGGGCCCTGAAAGGACCTGCTCGAGACGTCACACTGAGCCCTTATGTCTTCCATTTCCCTTCCCTTCCCGGAGCCTCGTTTTAAGCACACGGATCATCTTTCCACTGCCCCTCCCGACCCTCCCTGCTCCGTGGACCAAGTCTGTGGACTGCATTTCCCAGGCTCCCTTGCACTCCGGCTTCCTGCTGGGTCCAGAGAGAGAGAGAGAGAACGGGGAGGTGGAGGGGAGAGGTCGGAGTGTCCCGCCCCCCTTTCCTGCCCCACGGGTTGTGTTCTGCTGAAGGTCACTCTGTCACAGATGATGGCCCCTCTCCTACAGCTACAGCTCCCTCGGGTTCCGGTGGCTACTCCCTCCCCACTCCCCCCCTTCTGGCCTAAGGCCGGTACCAGCCCTGGGGAGGCACCTTTTTTTTCTTTTTAAATACTGAATAATACCGAACAGCTATTTTGTACTTCTCGGTGGTAGGACTTTGTGTGATTTTTGGTTTTGTCCCTTTGCTTGCCGATACTCCGTAAGTTTTCAACGACAAATTACAAAATAAATACTGACAGGGTGCTATTTAGAATTTCATTTTGATGTCTCTGCCGTACCCCTCGGTGTTGCTATAAAGCCGGCAGTATTTACCACCATAATTAATTCCACCCGTTTTGCCTTCACGCATCTCTACTGGACACTTCTCATCAGACCGGGCCTTTTAATAAAGACAGACAGCTGCTCTCTGACCAGCTGGATGACGCGCTATTTCCTCTTCTGTTGCCTTTTATAATTAGGATTCATGACCTCATACTCGTCCTTGGCATTTATGACTCCTTTTTTGTTTTTTCGAGAATCGTTAAAGCGTTAGCGAGTCCACCTCTGCAGTGTGTCTCCCCATTTCTGGAGCCATGAGATTTCAGTTTATCTGCAGGGTCTTCGAGCCACACCTCCTCAAAGCAACCTGGCGATTCAACAATTACTCCTTAGAGACCAACAAGACGCCGGGAAGAGGGCGATGGCTCCGACAAAGTCCTCGGCCCCCCGCAGAGAGATGGCGACCGGGCAGGCGCCCGCCCGGGACAGGCAGAGAGAGACCGAGTCGTGTGGCTTCGGAGCCGCAGGGACCGCTTCTTCTTGGTTCTCCCTCCCTAGCTCTGCCTCCACCTTTGTAAACTGTCCTTCATCAAACTCTCCCAGTGCCCTCGAGGGTGCGACCTGGGCAGGTACACCAGGATGATGAGATTTGCCAAGGAGTCAGGTCCCGGGAAGCCTCATGGCCTGAGGGGAGGGGAGGGTGGTTCCCCGAGGAAACACCGGGTGTGGATCCCGTCAACAGGGAGCTGGGAGGTTGGCCAGCACGAAGAACGGGCACCCCCTAGACGCCTGAGAAAAACGACCGACCACCCAGGATGAACACCCGCCAGTGGCAACAGCAGTGACCTCGCGAGTCGGAGGTGAGCTTTCCCTGCACTGCCTGCGGAGTACCTAGCCGACTTCTGCCTTGCTAGAATCTTCTTGAACGAGGGACTCGGTTTGCACGCTCAGGGTGCAGACTCTGCGTTGTGTGGGTGCAGACGTCTACCCAGGTGTGCCTCGGGGACCGACCCCGTGGAAGAGGGCGACAGCAGGCACCAAGGAAAAGGATCTCCTCACCGGCACTCAGCCTGCCCCCTGCCCCCCCCGCAGCCCCGGCCCTTCTGACCCTGGGGCGGGGGGGTCCCGCACCCTGGGTGGCACAGTCTCCAGGACCGGCCCTTGCTGGTTGCGCCTCACTAGCCGTCCCCGTTCCCGTCAACAGACCTTGACTGCACGCAGGTGCTGGCCCGGTTCCGTCCCACAGTGGAGGCTGATGAGCGAGGCCTCGTGGCCTCCCTCGGCCTCCCTCGCTCACGGCGGGCCGCGCGGGGGTCACGTGAAGAACCCCAGCAGTGCAGGAGGCGTGCCGGCCGTCTGTATGGCTGAGGAAAGGGCATTCGCCCCGCTGCCTTCGGGAACGGGGACGGGGTGCCTGGCCCCACAGCCATCGTGCACCACGAGGGCAGGCAGTCGCCTAAGGACGGCAGGGCACAAAATCAGAGAGCGCCCCGTCCTCGCTGGCACTGGTGGGCTGCTGGCTCCGCCGGTCCTCACGCCACCACCGTCCTCCGCCTTCCTGAGCCGTGAGATGACGGAGCCCCTCGCGGAGGCCACTTGGAACTGGGGCCTCGGTCACCAACGGCCTCGGAACTCGCCCAGCACTGTGGAGTCAGGAAGCCCCTGCTTCCCTTTGTGTCACCCCGTGACCCTCGGCTCCCAGCAGGAAAACCGACAATGAGTGTGTTGAGTATGTTCTAATTTCCCTCAGAAGACAACTAGCAGGTGTCAGGAAAGCCAAGCCAACCGGCGGGTCCCTAACTGAGCAGCACTGCAGCCCCCGCAAGCCCCTCCCCCAGGAAAGCCCCGGAGCAGGGACTGAGAATTATCTTTTAAATACCCACTCTCCCCTTCTTCCTTAGCCAGGACACCCTCGGTCTTAGTTAGGTGACATTGCCTGGCCTCTCCGCGTGGCTGGATCTGGCCAGTGAGATGGAGGCAGAGCGTTTAGTGGAACTTCCCGGAAGACGCCTGAGGGGGTAGGGTGACGGGTCTCCTTCCTTCCTGCCGCCTGCAACGTGATGGCTGGAGCTCCAGGAGCCATCTGGGACTCCGAGGTAGCTTTGAGGACGAAAGTCCATGCCAACACACCGGGGAGCCCCGGGCCTGACGCTCGACACGTGCTGAATGAATACGAGCTGTGTGTTTATCATCCGCATCTCCAGGACCCAGGTACACAAGAAGCTTCTCGAAAAAAAAAATAAATACATACATAAACAAACAAACACACAAACAAACAAAGCTGATCCTGTGACGTAATTATGTCTCCTACGTAATATGTCTCCCAGACACACAGTGTATATTTCCGTGTTAAGGGCCCTGATAAGTCCTGCACTTTCTCTCTGTTTCACCCTGTACTTTCCACATTGATCTGGCACCAACTCAAATCTGTATCATTATCTTTTCTTTTAATTACATTTACTCCCATTTCCCTGATCTGCCCCAGCGCTAATCAAACGTCGCTGGGCACACCGATCGCCTGGGGAGACTGCTGAAAGCTGGCTTCTGGTGGGGGTCACTTTGCCTCTCTGGTTGTCTAAGCACTGATCTACCTCAGGCAGGAGGTCCCGGTGTCTCCACCCGCCTGGGTCAGCCGGGTTCATTCTGCCAAACCCTCTGGCATCGGGACAAGGCGTGAAATGCCCCCGCCCTCTTGGCCTGGGCTGCCTCTCCCGTCTGCTGGTGAAATCATCGTATCGGAATCCTGAGATGAGCCAGCCATGCGGGCTCCCGAGCACGCCCGCACTGCCTAGCCCACGCTGCAGCCCCCGCCACGGACACGGGATCCGTGCCCATGGCACCGGGCTGCGGGGAGGGGAGGCAGAGCTGGCCCCCACTGATGGGGCACTTCGAGTCTTTGTTCCATGCCAGACCTGGGGTGAGAAATAGGGGTGCCAAAGGGTACAGCGACTGACTCCATCCCGACAGGCTCAGGAAGGTCCCAGTTATGGCCCCAGGAACCACTCAGCACAGCAAGTAGCAGGGGCCGGTGACCCTGCACGAGAGTGCTGACCTCCCTTTCTATCCCTACAGGAACGAGACCTGTCCACCTGCCTCGTTCCTTTGAAACTCGCTGCTGTCCTGTGTCTCAGCCCGTGTGTCTGTGTCTAAGTGCCTGACGGCCCGGCCCGCCTCAGTCCCGCCTTCTGAGGAACAGGGACAAGGACGCTACCCTCCTGGCAGAGCTACCAAGAGACTTAATTAAAAGACGTAAAGATTGTACGGGACTCAGCGGCAAAGGTTGTAAGCTCCCCTCGGTGCTGGGGAGGACTTTTCTAAATAATGTAACACAAAGGGGCCCTCACTGACGAGGCAGAGTGACTGCCCGGAAAATCAAAATGAACTCATAAGCATGTTTTAAAATGTTACCAGCTTCAATCTCTAATACGGTAAATATAAGGTAACAGAACCCACATAAACACAAGCTCTTCGGAGTCCTTGATAATTTGTAGTGTCCCGGGGTACAGAGAACTGCGCCCTTACGTCATGGTCTCACGTTGCTCCTTAGATTGCAATGGCTCACACCTGCATGGCACTTTCCAGGCTCCTTCCTCCCACACAGACGTGCCTGCAGGTGTGCACGTAGCTGTTCATCTAACAGCACAAAGTCCCCTGAGGTGGGTTCCAATTTACTCTGTTTTACCAACGTGGAAACCCAGCCTCTAAGCGGGGTGTCCCTGCCGGAGGCGAAAGGTGGAGGGGGGGGGAGGGACTGGAACCAGGCAGCCGGAGCCTGAACCACGGGCGGGCACTGCCTCTGGGGAAGCCGCCCACACGAGGACCACCCAGGCCTGACTGGAAGGGGCGGAGGACGGGATCGAAGCGCCTGGAGTCCTCAAAGCTGGGCCACTGGGGAAACGCCCTGGGATTCAATGGCTGGGTTATCCAGAGTCTAAAGCAGCAACAGGGTTCCATCTGGGGTACCCCAAATCCTGGCCCGTCCAGGCTACCTGTCCCAAAGGAGGCCCGGCCACCCCTCGCTCACTCCCCCTCCAGCCACAATGGCTTTTCTGCTGCTCCTCGGACACACCAGACAGTTTCCAGCCTCAGGGCCTTTGCACCTGCTGTCCCTTCCAGCAGGAAGCCCTCTCCTCCACCTTGGGGCCGCTTCATCTCATTCAGGCCTCATGGGCCGGCCTCGCCTGGCCCCCTGTGTGAGAAGGCAGCAGCCCCTCCCACCCCGCCCCTCCCCCCATCCCTCTTCCCCTGACATGTATCATCCTTAGAAATGTTCATCACGTTTATCGCCGTGTGGCATTACGTTACACGTGCACTGGTTTAGGGATTCCAGTCTGTCCTGTGAGCATCTAAACGCCAAGTAAAGACCCAGGCACAGTGACAGGTGCCAGCGCTACTGAACGAGTGAATGAACGAGCAAATGACAGGCACAGAAAAGTCACACCGGGCTAAAGGAGCAGGTGACCCTCCCCGCCTGGCCACGCTGACCACACAGGCTTGTCTGATCTTTGGATTTTTCAGAAGAAGCTGAACGTCCAGGATTCTGTGTAGAATCTCCTGGCTTTTTATACACTCGCAACGTATTCAAATTACCAAAATTAAAAAACAGCTCTGTGAGCCAAACCGTATGTAGATAAATTCAGCCAAGCCTGGCAAAGTGGGCTCCCCTCCCTTGTAAGGGGAAGTGACATTTGAACAGGCTGAGGGCCCTCAGAGGAGAATGTCAGGCACATGTCAAGGGGAGAGGGGGGACAGGGACAGGCGCCCAGTGGGGGCACCGTGAGCTGCCGCTCCCTCCCCCGTTGCTTCGGAAGCGCCCCACCCACTCACCCTGGTCCCGGCTGGCTGCAAGCCAAGCACTTGAAGCACAGGCTGGAGTGTTTTGAGAAAGGTACACACAATACACAGCAAAGAGGCTGCTCCTCCGTCTGGCGGCTCGCATCCTGCACCCCGCCAGATGGTGCGCCCGCCTCCCCAGCTGAGGCCGGCTTTGTGAGGCTCCGGGAGAGGCTCCTCTCCACCCCGCGAGAGGCAGAGGCGGCTGGGAAGCGCTCTCCCCCGCCGGCCCAGAGGATTTTTCTTGGCCCGTGGACAGGAAGGCTGATTCAGCTGGGAACCTTCTGGATTTATAACCCCCACCACTCCATCCCCCGTGACCCCAAGCCCCAGTGTGCTGGCGTTTACTGCTAATTGTTTTCAGACAGATGGTGTGGCCCAGGGTCTAATTCCCCAGGCTAGGGGGCGGGGTGCTGGGGGAGGAGGCCGTGCCCTTGACGGCTGCTGGCATTCTTGAGAAAATGCTCAGGGCTGGGGGTGGGGCGGTGGGCAGTAACAATGGCGAGGGCCTGCAGAGGGGAGGCCAGGGCTTTGCGAAGGGAACAGGGGAGGAGGAGGAGGAGCCTTTGAAAGGAGGGAGCCAACCCTAGAGGCTGTGGGGCTGACAAAGCTGGATGGACAATGCTCCCCTTCTCCAGGAAGCCATCCGGGATTGAAGCCTGTGTGGCAGGGAGAATTCTGCCTTAGGTTGGATTTAGGGATGAGAGGGGAGGTAGTGGGTTTGCGGGGAGGGTGGAAGACGCACTCACAACCTCATAAGCAGCCCTCACTTCTTAATATAATTGAAACATAACTCGAGGTCTTACAGAGCCATCTTCATTTCACTGGATCCCTCGAGTGCCAGGCATGAATGAAGATGCCAAATTACAGATCAGAAAGTAAGGAAGTGGCCTCTGAGAGGGTAAACGACTAGCCTGAGGTCCTGCGGTCAGCCCATAAAGATTCACTGAGCACCCGCTCTGTGCCTGCTGGGTATACAACACACGCAGAGGGCAGGACCAACAAGCTCCCTGCCTTCACGTGCCTGGGTTTGTGAGAGGAGATGGACATTATTAATGCACAAAGGAGTTGAGCTCAGAAATGATAAGCACTAGACAGAGAACAGAACAGGGATACGGGGCAGACAGGGACCTTAGGGGAAGATCAGGGAGGGCTTCTTGGAGGAGGCAACGTTTGAGCTGAGACTTGAAGATGGAGTAGAGACCAGCCACGCCTGAATCTCAGGGGAGACTGTTCGAGGCAGCGGGAGCGGCAAGGGCAAAGGCCCTGGGGCGGAGATGTGATGTCCAAGAAATCGAATGAACGCCCAGGGTCACCGGGAGCAGCAGGAGGCGAGGGGCAGGACCTGAGGCCCCGGTGGCTCTTCTGCACCCCAAACACACCTACGACTGGGCGGAACCGGTGGACCAGCAATTAAACCCCTGTGTCTCAGGGCCCCCTCTGAGAGGGCGAGTGACTGTCCCAAGGTCACCAGGTCAAGGGGGTCATGTCCCAAGGTCAAGATGGTCATGATTTGAAGGGGTCTCCTGATTCCCTCACCAAGTCTCCAGGCAGAGAGAGTCAGCCCGGGAACCATGGCAGGTTCCGTGAAACCCCTGTGGGTGCCAGTTGTCCGCGTGCGACACTACAATGAACAATGGACGGCAGTGTCTTGAGCCGTCTGTCGCCCGGCAGCCCCGAGCTCATGTCCCTGCTGCTCAGCAAACTCCCCACGGCACAGCCTCTCTGTTCCGTGGTTTCGGCGGAAGTGGCGGGGCTGGCTCATTGGTCCATTTCGGGTCACGTGGCCACCCCTGAGCCAATCGCTATGGCCGGGGGAAGGCACGCAGCTGACTGGCCACCGCTGGAACGTGGGGTGCGGAGCCCCTCCTTCTCCTGGTGGCTGGAATCGGGAGAGGCAGGGCCCCCAAAGGAAAATGGACGGGTGGAAGGCAGGCGGCCTCCACAGAAGACGGTAAACTAAATCAACGTGAACTGCGTAAGACAGAGCAGACGGTGACAAAATGCCATGAAGACAGTGAAGCAGGAAGGGGGACGAGAGCGCGAGGCTCGGGCGCGGACTCTGGAGCCAGGCCGCCTGGGCCCAGACCCTGGCTCTCTCAGGGACGAGCACGTGACTCTGATGACGTCACTTACCGGCTCTCAGCCTCGTTTATACAATGAGGGCTAAAGGAGATACTGCACGTCAAGTGCCCGGAACAGGGCCTGGCACACAGTATGTGAACAAGAGCTGTCGCCGCGGACGTCATGTGGAATTACTTGCTCACTGGGCACCTCCCTGCCGGGCTGTAGATCGGGGGAGGGAGGCGCGGGGCTTGCCTTGGGCACTACACCTGGTGTGCAGGTATTTCTGCTGCTGCATGGGGTCCGGACCAGAGGGGAGGCCTCGCTGTCCCATGCTGACGAGACGGGTGTTTTGAATCCCAACCTCCTCTTACTCTGTTCCCTGTCACTTCCCCACCCCCTACAGGCAGGGCTCACCTGACTCGCCCCCCCTCCCAGCCCCCTCTAACCCCCCAAGTGCAATTAAGCCAAACTTCTGATTTAAGACATTTATAAAGGCACTAAGAATGTCTTCTAGTATCAGCTTATATATATTTAATCTGCCGTTAAAGTGATTTAAAACAGAGCTCCGATGGACGGGAGTGATGAAAATTAAAAGTCTCCATCACCTCCCGTCTGGCTGCGGCTCCCCTGCAGACAAGGACGCAGGGGCATCTCCATCCCGCGAGTTCCTGGGAAACGCAGTGGCCCGGTGGCTCTCTCCGGGGCGGGGCCGCGTGGGGTCCAAATTAAGTAGGGAGCACCAAGGGCGGTGGGGTCTGGACAGGAGCCACGTGGGTGCGCTGCACGCGCGGCCTAATGACCAGTGACATCTGCTCATCCGATTGCTGTGACAGGACACAGGGACTGTGTCCTCTGCTCTCGGAGGGAAGAAAAGGCCAGTGGAGAGAGGGCCGCACATTTGCAGACTGATTTTTTTTTCCCTGCCTCCCTTTAGAAACCAGAGAATGGACCCCGCTTCTATCTTCCCCTCACTGCAAGGCAATTTCCTGGGGCTCGGTCTCTGAGTTTCCTGGTGCAGGACGAGCTCCCCGCCCATCCTTCTCCATCCTCTCCCTCCCCCCCTCCTCCCGCCCGCCTCTCGCAGAGATTCAGAAATAAACCAATGCCTGGAGCACGCGGGTCCGTGGCTTCCTCCAGGCCCAGGACGAAAAGCCAAGCCATAAACCTGGCAGGGAGTTAAATCTCCCCCCATCGACTCACTCACCCACAAATCCCCGCCTGCCCCGACAACGTGCTGTCACCTAGGACAACACCAAGCAAGGACAGGTGCAGGGACTGCAGGTCTCACTGTCCAGGACAGACAGGACAGGACCGCCGGGGCTGGTCCCCTGGCTTAGCCACCAGAGCACTGCCTTGCCCTATTTCGATGCTGGAGGGGGCGTCTTGACCCAGGGGCCAGAGGCTTAAGTCTCTGGTTTGTAAAATCTCAGAAAATGCAGCGCCTAATGCCGCAAGGGGGCTATGGAAGAGCCCCTCACCCCAAACACAGCTAGACGTGCCGGCCACAGGCTCCTACTGTGTGCTCCTACCCGCTGGAAACAGGCAAGTGTCTTCCAGCCGCCCTGGAAGGAAGGGGCTGTCACAAACCCCATTTTAGAGAGCTCCAGCGGATGTGGGAAGGGGCCGTCGGGAGCGATCATCCCATAGGGATCCCCAAGACACTCTAGGCAAACCCAGCGCGAGTCCGCGGCTGAGTCAGGGCAAAGACACCGGTCTCGTGCCGTTTATGGAAAAGCTACCGGCCTTAATGTGACCTCACAGCCCCCATGACCTGGGCTCTGCTGCCCCCCAGCCACGACCCCTCTCGCTCTACGCTCTGGCCTCTCTGGTGCTGCCATCCTTGGAGCATTTCTGCTGCCTCGCACCTCAGGGCCTTTGCAAACGCTGCTCCTGCCGGCTGGACCTCCATCTCCCTCCCCACTCGGCCGCCACCAGTCAACCTCCAGGAAGCTCCAGGAAGCTTCCTCTGACCCCCACGTCTCAGTCCGGCGTCCCCTCTCTGCTTGGTTAAGGTCTCACGGTTTTCCCCCCACGGCCCAGGCATGTGGCTCTTGAGTTGCCTGGTTACGTGTCTCTCTCCTGCTAGACTCTGAGCGGGTAGGGGTGACATGGAGGGATCTGCCATCGCATCTCCCTGTGGGGTCTCCCCTGGACGCGGCCAGGAAGATGCTCGGAGAGGTCACTGCTCTCAACCACATGGAACCCTAGGTCCGGAGTTTGGGTGGCAGAGAATGGGTTTGGACATGTTGAGGTCCCTCTGAGACATCCAGGTGGCAATATCAAGTCCCACTCAAAAGAAAGGTCTGCGTTGGGGATATAAATTTGGAAGTCACTGACGTGTGGGTGGCAGCTGGAGCGGCAGGTGTGGCTGGGCAGGGAGGGGGCTCTTGGGGACCCCCAGAGGCGGAGTTGTCCCGTGGTAGGCAGACTGGAAAGTGCCCCTCAGGGCCCCTGTTGTCTTCTGCTATTCGCACTCCTGCCAACCCCCCTCCTCCCCAATGCAGGTGGGCCCTGAGGCTTGCTTGTCACCAGCAGAATAATTCTCTTAAAGGTCTGGGGCCTGGGGGGCATCTCATGGCCAAGGATCGAGTTGGGCAGGAGCACTGGGAGGAAGGTAAGATGGACTGCTGTCTTTTGGAGAGGCTGACGGGAGGGTGAGCCACACCCCAGGCTGGGGGACCGGCCCCCCCACCCCACCCCACGTGAGGCCTCCCTCCCTCCCTCCTGAGCAGCCTGGATCTCTGAGGTGGGCCAGTGGCTGGGGGCAGGGAGCCGAGCAGGCCGGCCTCCTGTAGGCGGCCTCTGCTAACAAGGGCCCGGCGTGTTTTCCTAGGCCAGGGTTTGGCTGGGGGTTCGCCCGCGAGCCCGGTTCAGACAGGAGCCCTTTGAAGGCAGAATGAATTGGGCTCAATGTCTGCATCCAGCTGCGGGTGGGCGGGGGCCGGGGCAGCTGGGTTCCAGAAGAACCCCTTGTCCAGGGCTGCGGAGGGCAGGCAGGGGAGCCAGCTTCCAGGCCCCCTGCTAGTGATTCAAAACCCCGGCCCAGCTCCTGTGCCTTTGCCAGCATGAGCCCGCCCGGGGGAGGATGGTCCCGGACAGGCGGCCCGAGTTCTGAAGGCTCACGCACTTATTCTAACCCGCACCAGACAGCACGGCCGGCCCCTCCCGCTGGTGCGTTCCCAGATTTTACTGCTTGCTACGAGGTGACAGCTATTGACATTTAAGAAGGGACTTCCTGGGAACTACCCAAAGACCATGGGCAGGTGGTCTGTCCACATGGCGGAAAGCTACACGGCAATGAAGAGGGGCCCCACCCCGGCCCCCACACTGGCATGGTCTGCTGGCCCATGGCGGGCTGGAGAGAGGAGCCCACTCTTAAAGGGGGGAGGGGATGGCATGGCCCTCGAGAGCCACGCGGGCAACACAGGGCTGCCCTAAGGGGCCACCTCCCCCTGGCTCCCGTCTGTCTCCACGGCGATCCGATTGTCCCCTTCGCTCCTTACCCAACCACTGCCCGACTCTGATTCACAGGACTGCCTTTCTCACCTGGCTCCCCCGACCCTGCCGGCCTCTGGCCTCCTCTACGCACTTCCCGCCCTGCACAAGCGAATGTTCCCAAAGCTGCTCTTAGCGAGGCTCACCCCTCACCTGGAAAACAAGCACCGGACTCCTCAGCCCGCTGCTGCGCAATCCTGGCTTTAGGCCAACAGAAGCTCAGGCCCAGCTGGCTCTTACTGACTCACGAATGGAACTTGTCACCTTCTGAAGAGAAGGACAAATTAAACCTTTCAAGGTGAACTTGCTAAATGCAGTCCCTTCTGCCGGGACCGGAGGAGGCTGACTCACAACGGGTCCCTGCTTTCAGCCCCCAAACTCCGGTCCCGTGGGACTTTCTAGTTCTCGTTCGGTCTGGATACTCCAAATAGGTCACCTCCGAAAGAAGGGAGATATGACCTGTACCCAGCTGGCACCCACTCAGATCAGGACACGACCCAGACAGCCAAACCCCGGGAGGCACGCAGGGAACGCCCCACTCTGGACCTAGAGGGCCCAGCTGGCTGCCCACCCCTCGGGCGCCGCCTCTCCGCCTAGCACCCCTGGGAATGGACCATGCCTTCTCCAGGCCCGAACCGGGGATTCTCTGCTCAAGTCTTTAAAATAAACCACTGGTTTTTCCTTTAGGCAAATAAATTGACTTAAAAGGGACGGCTTAGATCACCCCATAATGGCAAAGCTGATACCACTTGCAGGTGACCATGAAAATAAACGCAGCGTAACAAAGGGGACCATCCAAGTCTGGTTTCTGTCCTGCTGCCGAGACCAGAACTTTCTCCTGCTCTCCTGACAAGGCGGCTGAGCCAGCCTGAGCCGGGCAGTGGAGGCGGGGCACACGCAGCAGCACCCCGTGCAGACGCTGTCCCTGATGCCGTGGAAGAATGGAATGAAGAAAGAGCGTGACTTCCCTGCGTCAAGGATTATTCGATGCTGGGTCTGCAGCTTCTCCAGCTCCTCCAGGCCGTTTGGGAAAGACTATAAATGATGAGGACAGCGGATGCTGGAGCGGGGCCTGGGGCAGTTCCGAGCTTCCGGGGCGGCAGTGTCCCCTTCAGTCCTCAGGACGACCCTGCCAGGCTGTGGTGTCGTCATCATCATCATCATCGCATGGGACCCAGAGCCACTAGGCCACTTACTCACAATGCAGTCACACACCCGCACACACACACGTTCTCACGGGCGCTTTCCCAACTCGTATGCACGCATCTGCACATGCGTGCACGCCCACATGCCGACACACAGCTACACGATTGTAATCTTTTGCACAACACGTGTGGCCACTGAATGCACGCATGTGTACATGTATGCACACACGCATACACGCAGATAGACCAGACACGCTTGCCCCTCACACAGGCTTATTCATCTGCGCACACGCACTACCGTACGCTGGCCGTGCAAACCCACAGCACGTACACGTGGCGTGTGACGACCGCCCAGGCACATACCCCTCCGTTACATATGAACCCTACGTCAGTACCACTGGACGGCACGCATAGGTGCGCGTGGATACACACGGCGGATCGTCACGCACACAGAAAATATTCACGCACGCAGAAAATATTCACTTGCATCGTGAACTCAGTCACAGGCAAAAAAACGTGTAACTCAAGTACGTAATCCAGGAAAACCCAAACCTCCATCCCCCTCCAGGCGCCCTGACATGCGCGTGCATGCTTGCGTGCGCACGTGTGCACACGCGCCTGTCCTCCGTGTCCCGGGCCCTCCCTGTGGCGTGGGCTATCTCGCCCCAACCTGTGGTGAGACCCAGGGGCGTGTGCTGACGCCCTGTGATCTGTGATGGCCTCGGGGAGGAAGGGTGGTCAGCTGCCCCCCTCAGCTGCCAGGTGGGAGGTGGCGGGCAGCAGGTGGGGGTGCCAGGAGAAGGGAGGGGTCCAGTCACAGCCCTGTCCTCAGAGTCCGCCTGGCCCTGGATGCCTGATAATCACACCCCTCTCGACACCTGCACAGCCCGGTCCATGTTGGACCCTGGGGCCAGATGCAGACCCAACAAACTCCAGGGTGCCCAGATGAGCCCAGGAGTCTGGGAGGGGACAGGGAGCCTCTGCCGGCCCCGCTGAGCAGAGAGGAAGAGGAAGCTCAGTGTGGGGTGGGGGAGGGGCGAGGGGGGCGCCTGCCCGGACGGCCTCCCGTGCGGCCAGATGGCCAGCCATCTGCAGTCCCCTCCTTCTCCAGCGTGGCCAGGCCTGGTGCCTCCTCAGAGCTGGCGGAGCGTGTTGGCGCCATGTGCTGCCTGGCAGGCCACGCCAGGCAGGCAGGCTGGGGGGCTGCCCCTCGCAGAGAGGCATCAGGTGCACAGCCTGGCACGGGCTGCCGTGGGCCCACCTCTCACCCCATAAGGCAGGCACCTCTGTTCCAGAAAATTCTGAGGCTTTAGGGGAGAGAACACCTTCAGCCATCCAGCCATTCACTCATTCACTAAACACCAAGCACCTCCTAAGTGTCAGGCACCAGAGATACGATAGCAAACACGCCAATATTTGCTGGACACCTATTATGTGCCAGTTACTTTTCTAGGGACCAGGATACGGCCTCGAACAAAACAAATCTATACCGGACACTTACCATGTGTCAAGCACAGGGCTGGTGACAACGATCGTGCTGGAACAAATGTTTCCCGAGCACCTACTATGTGCCAGGAGCTGTCCTAGGTACTGGGAATATAGCGGCGAATGGAATATTCATTTGCTGAGCACCTACTATGTGCCAGACAGTGCGATACAGCAGTAGCCAAGAGGACATGGTCCCTGTCCTCGTGGGGCTCGTGGTCTCTCGGGTAAGGGGGACAGACAAGCAACAGTGAATACATAATACCAGAAGCAAATGAAGGGGCGAAGGGAAGGACAATGGCATTCGATGGCATTCTTATCCTCTTGGTCATTTTAGGTGGGGTAGTCAGGGAAGTCGTCTCAGAAGAGGTGACACGGAGCAGAGACCTGGATGGAGCAAGGAGCCAGCCCTCAGGCTCCCCCGGGGAAGGATGCCCTAGGCCAAGGTAACAGCCAGGGGACAGCGCAGTGATGGGAAAAAACTTGGTGTGCCCGAAACAGCCATGAGGACAGAGCCTGGCGGAGCAGGTGGCGTGGGGCGAGAGGCGAAGCCGAGCGGCGAGGGTGGGTGGTTTGGTGAGGAGTCTGAGAGCAGGAGGCCTGGTGAAAGACCCCAGGAGCTTCTTTGAGGAGGTGACGTGGGCATGTGAGATGGTGACACCCCACGCAGGAGGTGCTCCCGGGCCCAACCTCCTCCTGGGGGTGAATCTGGATTTGCCCCCGGGAGTCCGGGAAGTGAGCACCAAGGTGGTTCCATGTCGCAGGAGGGAAGATGAAGGCGCACGAGAAAGCCACGTCCGGCCCCGCATCCCTCCAGGCCCTGATCCCCCCCAGAGAAAGCAAAGCAGACAGACGCCCTCCGCCCGCTCCCTGACTTTGCTCCTCTCGGCGGCCTGGGGCCGGCTGCGCCTGGTCAGCTCCTCCGCAGCCATGAGCCCCGAGGGTAGCGTCCCCAGCCGACCCCTCTGCTGGTGCCTAAAGCTGTCAGCCTCGATTCCCCACGGGCTTAGTCACCTGTACAAGTGACATTTATTTATTCCCTCACACGGGAGCGTGGCGAGAATTAATTATTTAGCACTGAGGAAGCACTTTGAACATGAAAAGTGCTGAGGACGACCGTGACATTACAGAGAATAATGTTCCCTCACGCTCGCCCGCAGGTCTGGGAGGCTGAGCTGGCGGCTTCCAGGGTCCCCTGACCCCGCCCGCCCCCTGTGGGGAAAAACGCTCTGAGCTCCGAATGTCTTTTCTGTGAAGAAGGGAGGGGGTGGGGGAGAGAAATAAAGAGGGGGGGAAGCTTCGCCCTCGGTTCGGGAGGATGGGGAGGCATGAGTCTCGGCGTCATGATTAGGTGTGTGAAGCACTTTCTCCACCCATTGCACAAGCTCCTTCACGCGGTGGGGACAGGGCAGGTCTCCCGCAGAGCTGGGTCACAGCCGGTGGACAGAGGAGGAAGCCAAGGCTGGGAGGGGAACGGCGCCCCGCCCAAGGCCTGGCAGCCTGGCCCCCGGGGCTGACAGTGCTCACTTCGGTGGGAGCCCTGGACGCATGACAGCGGAGCCCCGCAGGGACCCCGGGTCGGCCCTTGAACTCGAGCCTCTCCCCTCACGCCACGTGCGCCCCGGCCTCCCACCGGGAAGGAGGCAGGGAGCGGAGATCTCACTGGGGTGGGGAGTCAGGCGGGTGGGGGGACACAGGCTGGCGGGGAGTCCGAAGTTTGACCTGACTTAATATTTACCCAAGAGAAACTCCACCGGGCGGAGGAGGAGCTGGAGATGGGAACCTGAGGGACTGCCAGGTCACGCCGCCTTCGTCCCCGCCTTCGGGGCACCGTGGCGGGGCACACTCGAGCCCCCGCTCAGCCAGAGCGGGAAATCCCAGTGCGGGCGGAGAATCGGATCCCCTGGGCCGCGCGCGTGCCGGGGTCCCGGCTCTGCCTTGATCCAGCTCCGCTCACCCCAGAGGCCAGAACCAGGCCTGCCTTCAGCAGGCGCCCAGTAACTGCCCGTGCACGCATCCCGGGCGTCGTCTGAGGACCCCTGTCCAATGGCCGGGGGACGCAGAGGCCGTGCTGGGGCGGGAGACTTACTCTCCTCGTGCCTCGGCCTCCCTGTCTTTAGAATCGGAGCCAAAGCGACAGAACAGCAACCCGGGCCCGAGGACTCCGAGCTGACTCCCGAGAGCTCCGAGCAGCGCGTGGCACGGGGGGCTCACTGTGCCCGAGTGGCCGGCCGGGACCCTCCGTGCAGAGCTGCGGGGTCCGCACGGCAACTCGTGTGGCCGTTAGGCCTGCTTGTTATTGTCATTTTTGTGTAGATGGTGAAACTGACCCAGAGATAAAATAACTTGCCCAGGGCCACCCGCCTAGAAAGTGACGGAGCTGGATCCAAACTTCGGTCCCCTCTCCTGCCTCCTGGACAGACAAGTGACAGGGTTCCCCGGGGGCGGAGGCAGGCCCCAGACCCCTGCTCACACTGAGGGGGCCCCTTCCGGCCCATCGGGCAGCTCCAAGGCTCCCTTCAGGGTGGCCTGCATGGGTCATACCTGAGTGACGTGTGCTTTGAATCAGAACGCGCTCCAGGGTAAGTCAGGAGGCTGCCACGGGCACAGGGGCCCCACAGCCACCTGGCTGCCCCCAGCCTGGGAGGTGGGTGCAGACCCCACAGGCTCCTTCGATAGCTGGGAACCCAGCAGAGGCTGCTGCCATGGCAACAGAGCTGGCCATGTGGGCCCATCCTGTCTCTCCCAGGCACTAAGTGGCCTGGGGCTCAGCCGGCCACCTCTCCCTCCAGCGGACACCTGGGGGTCCTCAGAGCTCCCCACCCACTCACAACCCCGCAGGGCAAAGCCAGCTCAAAGACATCCCTCTCGTCATCACTGATGCCAGCTGACACGGGCTGAGCATTTAGCCCTTTACAAGTATTAGGTGCTTAGTTCTCACGTAACCCACTGGATAGATGGAAAGACCGAGGTCCCGAGAGGCGCAAGGCTCGCCCAGGATCCCACGACGAGGAAAGCCAGGGCTTGATCCCAGCGCTTCTGGCCCCGGACCCCACTGCACGGCATGGCCTAACGGTTATGACGTGCCCTCTGGAGCGAGAGGGGCTGTGCAAGCCTGGACCGGTCACCCAGCCTCTCTGGGCTTCAGGCTCCCCTTCCGCGGAACGGGATGAGATAGTGGGCCCCAGGGAAGGGGGAGAAGGTGCAGATGTGTGAAGCACCTGGGGCGGGGCACAGAGGGGCCCTGGGGCTCACTGAGGTGCCCTCCACACAGAGCCGGAGGGAGGGTTTGTGGCTCCGTGTGGCCCAGAGGCCAGCAGGGACAACGGGGCAGGGAGGGAGGGGAAGCCGCCCACCGCCCAGCCCCGGCCTAATCCGGGAAGGCTCTGGAGTGTGGCTCACACCTCAGAGTTTGTCCTGCCTCCAGGCAAGAGGGCTGGGACCTCTGCATTGTCACTGGTCACCTGAAAGTGGCCCTAATGGTGTGACAACCCAAGGCAGGTCAGGCTTTCTGGGTTTGGGGCCCAAGCGCTTCTGGTCGCCTGCCTGAGAGCCCTCGCAGAGGCCGGGCGAAGGGACGGGCTTAGCCAGGAGCAAGGCCCAGGCGCACGGCTGGAGCCGCGACGGTGCCCCTCACGCTGACCTACCTGCTGTCACGTTACCTGCCTAGGACCTCACGGGAAACCCGTCTGGCCAGTAGAGCTGACCTCGTTTTACAGATGAAAGGCCGCCACTTTGGTCAAAGTCACACAGAATTGGAGCAGCGCCCGAACCTCCAGACTCCGCACGCAGCTCAGCGTGCTCTTTCCCGCACCAGTGGCGCTGCCTGCGGGCCCTGGGGAGGAAGCGTGCTGCTCCAAGGCCTGGGGCCCCTGGCGGGACTGGACCGGTCAGGGTGCCTCGGGCGGCGGTGAACAGAAACTCCCCAACTCAGCGCAGGTTCACGCTTCCCTGGACAAGAAAGCCCGAGACGAGGCCCTTTCCCTCTCTCTCCTGCCACCTCGATGCACACAGATCGCTCCCCTCGTGGGCCCAAAATGGCTGCAGCAGATCCAGTCACCACATCCCGCCCGGACCAAGTGCAGCCCAAGCTGAGGCCGCCCTCTCTTCCCTGTGTCCCTCTCTGTTTTCCCAGCAAGTACGGATCCCCTTCACGCCCTGTCGTGGAGCTCCCCGCACAGCTCGCTGGCGAGAGCTGGGTCACGTGAAAACCTGGCGAGGGGCGCAGGGAAGAAATGATTGGCTTAGGCCCGGGGTCAGCACCGTAGGGCCCATGGGCCAAATCCGGCCCCGAGCCTTTTTTGTAAATAAAGATTTATTGGTGCACAGCCGCACCCACTTTTTAATATGCCTGCTTTCATGCTACAACACGCAGAGCTGAGCAGTTGCAACAGACTGTCTGGCCCACAGAGCCTGAAGGAATTACTACTTGACTCTACAGAAAACCAGTCTGCTGACCCCCGGCTGGGCTACTTGGGATTCGCCCCCGAGCTGGATGGAGTCACTGAGCCCAAGAGATGAACACTGAACAAAGCAATAGTTTGTGAGTGAGGTGGCCCTGGGCTGGCGGCTACATCGTCCTCCGGCCTTCATGGCTCCAAGCGTAGCCCATAGACCAGCCCCGTCAGCCTCTCCAGGGAGAAGAGTCTCGGGCCCATCCCACCCGGAACCAGAACCGGCACTCTGACCGGAGCTGCCGGGCTCTGTGCATGCGGGAAGTCCCAGCCCTGCAGAGGGGTGAAGGCACAGGCAGGGAGGGGTGCACAGTTACGCGGGCCTGACACTGAGCCGGCCGAGCTCAAGTCCTGACTGCGACCTCCACGAGCCACCACAGCACCCTCCCCCGCTAATGCTGTGCATCAGTCTCGGGGCTGCCTTAACAAAGCCCCCAAGCCGGGTGGCTCAGAACCACAGGCCGAAGGTCAGAGGTCTGACACCCAGGTGTCCTAGGGCCATGGCCCCTCCAAAGGCCCTGCCCTGCCCCTCCAGACCCGGGTGGCCCCAGGCGTCCCTTGGCTGTGGCCACATCGCTCCAGCCCCACCCTGTGTCACGTCGGATACGCTGTCTTCATTTAATCACACCCGCAGAGACTTTATTTCCAAATGAGGTCGCGTTCCCAGCTTCCGGGTGAGGAACCCAACACAGCTTTCTGGGGGACTCAGGTCAACCCATGATGTGCAAGCGTAGCGCCACCCACACATCACACACAGGCGCAATGGGACACACTGCTCGTGCTGGGGGAGGACGGGGCCCGAGGTGCCGACCCCGACACTCGGAGCCGCCCTCCTACGAGGCGGAAGGCGAGCGGCCTCCTGACCGGGACACGGCTGCTTCTCCCCCTGCTGCCCGGCCCAGGGTGGGGACCGGACGCAAGGACCCTCAGCGAGTCCGGGACTGGGGGAGGCGCCAGCGGCCTGTTTTAAGGACGTGCTCGTCCTCGGGAACCGCCTCGAAGTGTGCGCTGAGCCCCGCTCTTGCACATAACTGGTGCTTAAAGCGGGCTGAGCGAATGTAAATGCCAAATGAAAATGCCTCGCCAGGCCCCACGGCCCTGCCCACCTCGCTGACCTCGTTCCTGCCATCTGCCCCCAAACCACGAGGGGCGCTGACCCCCTAACCCTTCCTGGAGCACGCGCAGCCCACACCGGCGCCCGCGCCCGGCCGGAGAAGCCCGCGCTGGCTCGCTTGTTTTATTCAGGTTTCTGTGCAAAGGGCACCTCCCCTCCTCCGAGAGGCCTTCGCGACCACACACCCGAAAACACACGCCCCGCCCTCCCCGCGTCCCATGCTGCCCCATCGACTCGGCGCATCCATTCTCTCCATCCGTAAACATCCGCCGCTGGCCCCAACGGCCCCGCCCGGCCTCCCCGTCCCCCGCCCCTCCGAGCTCTCAGTGGACACCTGGGAGTCCCCGGGCCCTTGCACGAAAGGCCTGGCCAGCCTCGCCCTGTAGTGCATCAACAGAGCCTTTAACCTCAGCTCGTTGCACTGGGCAGAAAGGAACCTGCTCTGCTGAGGGACTCCCGCCCGCAACCCTCCAGGCAGCCCGAGAGGGGACCCCTCCCCATGACCGTCCAGCAGCCCCCTCTCGCCCTCTCCAGGCCGCCCGCCTCCGCCCACAGACCCATCCACAAGGCCAAGGCGCCGGTGGATCACTCCGCAGCCCACGCCCCAGAACCGCAGACCAGCCCTCTGCGGGTCAGGGGTCTGCAAAACTGCCCGCATGTTAACCTCTTAAAAATAGCATTACTGACTTTCTTTTTCCTGGTTAAAAATGTACACGTGTGCTCCAGCTGTGCTGACTCGGAGGCATTCCAGGATTTCCAGAACACAACGGCAAGGAGGTCCTCGCCCTCCTGATGCCAGCCCCCAGGGTGGAGGGGACAGCGGCCGTCGGGGTGGCAGGCGCCCCTCAGGACACCTGGGTTCCTCTGTTTACCAGATTCTCGTCCGGAACCCAGCGACCCTCGGAGGCTGTTATTAATATCACCCCCAGTTCACAGGCAGAGAAACTGAGGCTCACGCAGAGGCAGAGCTGGCCAGTGGTGGGTCAGACCCAGACCGTCTGTCTGGCTTTGACCCTCACCTTTGACCCCATCTTGGCAATAAAGTTCCTGGCTTAGTTTCTAATCTTTCTCCCCATTTTCTGTTCTGTATTGTTCTATGTCTTGCTTTCTTCGTTTACCCTCCTGATATCTGGGCCATCACCTCACGCCAGACACCCCATTCTTTTTAATGTCTGCGTCATGTTCCATGGGCCTTGGCACATAGCACAGAATTATGATGATTGTTTGGGTTAAAATGGTCCATTTGTGATCATCTTAAATTCTTAGGACTTAATTCACTGGAATGTACGCTACAGTTCACACGTAACACAGTGAGCACTTTTGGGAAAACCTGTGCTATCTGGGCTGCTTGGGTGGGGGGTGGGGGATCTGAGTTGCCGGGTCACCCACAGACTCTAGACTCAGCCAGGGACTGCGCTGAGAAAGGACACGCAGGGCTCAATGCAAGGTCCGGGGTGTTCCCGCTCCAAAGAGAGCTTGAGGACAAAGTGTCCCTTTTGCTGGTCGACTACACTTCTGAGACTTCAGGATGCCAAACCTTCAAAGCCTCCTGAGTCATTCCTGGAACAGTGGTGCCTGGTAATTCACAAAGCGACCCTAAGGACACCACGGTTTGTCCACATCTCCAAAGCAAGTCCTACTCAGAGTCTCTCCTGAGCAGATCGAGGGAAGCTGGGCCTCTCTTCACGTGGGCACTGGATGCTTCTGAGGGGCTGGCTCAAAGGGAGGGGGGAGGGAAGGGCATGAGTTGTCATAAAGTCAAAACGAAACCACCAACAACACAGTTCTCTGTCTCCCGAGAGTGACTCACCCGGGGAAAACCGGCACACTGTTCCAAGTGTCAGAATCAGCAGAACGGCCCCCAGGATTTGGGTCTCATCCAGCTTAAACGAGCCAAAACATTCCAGCATCTTCCTCGGGAACCTGTGAATGGTGTATTGTCTTCGGCCCGCAGCCTCCGTTTCTGAAAGCTCACAAAGAGGAACTCAGGGGCTGAGAAGGCGGGCGGGCCAGACACCTCCTCCTCGGACGAGGACAGTGTGTGCTGCCCGCCAGGGGCCAAGCCAGGGCTGTCGTCACCAGGTGGCCCGGAGCACGTGGAGAGCCAGGACCCCGGCAGGAAGCTGCGACACGCTCCTCAGCAGAACCCTGTGGCCTCGGCGGCGCCGGGGGGCAGGGCTGGCGAAGTTCATCATCATTAGGAGCCAGTTAACCTCGAACGGGGGAGAGATGCTTCTAGAGTAATTTTATTAGCTCTGGATTCCCGAATGCCTTTTCTATCCTTTTAAATAATGTTCTGTGCAGCCCCGTGCCCTCCACGGAGGAGGAGGTAGTTGACAGATTCGTAGGCGGGGAAGAGGCTGAGCCGTTCCTATCTCCTGGCTTTGTTTACACGACAGAAGTCCCGGGCGATCCCAGAATGCCGCAGTTTGCCTCGTGGAGGTGGCTGGCTCTTCCTCATCCTGCGAGGGATATTTTTGGTGCGTGTGTTAATCCACAGTGAGTCACACAGAAACCAGGACGATTTAACCTCTGTCGGTTTTCAGCTGTGAAGGGGGCGAGGCGGTCAGGGTGATGGCAGCTCAAGCCTGCGGAGAACTCTCTATGGGCTGAGCATGAACGTTCAACTCAGAATGACCCGACAAGGGCGGTCGGCCCGTGGGCACTGGATGCCCGGCTGGGGCGGTGCTAACCTAACACGATCACCACTTTACAGAGAAGGGGCTTGAGGTACAGAAGTGGAGAAACTTGTCCAAGGTCACGCAGACAGAAAATGGCCGAGCTGGGATTTGAACCCAGGTGACGGGGCTCCACGGCTTAAGCTCTTGCCTGGACTGAGTATTGTGTGGGTGTCCCAAATCCAAACAAAGCGGCGACGAGCAGGTTCCCCGTGATAGAGCAACTCCCCAGGGCAGCAAGAATGGAAAGGGGACGCTGCGGGCCCTGGGGTCTTACTTCCGTTGAGTCTGGCCCGATTCCGTGCTCCCCAGGTCCCGCACAGGTGTGCCCTTGGGTGACACCCAGGAAGGCCTCCTGCGTGGGATTGCCCAAGGAAGGAGGGTAAGCCCTGCCAGCCACCTTGTCGGGGAAGACGCACACGTTTGAAAATAACTGTCTCCCGCCAGGGGCTTGGGGACCTGCCATCACACCACGGCCAGGGCCGACCACTGCAGGGGGCTTGGGTCAAGGCCAGGGTGGCTCTGAGCGAGTGACTGGAGCACAGTGAGCTCCCAGAGGTTAGCGCAATGCCCGGTACGTAGCGGGTACTCGATTCAATGTGTGTATGTTGAATCAATGAATGAACAAATGAGTGGACGGGGCTTGGGACATCAGAGGATTCTCGAGAACCAAGAAAGGCTGACTGGTCTCTGTGTCTCGCTCTGTGTCTCACACACACCCTCTTCCTCCACCACCTGTACCTAGGGCGCCCTCAGTCCCGCAGGCGAAGCCCCCAGATTCGGCCCCCTCTCGTTTGCTTCTGGGCATCTCCACGCCCCACCTCCTCCAGGCCTGCGAGCCACCCGCGTAACAAGAACCACACAGAGTGTGAAGTCACGCAGACCCGGTGGCCCACGTCTGCACTCGCCGGCCGCGTGACCAAGCGGGTCGCCTCTCGTTCTGAGCCTGGTCTCCTCGCCTGCACAGTGGGGCCGAGTGGGACCACCAGGCACAAAGAGGTCGTCTCCGTGAGCGTGCGCGTGGTTCCTGCAGCCGTGGAGGGTCCCTGGGCTTGCCCCGAGCGAGCCTCCCCGTCAGCAGCCCACAGGCACTCAGACCCTCCAGTCCCACGGGGGCAGGTTCTCCCCCGGAGTGGAGCGCGGATGCGCAAACGGCCCAGACCCCAGCCCAGCACAATGCGCCGTCCCCGTCACCGAGGGCAGCGGTTAGCAAGCTCAGCTCACCAGGGGTGGGCACCCCTTTATCACCCAGCACTGGAGCAGGGCAGGGGGGATCTTTGTGTTACAGCAACCATGTGGCCCCACTGCATACCACCCCAGGCAAACTATTGACACACCTCCCTTCTCTACTCAAAGCCCGGTAACTGGTCCTTGCACCCACCCAGGAGTCAAGTCCAAAGGTCCGCTACGTCCTGGCCACAGCCCTGCTCCCTCCCAGAGCTCTCTCCTCTACTTGGGCAGGCTTCCCTTTCCACAAAGTGAAGTCGAAAACAGCTCCAGCCTCACAGGGCTGCGAAGATTAAAGGGGTAAATAACTGCCAGGGGCTCAGAATGGGGCTCGTGGAAAGACGCCAAGAACACTGGTGTCCGCTAACCCGGGCGGCACAGACCCTGCACGTCCCCACAACCACGTCCCCACAACCACGGCTTCCTCAGGTTCTCCCTCTGCCCCCTTCTTGGCCACACCCCATCCTCCTCCTCCACGAAGCCCTCCTAGGATCCCTAGTGCACTCACTCTGAGCGCCTGGAGACCCGTGGACCTGGGTCTGAACCCCAGCTCTGCTCCTCCGGCTGTGTGACCCTGGGAAAGTGGCTTCACCTCTCTGAGCCAGTTTCCTTTCCTGGAAAATGCAGATAATTAAAAGCACCTTGGAGGGCTCCGGCAGATTCTGAGCCGTTGGCTGCGTTAAGAGGCTGTGGTCTCTTCGAGGTCGGGGTCCCCTCCCTGGCATCTCTCAGTGTCCTGGGGAAATGCCATTCAGATCGCTGACAGGCTCAGGTTGGGGTTCTCACGTTAAGAGCTGAGCCCCTAACAAGCTGCGTGACATGGGGAAAGTCACTTTGCCTCTCTAAGCCCGTTTCCTCATAAAGAATTATCCTTTATCACAAGAGGTTATGGCGCTGGCAGGAGCCTCTGCACAGTGCCTGGGAACAGCAGATACTCAGTCGATGGGCGTTCCCTCTGTCCCCGGCTGCCAGTCCAAATGCCACCTCCTCGAAGCAGTCTTCCCTGACTGCCCCGCTCCAATGAGCTCGGTCCCTCTCGCCTGCTCAGTGAGCCTCTTGGAAATTCGGATCAGGCCATTAGTGCCTTTGCAACCCCTAGTCCCTGGCGCGTGGCCCTGTAACAGTGGGTGTTCTAGAGACTTTGAGATTGATGATAATGACGGTGATTATGACGAAAGGAAAAAAATGTCACGTGAGACCTCCCAGGTCTCCTTAATTCTTCTCCCAATTTAATTTCAGCTTAACTTGACTCCAGAAGTTTCTTCAAATCCTTCTTTGCAAAGATGTAGGTATAAACAAACACGTTACACCTAGCACCTGCTATGTGCCCAGCTCTCTAAAAGCTGAGCCTCTTTGTTCCGTCTCGAGTGGCATCTTGTCTCTAACGGCGAGGCTTTTTCTTCAAGCGGGTTTCAGGGGCTGCGGCGTGACTTGGAGTGGCGCACAAGGACGAGCACTTTTTATGGTCATGGTTATGTATTTCTGTTAACTAGGGATTGGATTTGGCTACACGTATCAGAAAACCCAAGTCTCAGCGGCTTATCCAAATAAGGAGTTTCTCTTTGTTAAGAGATAGCTCTCCCACGGCATTGAAACTCAGGCTCTCTTTTGGGCCTTTTCTTTCCATGGTCACCTTATGGTCACAATGTGGCTGCTCTACCTCCAGCATTGCATCGAAATTCCAGGCAGGAAGAGGAAAAAGAACAAAGGGCAAAAGATCTGCGCTAGTTTCTTCCTCTTCCCACCTCCCACGCCCGCTCCTTCTGCTCCCCATCTCCCTCCCACGTTTTAAAGAACTTTCACAGACGTCCCGCCCAAGGACATCTCATTGGCCAGAACCAGGTCACGGGGCAACCATTACTTGCAAAAAAATCTGGGAAAGGTAGAGTTTCATCTGGGCACACTACTATCCTAAACAATATTAGAGTTTTATCAGTAAAGAGGAAGAGGAGCATGGACATTGGGAAGGTAACCAGTTGTGCTGGCCGCATATACCAAACCTACGATTTGCAGAAATTACGACTTGGAGCAGTGGTTCTCACGCTTAATTAAGCACGTGTCATGAAAACACAGGTAGCTGGACATACCCTCAGAGCATCTGACTCAGTGGGTCTGGGGCAGTGCCCAAGAATTTTTATTTCTAACAAGCTCCCAGCTGAGGCTATTGGTCCCAGGCCACACCTTGAGCACGGCTGACCTGTGGCGAGGCTAAAGTTGTTACTCGAGTTAAAAACAGAAAAAGAGGACGTGCCTCCACAGTGTCGCGGTGAGCACGTCTGCTTCACGCGCGGAAGGTCCTCGGTTCACGCCCCGGTGGAGCCACGGTCCACGGTCTACGGCCACGCCACCCTGAACGAGCCCGATGTCTGATCTCGGAAGCTAAGCAGGGTCAGGCCTGGTGAGTACTTGGATGGGAGACCACCTAGGAAGACCAGGTGCTGCTGGAGGCATAGATAATAATAAATAAATTTAAAAATAAAGAAAAAGAAAAAGAAAGCGAACAGATCTTAAAAGATTAAGAATGAGAACATAATGGTTTAGATGTGTTATCAGTTGGGATCCAACGGAAAGCAGAGGAGGGCACACTCAGAGGGGAAATCGAGAAGAGCTCGCAAAGACACTATTTGCACAAGTATGAGCCGCCCCCCCCCCAAAGTAGCAACTTGGGGCACTGTGAGAGCATCCCTGAGGGGGTGAGGCGAGAACCACGCAGTAGGAGCCTTAGCTTCTTTTGGGCGCACACACCAACGTGAGGCAAGGCAGAGAGAGAGCTGGGGAATACCCTGGCCTCCTCCCCCATCAGCCTCCAGCCTCCAGCTGGTGCCTCCCATCGGCTGCATCCAGCTGGGTGCCAGAGGGCTGGGGAATCCAGGGATGCACCCACACAGGTCATACAGGCCAGCCTGTATGGAGCAGAGCGGGAAGGGATGGAGCGTAGAGCTGAAGAGGCAAACTGCAGATGGCCAGCACAGAAAGAAAATATCGTGACACCACGACATCCAGGAGCAACTGAGTCTGGCGAACAATGTCAAGTAGTCAGCTCGCCCAGCTCGTTCGTTCATTCAATTATTCACTGAGCACCTGCTGTGTACCAGGCTCTGTGCCAGGTGCCAGGGCTTTAGAGCTGAATTAATCATGACTCCTGCCCAGGGAGAATGCTCTCTGCGGGGGTCCAGGGCATGTGACAGCAACTGCCCACCCGGCCGGATCACTGTGCCTTCCACTGATCCCATCTGCTTGCCACCCGCGAGGATTCCGGTGTGATTTAAGCTTTCATTAAAGTTTAACTATGGGGAAAAGACTGCAAAAAAAAAAAAAAAATCACCTGTTCCATCACAAATCACAGTGTTATTACGAGCTGACGCAGGGGCAGCAGGAGAACGCCAAGGGATTTGGCAGGGATTAGGGACAAATGAATTAAACCGCTGGGTGTCTGCGCACCCCCGTAAACCGTTATGCATGTCGATTTATATCTGGCGAACTGTTGATTATGATTTCTTTTCCATCTGCAAACAAAACGCAGCCCTCACCGGCCCCGGTCCTGCCACATCGGCCTGACACGAAATGTCTGTCCCCACACTCAGTGACCAATCACAGAAGTGATGGAGAATCCGATGCAGACGCAGGTCATCGCTCTGGCCGCCTCCCATGAATCTAAATGCTTTCTTGATTTACTGCTTTTGACACGATCAATAAAATTGAGCTATTGCCGTATCAGACCTTTCGGCAAATATACAGGGAGCTGTGCTCCTGGGGCTGACAGCTCAGCGACCCCAGGTGTCCTGGCGGGTGGGGCCAGGGGCTTGGGGACGGTTGATGGAGAGAGGACAGGGACGTGCCAGACTGGTCAGGGAGCAGTCTGCCTCCCTGGCCGCTTTAACTGCTCTTACATCCCTTTCTCAAAAACAAACAAACAAATAAACAAACAAAAAACAACAATTAAGCAAAAGTTTGCTTTCTAAAGTGACAGCTGGCCGGTGAGATAACCCAACCCAAGGGACACTTAGCCCCTCCCCCTACCTTCTAGGAGTCGCCCTGGCATTTAAGTGGGGCCTCCTGGACACACCACGTCCAGCAAAGGGAGTGACCCCAGTGGGGACATTTACAACGCCTCGAGACCAACGATGAGTTCTGGCAGGGAGACTTCAGACAAACGGAAGATATCAAGGCAGAAAAAAGAAAGGTTTTTTCGGTAAGATTCACACAATATAAAATTAACCACGTTCAAGTTCACGGTGCAGCGGTCTTCAGCACGTTCACTGTCACGCACCCGCCCCCTCGGTTGAGCTCCAAATCACTTCCGTTTCCGAAAGCAGACCTCACACCCATTAGCAGTCATTCCCGCCACCCCGCCCGTCCCCCCCCCCTGGCACCCACCAATCCACATTGTCTCTGCAGATTTCCCTGGAAACACTTTTAGTCCCTTGTATGCCCAACATCGACTGTCTGGGTCCACATGTTTTTCAACGAGGACCCCAAGACCCAAGTGCCTGGAAGACATGAAGCTGCAGACCTAAGAACCCTTACCCAGGCTTCGCTGAGATTCAGCGCAGGGCCAGACACTGTCAAGGTTCAGACAGGGTGAGAAGCTCAGGAGTCGGGCTGACCTGAGTCTGCCCTGGCTCTGCTGTTCCTCCAGCCATGCGGCCCTGGGCAGATGCCACATAACCTCTCCGTCCGTGCAATGGGAATTTCAACTGTGCCTGCCTCCATGGGCCGCTGTGAGGATGACGTGGGGGACGCGGAACACTCGGCCCCGTGCCAGCCCTTGGGGAAAGGGGCACACTGGGCTGACTAGGGCCCCCCCCAGATTCATGTCCGCCCAGACCCCGCGTGCGATCTCATTTGGAATACGGTCTTTGCAGATGAAGTCAAGGGAGGATGAGGCCATACTGGACCCGTGTGGGCCCCAAGTCCAGTGACTGGTGCGTTTATAAGAAGGCCATGCGAGGACAAAGGGACACAGAGAGAGGGCAGCGGTGACGCAGCGGCGGGCCGAGCGCGCCAAGGGCTGCAGGCCGCCACCAAGAGATAGGCAAGAGGCAGGGAAAGCCTTCAGAGGGAGCGGGGCCCTGGCACCGGGATTTCGGACTTCCCGCCTCTGTAGCTGTCATGTTAAACCACCCAGCTTGCGGCTCAGTGCGTTAAGGCAGCCTGAAGAGACACGGACGGCGAGGGCTGACAAGTGGGACGTCCGGTGACGGGTACTGTCGCTATTCGTGACCTCACCGCTGGGTGATGCAGGAACCTCTCAGACAGCTGGGCTCGGGGGGGCCCAGGCAGGGCTGAGGGGCCGAGGGGACGCTCCGCAGCCGTCATGAGACCCAAACCTCACCTTCAGCTGCTCACGCCTCACGGGAAGCTCAGCATTTTGGTGGGGGAGGGTTGGGGGCAAGGTTAGGGCCAGTCATAGGCCAAGTTGGGAAGAATTCATGATTAGAGAAAGCGCTTTGAGGGTCTCCTTCAGACTCAACAGCCAGCTGCAGAAGGAAAGGGGAGTAGCTTTTGGAGAGGGCGCCCCCTGAGAAGGGGCCCCACCTTCCCGCGGCCATGCATCACTGGCGTCCTCACAAGGTGGCGGGGCGGGGGGTGGGGCAGGACGCCAGGATGTTGATTAAGCAAGTTCTTGAGGAATGTCGACGTCCGGGACTGGACACATCTGCGACACAGTGCAGTGCTCCCCTCCAACCCTGCCGCCCACGAATCTGAGACTCCCCCAAAAATGCTGGTCTCTCTCAGAACGACAGCCACCGGAGGTCCCGCCCATTTCCCCTCCCCCCGAAACCTGGGCTCCGGGAAGCCCTGTTGTCGGAGGAAGGGAATGTTCTCTCTCCAAAGAGAGCCCAAAGCAGGAGGAAGGAAGCAAAGCCAAGGGCGAAAGGTCACCACGTTCACACTGTCACCTCGCTCACTTCCACACGATAAAGCCACGTGGGAAGAGGCCGGGGAGCCGGGGCGGCCCAGGCTGCCTCTGGGAGGCCTGGTTGCTTCTCCTGTCCAGTGGGCCGGCAGAGTTACAGACCCTGACAGATCAGGGGCTGTCGCCTCACGGGGCGTCCAGACCACAGCAGACTATCGCGTGTCTTTCCTAGCCCGGATTTTACACGACCGCCAAGGTGCTGGGCGCCTGGCGGCTGGGTGACAGGCAGCCAGGGAGGTAACCACGTCGCAGGCCGAGCTGGTGAGCGCGTGTGCACAGTGCAGCCGCTTCGCCTGCATGTCCTTGGAAGTCCCCGACTGCACAAATGTTAGCGCAAATCTGGTCTCCATCTCGGGGAGATAGCGCCCAAGCCACGCGCGGGGCCGAGCGCTCTCAGAAGAACGCCGATGTGAATGTCTGAAGCCAAACCAAACACTGGCTCGAAAAACATTTTCTTATTATCTCATTCTCTGACTATGGAACAATCGCCCCATTGAAAAGCCATGAGCCCGCCCAAGTTTTAAATTAAACCTCTTGAGTTTTTCCTCTGAGAGCAGATAAAACCCTTCCAGCTTATGTTTTGAGGAAAGAATTTGGGGTGTGTGTGTATTTGCGTGCATTTCCCCTAAAACTCATTTTCTTTTGTTGCATTCCTTGAAGCTCTGTTTAAATATTTTACTTGAGGAAATAATTACGTTTGATGAATGTTGAAATACCCTTCCAGAAAGCTCTTTCTGAAAGAAGAGGTGAGGCCCCTTCCAGGAAGGGCGCCCCCAGCCCCCAGGGGCCTTGAAGGGCTTTGCTGACATTCTTACGAGAGGCATTTGTTTCCTACCCATCTATTAACTCATTGGATGTCAACCGCAGGCTCTGACGATCACTGTGTAAAAAGGCTCGAGCTGCATGCTGCATCGGAGACGTGAGAGAGAGGGTTTTGCTTCTCGCCTGGGCCAGGAGAGGCCCAGGCCCTGCTAAGGCTGCACCCTGAGCAGCCGGGCCAGCTCAGACCCATTCCTTCACCTCTCAGCCTCCGAGTGCTGTGTCCTGAGAGGGAGCATGGGAACGGCAGCTCCGTTTGGGGATTCCCATTAGCGGGCGCCCGGGGAGATGCGGCTACCTCGCTTTCGTTCCGTCGCTCAATAAATGTTCGCCGAGCACCTACTGTGTGCCGGATTCTATTCTAGGCACCGGGGAGGCAGCAGGGAACAGGATGAGGCGACAGCTCTGGCCTCACGGAGCTGATAAGCTGGAAGGTGGGCAGACTCATGTCTTTCAGACTCCAGAAACGATTTCCGATTCCGTTTTGGAAGCTACACAGGGCTTTGCGTGGGGCCTGGCACATAGTAGGTGGTTGCTACTTTTTTTTTTTTTAATGAATGGTAAATATCAAACTCCAGGAGAGAAGGGCCCTACGGTGTGCATAGGGGGCGGGTCGGCAGCGATTCTGGGTCTGGAGGTTGCGGCCACTATGCCTCCTGGGTCTGGGCGATATCGGGTCCCCAGAAAGGGTCCTCTGCCCAGCCGAGACGACCCTGACCACACCACCCCGACAACAGCGAGAAAAAAGGCCAGAAGCCCCCACGTGATGCTCAACCTCTGACGTTGGTGACCAAGACCAAGCTTGAAGGTCGGGGTACAGCCTGGCGACGTGGCGGAGGCACCTGGCCTGCTGCCGAGCGCCACGCGGCCGTGGAGGGGCATCACAGCGCGTGCACAGCGCTGACAGGTTGAGCTACCACACACACGCGTCCTGATGCCTGGCTTCTCTTGAAACCTCGGAAATTCTGCCACGCTGGAGCGTCCCAGGTTGGCCAGCTGGGCTGGGGCCTCTGCTCTCCAGGTCGCCCCCACCCCTCCTGTACGTACCCACGTGGCCCCCGTGGACATGTGAGTTTGCAGTCCGCCCTCTAAATGGAGCAAACAAGAGTTCTCATGAGGATACGAGTGGCATTTTAAGTGAAAAGCTTCCTGCATCCTGGTTGGTGCAGGTGTGGGACGGGGTGGAGGGAGCTCGGGCTCGGGAGCCAGAGGGTCGATCGATGGTTCAAATCCTGCCTCTCCTGCTCTTTAGCTGTGTGATCTTGGGAGGGGTACTAAGCCTCTCTGGACCGCAGTTTCATCTTGAAAATGGAAAGGTGTGTCCGCCAGGTTGTTGCGAGGAGACCGAACATAAAGAGCCCACTATGCACCAGGCACAGTCAGGGGCCAGGGACACGGAGGACTAGCCAAGGGGTTAACCCTCAAAACCTAGAGGCAGCACAGGCGATGTCAACAGTGAGGTGGCCCCAGTGTAGGCCAGCAGGGACTGGTCAGGAGAGGGCCCAGTGGACGAGCGTGTGCCCACCTCCTACCCTCCCACACCCCCCGCCCCAGTTTAAAGGCCAGTTCCAGCCAATTGTCACCAGGTAGGAAGGTAAGACCCAAAGTTTTGACTCGTCTCATTTTTTTTAAAGAGTCGAGAAATCCAGATTTTTAATGTGATATCCGTTAACTTTAAAATTATGCCAATTAATTTAAAAATGGTAAAGCCCTATGCAAGGGCAACTGAGCACATTGGGCGCCACCTGTGGGGACCCCCGAGGAGAAGCACGGGCTCCGGTTCCCACTGCAGCCTGGCGGGGGAGCTGTGTGTGCCAGCGGATCTCAGCCCCGGAACCCCGGCTTGTGAGGGGTTCTGCGAAGGGCAGCACTGAGCGGGGGAGAGCGAAGTCCCCAGAGCAGGGTGAGGTGTCCCCGAAGACATGTGCCCGCTGGGGTGGAGGGCTGGGCTCCTGGGGCGAAGGGGACGGGGCAGGCAGAGGGACAGGCAGGCCCCTCACAGGGCTCGGCCCTGGGACCCTGCCCTGCCATCTGCGGGTCTGAAAGGCGTCTTGCAGGGCACAGATCCCAGCACGGGGAGGTCATGACATCATGCATTCAAGGAGAAAAAGGGCACAGTCCTTCCAGAGAACTCTGTGCCAAGCTCCGGAACCACTAGTGAACGGAGGGTGAATCAGGCTACCCCAGAGACCCCCTCCCCACGGACCGGCTGGAATCCTGAACTGGGGGACCCTGCCTCGGGGACTCTGTGGCTGACATCACCCACCCCAGGTCCGAGCGCCCAGACCCTGCCCCAATCCGCCCCCCCCAACCCACCTTCCAGAAGGAGGGAACCTGGAAGCACACTTCAGATTCCTCTGAGCTTACGTTCTGTTTGGGGTGGGGCCTGGCACATTCCAGAACAAAGGGAGCTAGCGGCTAGCGGGCAGGGCTGCAGCCTCAGCAGGGAGGAGGGGAGGAAGGCGGAGGGAGCAGATGGGGACCCGCCCCCCTGGGTTTCTCTGCTCTCTGCTGGGTCTGGGCCTGGCTTTGACCTTCACCTCTCTCACTTCAACCTGCTCCTGCTCAGCATGGGGTCTTGGAAAGGTGAGATTCGTCAGCAGGAAATTCTTCAGGATCAAGCTCAAGGTCAAACTGATTTGCACGTGAGCCCTACTTGGGGCCAGCACTGGGTTTAGGGTGAATGAGACAGCACAGGCTCCCTCATAAATGGAAGTGGGGCCGTTAGGAGGCAAAGTCGAGGGGACTCTCAGTGTCCCCGAATCCCTCACAACACGGGCACGTGGAAGCCCAGGAGTTCTTCTTGCCAACCTCCCGCTGAGAATGTTCACATCCAGGGCTGTGCATACAGTCAGTGCTCAGTAAACGCTCACCCAAAGAATTATCTGAAAAGGGACAGAATGAGTCTGCTTCCTGAGACCATACTCTACAGCATGTGAAACCCACACGCTCTCTCGACTCATCTCTCTCCAAAGACTGCTGAGAAGGAAAATTATTAATATGTTCAGCTCTAATCAAATCTGGATAATTTCACTAGAAACCTTTCCATAATTTCATCAGCATTAAAGGATTACAATAGCAACAAATTAAACCAACAGGCATGAGTTTAGCTGCTCGAGAGGAAAATGTAGCTTGATTTAGAAACGGATGTTACAGTTTATTAACCAATCTAAATTAATCCGATTTTAAGCCACTGTTAAATATACATTAGGATGTATCACCCAATAGTACGGCTGGCAGGAGAAGAGACGGGGGAGGAAGGGAAGCAGGGCCCACATGAGCTTGGTGCCCACACTCAAGATGGCATGTTGCTTCTGAGGTTTGGGGCTGGGTGTCCAAAATCGTGGAAAGGGGTACCAGTCAGGACCCCTGAAGCAAGAATTACAAAGTCAATTCAAGCTGGTTTAAGACAAAAGAGGGATTTCTTATCTCAGTATCTGAAAACCTCGGGGCCTGGCTAGCTTCAGGTACAGCTGGATCCAGGCGCTCAAGGTCACTGGGGATTGACCTTGCTCTGTTTCTTAGTCTGTTTTCTCTCGTGCAGACTTGACGCTCAAGCAGGGTCTTCACACCTGGAGGCAGAATAACCACCGGCAGCCCCAGGTTTCCATTCTACTGGCTTAGCCACCTCGCAGAAAAACACCCCACCCCGAATCCAGCTAAGCTCTCGCTGGCCTGGCCAACGCCACGAACCACTCCAATGGGCTAGGCTTGGCCCCTTGCCCAACCTTGCGCTGGAGAAGAGCCTTTCCCCCCAAACAGAGGGGCCGTCACCAGTTTTGAAGATGGAGCAAGGGGCAACGGTGTGAGGGACACAGGCCTTCTCTAGAAGCTAACGGAGGCCAGCCTATTCTCCCCAGAGCCTCGGAGGGAGCCGGCCCTGCTGACATCACGATTTCAGTCTTGTAAGGCTCAGTGTGGATTTCTAACCTCCAGAACCGCAAGGGAATAAATATGTATTGTTTTAAACCACTAAGTTCTGGTGATCTGTCACAGCAGGAATAAGAAACCCGAAGCATTTGTGTAAGACCGCGCCCTCCCCTGGGGCACGAGGGAACATACCATGGGGCAGCCTTCAATGACAACAGAGAGGACATATTTTTAGGTTGTAGCAATTTCAGATCTATTATGATGCAGAAGGCAAATTTGCTTGAATGGTTACCCTGGCATACGAGCCACCAAAGAAAGCCCAGGCCCGCACGCAGGCCGTTTTTAACTTCACAGACCAAGGCGCCCACAAGAAACACAGCACGCGGGGGCTTGACCGGGGGCCTCTCAGGTCTCCCGCTGCAGGGCCCAGGACCGACCGACAGCCCCACTGCTACACTCAACCAACCCTGCGTCCCACGGGTGCTCCCCGCCAACGACGGCATATGGGAGGGACATGAAGGCAGCCTTCAAGATGCGGGATGCCTCCGATGGGCCACCTGGGCTCCAGACCGCCCCATCAGACTGGACAAAGCCCCTGAGGACTGTGCGGAGGCCTGAGCCCCTCCTAGCTGGCCGTCCTCGTCCCTCGCTCCCGCACAGAGGCCAGCTCAGCATCACGACCCTCCCACTCCGGTTGTCCCCTGAGAGCCAGCTGCCCAGTCGGCCGCCTGCACCTGATCTCCCCTCAGCACCTCCTTCCTGGAAGACCCAGGCTGAGCTGCACCCCTTTGGGAATTAGAAAAAGGAGCCCCGTGCGTGGCTGCATCACAGCGATCAAACGGGCAGCGAGCCATGCCTGGCCTGAGGTCACCTCTGACCACCTCTGCTGGGCCGCCTTTGTGTAGTGCACGCCGAGCCCACTGTGCACGAAAGCAGGCAGGACGGGGAGGTCCCGCCGCACGACGCACGACGCAGGGGACCAAGAGGAACGCGGCGCCACCGAGCCAAGCCTCACACGCCCCCGCCCAGCCACTGACGACACCCGCGAGGACCTCTGCGCTCGACCTACGCCGGCTTTTCTAGGACCTTGTTTACTAGACAGTGTCCCTGGCAAAATGTGGGATTCAGCGTCTCTAGAAAACTTAGCTGACCCGGCAGGCAGGGTGTCTGTCCCCCGCACGGGGACAGCCCAGGGGCGCTTCATCGTGACCACTCTCCCTGGCCAGGCCCGAGTACCTCAGTGTGCCACGGGCCCCGCCCGGCCCAGTCTGCTCCCCTTACCTGCTGGGGTCCTGCGGCTCTGGGGTTTGCCAGCTCTGGTCCCACCACCTCGCTGTGTGACCTCGGCCCAGCTGCCGCCCCTCTCTGAGTCCTGCTCTTGAACCCGATGGGGAGGGACAGATGCCCTCGTCCTCGGGGCCCTGCAGGCCCGAGGCTCCGACAGCACAGTGGGGATGATGGAGGGGGAGATGAAGAGGGAACGCTCTGCGTAATTGCCTCATTAAGCCCTCCTTGTTGGAAAGGCAGAATCAGAGGCTTCCTCCTTTCATGGTTTGCCTGCACCCTCCCCAGCTGAATGATGCAGCTGGAGGCCAAGAGGAGCACGACAGGGGATGTGGGGGGCTGGAGACCGGAGGAGGGCTGGGGAGGGGCGGGACTCCGGCCAGCCCCAGGCCCAGTGAGGCGCACACTGCTGCCAGGGTTTACGCTGCATGTAACAGAACCCTCCTCCCCCAAACAGTAGCTTAAACAAGAGTGGGGTTTACATTTCTTCCGGTGACAACGATGGTGGCAAACGCTCCTGTGGTACGTGCCCTGCGCAGGCGCCCAGAGCCGTTCCAAGCACGGTACAGAGATAAACTCACATAACCCCATGTCCTGGAGTGAAGAGCATCCCCAGACACGCACGTCGACCTGAGACCTGTGCATGCGATCTGATTGGAACAAGGCGTCTGCAGATGTAATCCAGTGAAGAAAAGGCCATGCCGACTCTGGTGGGCCCTTAGCCAGTGACCGGTGTCCCTTAAGAAGAGGGACATTTGGACAGAGCCACCGCAGAGGGAGGACGGCTCTGTAATGACAGAGGCAGAGATGGGAGTGGCACATCTACAGGCCAAGGGACATCGAGGGTAGCCAGCAACGCCGGAAGCTCAGAGAGGCATGGGACAGATCCCCACTCGGAGGCTCTAGAGGAAGTCACCCAGGCGACACCTTGATTTCAGACTCCCGGCCTTCAGAACTGTGAGAGGGTAGAGCTCTATTATTTTAAGCCACTTAGTCTGTGGTACTTTGTATGGCAGCCCAGGGAACTAATAAGCTCCAGGAGGCAGGGTCCATCATCCATGCACGGAGACCGTAAGCAGCTAGCACGAGGCCGCACAGCCAGCCAGGGGAAGAGCCAGGATTTAAACCCAGCCCAGCGGGCTCCACTCCACAGACTTTTCCAGAAAGAGAGGCGTGCGTAGAAAAGAGAGGACATTAAAAACTGGAAGCGTGAAACACGTACCCACACACAATCGTGTTAACACCTGCCCGGAGCCTCATTTCATGTCCCCCTCCCTGCGAGTGAACACACGTCTGCGGGCACAGATGTGGCAGGGACCTCTCTGGGTCACCCGCAGGGTGCCGAGGGCTGCGGGGAAGCCAAAGTTCTGAGACACAGGATCTGACCTGCGTCCACAGGAAGTGCTCATGGAGCCATGACGAGTGGGCTGTGGGCAACGACAGGACCACACGCCCAGCCCGGCCGGGACAGTGCGGCCTGGTGGACGGATGAGGAGTCGGCGACCGGGCTGGCGAGCGTTTGCAGGCCAGAGCCTTGGCTGGTGGAACGGTCCCCAGGTGACCGCACGTGGAGGGACGCCTCTGCGGGAGGGCGTGGCCCACCAGCAGCACGGAGTGGCTGGGGGCCGTGTTCAAACAAATGGGACCTCCTGGGAGAGCAGGGGACTTTCCTCAGACGCCGCCGCCCTCGGCCGAGCCTTGTCTCTTCATCTGGGGAACGTGTGTCTCCTCTGTCCCCACCTCGCAAGGAAGGGGACATGAGATGAGGCTCCGGGCAGGTGTTAACACGATTGTGTGTGGGTACGTGTTTCACGCTTCCAGTTTTTAATTTCCTCTCTTTTCTATTTATGCACAGTGAGAGCCTATTTTTTTACACAGGGATAAAAAAAATATTTTAGTGTTTATAGTGGAAGCCCCCTGAATGTGCTCCATGTGCCCTGGAGAGACTGAGCAAAACTTCAGACTTTCAGCAAAGCCGCTTCTTGGTGACAAGCCCACCCTTGCTGAGTGTGACCTTCCAACTTCTAGAGGTTCGTGACTTGTGACTCGTCTGGGGCGCCCACACTGTCTTGTCCCCGAAGATGCAGGGTGATCGGTCGGGGGAACGAAAGGGCCTCAGCTCTCAGCCTCAGGCTGGCACGTTACAACGAGAGTGCCTGTGTGTGCGCCTGGCACAGGGGACGGCTCGGCAGGAAGGGGCAGCGGCGTGTGCCCCATCTCAGGGTCCATCAGACCCCGGGCATCTGGGCGCATCTCCCCCAAACTTATCACACGTGCACCCCGCCCCTAGCCTGAGTTACTTGACTTTTTCCTAAACTGGTTCAATTAGGTTTGTTTAAATAAATTTACTAAGAGGAAACAGTCTGCTTACATGTCCACCAAAAAGCATATCATGTATATATGTATATATATAACACCTTTGTTCATACCTCCCAAATCAGGAAACAACCCCAAACCCACCAACAGGTGGATGGCTCGGCGAGCTGTGGCCAACTCATACGCAGAGCTCTGTGAAACGGACAAACCTTGGACACACGCGACATGAACGTGCGGACGAAGAGAACCCAGAAGACGACACTCTGCACGACCACATTACGCAGAACGTCAGGACGACCCAATCTGCGGGGAGACGGAGCAGTGGTGACCTCGGCTGGGCGGGCTCTACCGCAGGAAGGGACGTGCAGGAGCCGCTGGGGGCCGGAATGTTCTGCATCTTCATCTGGGTAGTGTTGGGCTGGATGCGCCTGGGAAAACGCATCAGGCTGGACCTTTATGGTTAGTGCCTTTTACCCACGCACGCGTACGTACATATGTGTATATACGGGTAAGGAGGGGAGAGAAAATACAACTGTGAAAGCGAAAGAGGGAGGGAGGGAGGAGGGAGGGAGGGAGGGAAGGTCAGGAAGGAAGGAAGGAAGGAAGGAAGGAAGGAAGGAAGGAAGGAAGGAAGGAAGGAAGGAAGGAAGGAAGGAAGGAAGTTAGTTAGTTAGTTAGTTTTTGGTCACTAACGTCCTGAGCGCTAGGTCCTACGAAACGGCGGGTTGCAGCCGTCCTGGGTGACAGCAGCTGGGGTCTTTGGTGGGAGCCCAGCACACCTCCATCCGTCGCTGGGGACTGGCTGCGCTGGACGCCCCAACCCCTGACAACCTCGGAGCAGGCATGACTTCAGCCCCACTTCACACCGAGGCCGCAGCTCCAGCAGGTTCAGTGACTTGCCCAGGGGCACAGCTGGGACCCAGAAGCTGGGCTCCAAGCCTGCGATGTTAAGCCCCTACTCCAGGGCCACCCCAAGAACCACTTCCCTTTTCAGCCCACAGATCCTTCCAAACACCACCCCAGTTCCTACAAAGAGCTGTGGGGCGGGGCACGGCAGGGTTTCCCTGATGAAACCTCATGGCCCGGGGCCCCAGGCCCTCCCCGAGCTCCAGGGCTAGAGGAGGGGGTGGCAGGGCAATGAGCCAGCCCTTCCTCAGCAGGCGGGCTTTCCACCCCTACAGCACTGTGGTAGAGACCACGTGAGTGAGTTGTCCCCCAATAGCCAACGACCTCTTCTTCCCTAGCAATAGAAACCCCGACGTTTAGCTGGGCACACAGCTGGCAGGAGGAAAGATGACCCTTTCCAGACTCCGTTGCAGCTAGGAGTGGCCGAGCCACTCAGTGCCGGCCACCGAGTGTACACGGCAGTGATTTGTGCAATGCCTGCAAAGCATCCTTAAAGGAAGGAGGAGTGGTCATCTTGTCTTCCTCCTTTCTGCAAGCTGGAATTCAGATGTGATGCCTGCAGCTGCGGCAGCCCCCTTAGACCGAGAGGTGGAAACGTGACTCCCTCCCTATTTTTCTTCCGTGAGAAGTAAACATCTATCGTGTTGAAACCCCCACCACTGGGGTTCTCTGTCAAAGGTTTTCCTTTGACTCATGACTCATAATGGCAGTAAAGTGTCTGGGCGGTCCCAGGTTTCCGAGGCATGTGGGGTAGCCTCCAGGTGGCTCTGTTTTGGTTGAGAGGAAGTGATCTTTTTTTGAGGATGTTACCAAGGCCTTAGCACTGATCACAGAGATGGTGCCCGGGGTGGCAGAGGGACCCCATCATGCTTGTATATTTTGAATTCCTATGCACAGACGATGTGATTTAAATCTTTGAACATGTCAAGTGTTCCCCACCTTGGGGAAAAACATTTCAAATAGCAAACTAAACTCCCATAGTCATTACGTCATCCCTAGTCCGACCCGCTTTCTCGGTGTCTTTTAAATTGCACATTATTTCAAACATACGAAGGGTAAAATAAAGTTAATATTGTAACAGATTGTACGTATCCAACAACTCGGATTAAACAGATAGCAGCGTTTTGCCAAATTTGCTTCACATCTCTTTCAACAGAAATAAAAGCTTGCAGACCCAGCTAAAGCCGCCTCCTCCCACAAGCACACGCGGCATCCGCTCCCCCTCCCTCCCTCCCTCCAGCCCCAAACTGCCATTTGGCGGACATCACTCCTATCTCCATAAGCAATAGGCGGTGTTGTAATAACCACTTTCTTATCCGAACTAAATTCATGCCTCCTAATGTCTGCTCATACACAGCTGAAGCCATCACTTCACAATTTATGGGAGACTACTGGGCCCATTGGGGCTGTAGGTCTTTGGGGAGATTTTTTCCCACCAATATTGCCCGAAGATATATGTGCTGTTTTATTTTTCTGTAGTACACGCTATAATTCAATGTAATTCAACAGTGTAACTATTCAAATGAAAAGAAAGGCTGAACTGTGTACCAGCTCCGATTATGCTGTGTGCCACCAAGGGCACACGACCAGTTGGGAACATGCTCTAACCAGTCCCCAGAGGGCTGGGACTCTCTCTCCTGGAAGGACAGCCAAACCAGAGTGTGCCAGACACTTCTGATCACACCCTGAGCACCAGCCCCCATAATATTCTTCCCAATCTGTACATTATGCACATGTCCTGCATTACTCAGCCGATTTCTTGCTGATCACCTGTACTCGTGTTACTAGAATTATCTTCCATCTGCCACTTCTCCGCAGGGAGATTTTTAAGGCACTTGCCCATTTCATGAGGGTTACTTTAGGTAACACCACATACCCTCATCCTCAAAGCCCCTGGCCTGGGCTCTTGCCCACCGCAACGGCCAAGGGCGTGCAGAGGGAACCGCTCCGCCCCCAGGTGCTAGCGAAAGAGAAACGAGCCCGGACCGAGAGCTCGCCGGGTGCCCGGGCCTGCTCCAAGCCCTCTCCGCAGCCCAGGGCGTGGCCGTGATCCCCATTTTACGACGGAAGCTCAGGGAAGTTGAGAAACCCCGCCAAGGTCACAGGGCTACTATCAAAAGAGAAGCAGGAACGCACCGGCCCGCACCGGCCGCGGCTCGGCCCACGCGCTGAGCCACGCCCTCCGCCCTCGCGTGGGAACAGGGCAGCTGGCTGTCTTCCAAGGCATCCTGGGCAGGAATTGTGACATGTGGCCTGAGAGGGCGCACCCAGAGCAAACCAGACTTTAAACACTAGTAGCGAATCTTTATCTGCGGATCAGGTTCTAAAGTAAACTGGTAAGTAAAAAAAAAAATTAACCTAATCACACTTATCCTTCAAAGTCTCTTAAGTCACGGGTAAGGTAAGCAGTGGGGCATCCTGCGGGAAGCCCGGGCCTCCTGCACTGCGCATGCGTGCAGTCGGTCCTTGCCCTCATCTACGACCCGGGCTGTCCAGTCAGCGGGCTCCCACCCAGGCCAGCCAATGGAGGCGCCAGTGGGCAGCGGAGGGCCCTTCTCCCGCCCCAAGCGGCGGCATCTGCACGGTGCTGCCGGCTCCCGCCACATCTGGCTCCGAAACACACTGGAGCACCGTTCAGGTGCCAGGTTATGCCCCCGAATACGTAACTTTGGTTGCCAACGCCAAGTGTCAATGAGGACGTGGGGCAGCTGCAACTCCCCTACCTTGCCGGTCGCCGTGACAACTGGTACCACTACCTGGGAAACCGGTCAGGAGCTGCTCGAGGAAGCACGGGCGCGGCCTGCGATCCAGGGATCTCGCTTGCAGACACGCTCCCCAGGGAAAGGAGTGCCAGGGCTCATTGCAGGAGACACAGACACCACGCAGCTCTCGGGAAGAGCCCAAATCTGAAAACAGCCCAGATGTCCACCCGCGCTAGAATGAAAAATAAATGGCGAACTGTTCATACAACTGGGAACCACACAGAAATAAAAAAAGAAAAAAAAGCACTTGCTTTCCATGACAGCGTGACTGGCTCTCAGTGCCAAGGCTAAGCAGAGGGAGCCCGACATCGTGGCGGGAAGGGCTCATGCCCTGTGAGGTTTGGGAACGGGTAGAAGCAACCTACAGTGACAGAGGTCCCAATAATGGCCACTCCAGAGGGGAAGGGTAAGCTGTGCAAGGCAGAAGCCAAACCTCTGGGTAATGTAGACCTTCCCCACGTCGATCAGGGAGCCGCTGACTTTGGTGCGAATTTGTCAAAATCCATCAAGCTACGCGCTTAAGATTCATGCACCTGTGTATTGTTCCTCAATAAAATGTTTAAAAATTCTTATTTTTGACCACGTTGGGAAGGTGAATGAGAACTGACGTCGACTCTGGGAACCATACTCGCAAGTCCCCAGTCCTTAAGCGGAATGGCCTGGCGGTCGGTCACCTGCACACAGAAATTGTTCATTCCAACTACACAATTGAGTTAGTAGGAGTTAAACACACATGACAAATCCACTTTGTGATATGGGCAGGCCAAGCGTCTTAGCTGTTAAAACCATGTGCTCAGGAGCGTGGCAGCCCTAAATCTGTGTCCTTACTCTGCCACTCATGAGCCCCGAGACCTTGGGGACTTCACTCAGCATCCTGAGCCTCAGTTCGCTCCTCTGGAAACTGGGTGCACCTGCAGTGCCTGCATCACGGTCACAGGGAGAATTCAGAGATTGTGTGCATAAACGCTTGGCAGGGCCTGAGCACGGGTTGTTCATTCATTCGACAGACCTGTGGAGCCCTAGTACGTGTCAGAAGGGGGGACTCGGCGGTGAACAAAACAGACACAGTCAGACAACAAAGAAGTAGATGCGTTACTGTGACGTCAAGTCCTTGGGCAGAGAACAAAGCAGGTGAGGGGTGGGAGGTGCAGCGGACACCCTTGGTACCCCCCACCCCAGTCCCTTTCCTCAGCTGCTGTGACCGTCGACTGCGAGGCACTCACAGCTGCATCCTCCTCCAGGGACTGGCCTCTACCCAAACTTGAGTTACCCACTTCAGTGTGCCCCCTCCCAGGGGGCAGCCAGTGGCCAACGACTGACTGACATGGGGGTGGCAGAAGCCTGGCCCCCTACACAGGGGTGTGAACAGATGCTCACACACCCACGGTCGTCCATGTTCTCAGCAGCAGCATCACAATCACCAAAAGGTGGAAACAGCCCAAGTGTCCGTCGACAAATGAATAGATAAACAAGATGCGGTCCACATATGCAGTAGAATGTTGTTCTCTGAAAAATAAAATCTATTTAAACACACACGCACTCTGATCCGCCTGAAGACTGGACTCAGGTGTGTAATTTATGCTCCGGAGCCCAGGGCCTGCTGGGAACCGGCTGACGGTCTCCAGCTGAGACCACACGCTCGCGCAACTTCCCCTACACTCCATCCGGCCTGTCCCTGCCGCCTTCACCCCACAGTTCACTCCTGTAACCCCTCCCTCAGGCTCTGCCTCTGGGAGACCTGACCTGGGTTAGGGGCTGCAATTTCAGAATAAGGTGACCAGCAAGGCCCCCGACACGGTGAGACTTCCACAGGAGCCCAGGGCATCGGCAGCTCTGATGAGAAGCCGAAAACCCTTGTTTCAGAGCAAAGGGGACTGAGGAGCAGGGAAATGCCAGCCTTGGCCAAGATCATGCTGGAGCAAGGGCGCAGGGGGCTGCACAGGACAAGGACCCACAGCCCATGACACCCTGCCTCCCTGTCCCTTTCCTTACACGTGGCAGGTTGGGCCTGGCTGGTCAGGTGAGAAGGCGTTGCAGCACTGGCCTGTCCCCAGGCTGCCAGTCCTTCGCCAGCCTGTGGCAAATCTGGTTAGCGAACTTATGGCCAGGAGCGGCCAAGAGTGGCCAGTATAGGCAGGCCCCTGGTCCTCCAGCCCTACCCCAGGGCCCGGCTCTGGAAACGGATCAGATAGGCCTGACCAGGGACTGTCACCTCCTGGGAATGGCCCGTGACCTCAGCCAGGTGCACAGGGGCAGGGAGTCGGGGATCGAAGGGCCGTCTGCGGGTGGAAAATCTCACCTCTCTGTGACAAAGGGGTCTCGAAGACACGCACGGCTCCAAGTTTAATTCTCCACCCTCTTCGCTGAAATAATCAGTGTGTGCAAACATGAAATATTGAGTTCCCAGACGGCACTAATTGTGTCTCCTGAAAGGATCGGTGACAGGGACATTGCACTGAAATAATTACGGCTTTTGCATGTGAAGGGGGAGGGAGGGGAGAAAGGGAGAAAAATCTTATTTGATTATTTATAGTAAACAGCAGGACTCAAGTTGGATGAAGAGAGCACTTCAGTTTTTTCCAGAGAGAAGGGCAGCCACCCCTGGCCGGGCTGTGCAGTGGCTTTTGGCTGGACCCAGGATTCTTCACCGCGGAGACGAGGGGCTTCGCCAGCCCAGGACACGAAGAGGACAGACAGGCCCTGTTTGACTGGAGGCAGCTGTGGGTGGCTGGTGGAGTCGGGCACTGGGACTGGCTGCTCCAGGCTGGCTGCCTGGTGGGCTCTGTGGGCGTCACCTGGACCCGCTTGCATGTCGCCGAGGGGGCAGCCCAGCCCCACGCCGCTCAGCATGCTCGCCTTACCCAGGCATAGGAGCAGCCAGAGGACAAGCAAGACCTAGCAAGGGCCCCACCCCGCCCTCAGTGAAAGCCACGGGGAGGAAGGCAAGCTTCGCCCCCGGGTGGGAGGAGCTGAGGAGGAGTGACCACGGGGAGGGTGAAGGATGGGAGCCAGTTCTGCAATATGGCGCACGCACGTCCTCTGTGCCATTTGCTTGAGAAAGCCATTTTTCATTAGACGCCGAGTGTGGGCCTCTTGTTTACACATTCCGCAAATATTTACTGAGCGCCTGCCCCGCCGACACTGCGGGACCAGCACCGACACGAGTGCGGAGAAACGGTAGGGAACAAAAACAGGTAGTCACTTCCCTGGCCGTCCTCACAGGTGTGCAGGGGGACGAGGACACCAAACAACGTACCACGTGCATGAACGTCAGCCACGACTGGTGTTCTAAACAAGCAGTGCCTTGCCATAGGGACCTGGTTTAGCTTTGAGGAATGGGGGAGAGTCTCCCTGAGGAACTGGGATGGAGCTGAAATTTGAGAGACGCGTGTCGATGCCCTTGAGCCGAGGGAAGGGAAAGCTGGCTGAGAGAGGCGTAGCAGGTGCAGCAGCCCTGGAGGCGCCTGGCCGGGCAGGGGAACTGGGCGCCCGGAGGCGGCGCGGAGTGCAGGCCAACTGCTGTGAGCTCCGCACCAGATCACGGCTACCGACTAGGGGCACGCGCACTCCAGAGCTTGCCCAACTCCCACAGGGCTGGTGAGAACTCTGGGACCTTAAACAGATAATATGCTGCGTCTGAAAACAGAAAAGACAACGGCAAAATCAAAGTTAAGAGCGGTCGCCTTGGATATTGACAGAACCTATCATTTTCTTAACAAGTCAACGGCGAACTCCCAGAGGTCTCTGCTTTTAGAGAGCGGTGGTGGCGGGGCTCCTGCTTCGGTAACGAAGGGGCAGAGGTGCTGTCCCCCCACCCCCCACAGGTATAGCTAACAACACTGGCTAACCCGTGCGTGCCTCGTCCACAGACCCTTCCGTGAAGCCGCACGGCCACCCGCATTCCCCGGAGGAGGGGGCCGGGGCCCGGGTCTCGCCGGGTTACGACACTGTAGGCCCCTTTGCCTTCTCCCGACTCCGTCATCGGGCCTCCTTTCCGCTGTGACCCGGAGACCCCACAGTAGGTGCTTCTCTCATGTGTGAACGCATGCACTTGGCAAGCGTCTGGTGAGCACCTGGTGCATGCCAGGCGCTGCTCCAGGTGTCGGGGTGCAGCGGGGAGCAAACGGGAGAACCCCTGCCCTGCAGTCGCCGGCATTCCAGTAGCAGGGGCGGCGCACGACAAAGTGGGCGTATGCGTCCCAGGTCAGAACACGCGGCGGGGCGGGGACAGGGGACGCCCGGAGGCAGGGCGCAGAGGCAGAGGAGAGCTCCCTGAGAAGGGGTCGTGTCGCCAGGACGCGGAAGAGGGGAGACCAGAATGTGCCCGTCAAATGCCATGCGCCGTGAGGACGCCGGTGTGGCTGCCGCCGAGGCCGTGAACGGCTCGACACAGCGCAGCGGGGCAGGAAGGGGACAGGGCCTGGGCCTGCAGGCTGAGGCCGCAGTGAGGGCTCTGGCCTTCACTCCGATGAGATGGGAGCCGTGGGTGCTCTTGGGCGGAAGAGCAGCCACGTGACGGGTTTTAACAGGGGCCCTCCGCCTGCCGTGTGGGTGACAGACGCGTGGGGCCAGGTGGCAGCCGGCAGATAGGAAGGTGGCTGCTGAACCGGGCTGAGTGAGCGAGGATGGCAGCTGGAACGCGGTGGGGGCCCCGCGGTGATGAATCGCGGTCAGACTGTGGATCCGTTTTGAAGACAAAAACAACAGGCTTTCGGAATGAACCGGGTATCAGGCACGAGAGAAAAAGGAATCAGGGATGACCCCGAGGTCTCAGCCCAGAATCACAGATGAAGGTGGCGTCACGGACACGGGGAAACAGCAGGAGGAGAGGCCCGAGGTGGAGTCTGACGTGGTCAGCTCCAGATGCCCATGGGCCATCGGTAGCCCAGCCGGGCTGCCCTGTACGGACAGCCATGGAACGCCTGCCTGGTGCGTGCTGCTGACAGCCGGCGCTCCTCAGGTTTGCTCTCCTCCCGGGGGGAAGAGACCACCAGCTCTTCCCCGCCATCTCTCCTGCGCCTCCTGCCTCTCACCGGGCAGGCGGGGAAGCTGGTGCCATAAATCACCGGGAGCGATGAGGCCAGGGGCCCCCAGAGGACGTCTCCTGGAATGAGGCTCAGACAATAGAAGGGAATTCGGATGAGCTCATGCAGCGGAGGGCACATTAGATTTGCCATAAATTATTACAAAGTACCAGGAAATCAGTGATCTCAGCTGAGCTGCAGAAGGGACGAGGGGAGGGTGTAGGGGCCCTCACAGCTCCACGTGCCCCAAACCATCACCCTGCTGTGAGGTCGGTGTGGGGGCGTGAGTGCGTGTGTGTCCCAGAGTAGGACATAAACAGCCTGCCACAAACGAGAAATGTGAAGGTTTCCTTGAGGACTTTGGATTTCTTTGCTTAGCTACTTAAAAGCTGTATGTCCTTGAGCAAGTTACCTAACCTCTCTGATGTCTGGTTTTCTCACCTGAAACATGTAGGTAACGATTGTACCTACTCATAACACAGATGGGGAGGATGGGGGACAGTCACTCGCGATGCTCTCTAACCCCCTGGCTGGATTTCTGGTTCTCTTCCCCAGCACGCAACAGGATTGTGTTTCCCCGCCCCCTGAACTTGGGCGATGTCACGTGACTCGCTTCCATCTATGAAACGTGAATGGAGTGACGGGCATCGCTTCGAGAGCCAGTGCGTGAGCACCATGATTCACTCTCCTTCACCTGGTGACCGCTCGGCTTACCAAGGGTAAAGCTGCCTTCGCTGACCCACGATGGACAAGAAATAAACTATTGTTATTGTTGTCAGGTTGGGATGTGGGGTCGTTTGTTACTGCAGCAAAACCTAACCTTTCCTGACTGATGAAGGAGGAAGTGAGTTAATATACATAAAATCCTTAGAACACTGCCTGGCACACAGCAGGCACCACCAAGTGTTGGTGTTTTTCTGCTAAAAATGTCCCCAGGGTAAAATTCCAATCACCTCCTTTCTCTTTTAAGAACTATAAATCCATTTTTAATTTATTATTTTCTTTAAAATTCTAGCATGAGATGAAGAAACCGGCCGTTTGGGCCGTGTGGCCCGTGGAACTACATGTGCCTCAGGGGTTTTGCTGTGAGATGTTGTTATCAATAGCATCTCGTGTTTATTGAGCCCTCGCACATGCGTAGGCTGTAAGCGGTGCTAAGTGTGGCACAGACGTTTCTCATTTAGTCCTAAAAAGTTCTTACCCTGTCAGGTAAGAACTGTTAATGCTCCATTTTGCAGATGAGGACACTGAGGCTCAGAGAGGTGAGGGGCGTGTCTAAGGCTCCTCAGCTGACAGTTGGGGGAACCAGGACTCCACCCCAGAGCCCTGAGCCCGCAACCCCAACACTGCGCCCCCTGTCTGGGCCTTCCCGAGAGCGAGGTGCCAGGCGTCATCTGCTTTCCTTCCCACATCAGCCGTTTTGTAAAGGCAGAAGGTGAGCGGTTGCTCAGGACCACAGAGCTGAGGAGAAGCCCATCCGATACCTATCTGACTCGGGGCCAGTGTTCAAACCACCACATTCCCCCGCCTCTTCCTCTGGGGCACCTCATGCCAGGCAAAGGCAAATAGGTTTCACCTTCGCTGTGCCACGGCCAGCTAGACCAGCCGGGCCCGGACAGCCCCCACCCCCGCTTCCAGGTCCACTGCCCGCTCTAAGCTGAGATAATGCTGACCCAAAAGACCAGAGGCAGAAGATGGCTCACTGCTCTCCACATCTGCTGCTTGCTCAGCATTCTTGCTGAACTTTAAAACAAATCCTGAGAATAACAGACCCGGAGCTGTAGCTTGCTTAGAGTAAAAAGAAAAGGAAAAACCAGTAGTGTCAGGAATCTCTCCTGCAAGCCAGTGCAAATCTAACCGGCTTCAGCAAAAAGAGGAGTTCCTGGCACAAGCAATTAAAATTCCAGGATCAGATTCACCTGCAGACATAGCTGGATCCAGGGCCTTAGACAATACCTTTAGGCCTGAGTCTCTCCCTCTCTTGGCCTGTCCTCTCCTCCATGTCAGTTTCATTCACAGATGCCACCCAGTGGCAAGATGGCTGCCAGGAATTTTATGCTACCTCTCCCAGGTCAGGGTCCAGCAGGAAAAAGATGCCCCTCCAGTCTTCCAGGATCGGCCCTGATTGGCCATCCTGAACCAATCACAGAGGCCAGGGAAATGCAGTAAGCTGATTGGCTTAGATCTGGATCACAAGCTCATCATCCGTGGAGATGGCGGGTGCATCTTTAGCCTGGGCATGAAAGGCTGGATGCCCCGATGAAAGGTAGGGCTGCTGCCAGGAGAGGGAACGGGTGCTGCCAAGACAGACGCAGATGTTCGCTACACGACAAACGTAACCAGACCCCGCGTGCCAGAATCTGCTGTTTGCCCATCCCTCTCTCTCCAGCCCGGGGCTCTCTGCCCCAAGCTGACGCACACCACCCACTGCCTTCTGGGTGGACTTAGCTAGTGGGAAGCCCCTGCCAGACACTGGGGAGGAGTGAGCTTGCTCCTTAAGGCTGGTCGTGTCCCTCCGCTGAGGGACACCTCCCCTCTCAAGGTGGATGGTCTGCATCCTCTCCCCTCTGGGTTTCTGGAGCTCTCCCTCCCCTCCTCCCTTCTACCCCTGGTGGTAACAGGTCTTCCGTTTCTAGCCCAGGATTCCCCGCGCCTGCCCACGCCTTTGCAAAGACTTCCTGTGTTAGGCCCTCCTGGAATTACCCAAAGGAAACCCAATCCGGGCTGAACCACAGCCTTCTCCCTCTGCACGGACCCCTCCCCTAGGCGCCCCTGGAGAGGGAGAAGTTCTGGGGACCAACGATGGCACAGCAACTTGAATGTACTAATGCCACGAAACTGTACACTTACAAATAATGGTTAAAATGGTAATTTTTATAAAAGTTATGTATATTTTACCATAATTTTGTTTTTTTGATGTTTAAAAAAAAGAAAAAAAGAGCCAATACACAAAACCCTCCTCCACCCAGGGGCCCATCTCCGACTCCCTCCCCCAAGCTGGGTTCTGGAGTGTGCCTGGAGGCCTTGGGTAAGGAAGGCGGCCTTCTCTGGATCAATGCCTTATTGATTCGTGTTTCACGGGAAGAACAAGGCACAGGCTGATTTCCTCCCAGTGAATCTGAACTTCAGATGCCCCCAGGCCTCGGGTACAAATGATGCAAACCATTTCCGCAGCCAGCAGGGAGGCGGTGCTCGCCCAGGCCGTGGGCAGGCAGCGAGGAAGGCCTTGGCAAGCAAGACCTGGGTAGGAGCCACGATGACAAGATCCCAGCAGACGCCCGAGTTCCCCTTCCAGCGCAGGAACTGAGTCACGGCCCTAGCGCCCCCCAGCAGCTGTTGTCCCTCCTGGGGGCCAGGAATGCCCTGTTTCTGAGGACGGGTGCCCACGGTCAGCAAATCAAGGCTGATGCCTTCCACTGGACGGATCGGGGGCCCAGAGCACACGGCGGGCCAGGCTCTAGGTGCCCGAGACAGAGAAGTGAACCCAGAGGTCAACTGCTGCCTTCGCCAAGCTGGAGTCCCAGAGGAAGCACAGCATGAGCCACATGTGGAATTAAACCCCCAGCAGCCACATTACAATAAAAAGGAGAAACAAACAGAGGAAACAAAGTTTAATATTTTATTTAACCTAACCGATCCAAAATATCATTTCGGCATCTAACCCACGTGATTAGTGAGATGTTTACATTATTCTTTTTTCATATGAACACTCTGCAATCCACTGAGTATTCTACACTGTGTATTCCCAACGTGGCCGGTAAATTTCCATCGGAAATACTCGATCTGTGTTTCGATCTTCTACAGTCGACAGTCGGAAAGGCAGACTGACCCGCCCAAGCTGTTCCAGAGACGAGAGTCTGCCGAGCGCTGAGCATCAGAAAACATTTTCCTTTAATATTTGCATCCACGTCGTCAAAACCGCTTCGGGTTTTCACTTTAAATTTAAATGAAAATAAAGTAAAATTTTAAATTCAGTTCCTCAGTCTCACTAGCCACATTTCAAGTGCTCCACAGACACGTGGCTAGTGGCTAGTGGCTAGTGGCTATTGTTTTGGCCAAGGCAGTTCTAAATGAAGGAGAGAGATGATTAAAACATTTATAAATGGAATCATTTCATGCAAATGGATCCACACAGTAGGTTCTCTTTTTTTGTCTGACTTCTTTCATTTAGCATAAATATTGCGTTTTTTGTGTGTGTGCACATGATTTCTGTGTGTATGTGTGTGTGTGTGTGTGTGTGTGTGTGTGTGTGTGTGTGTAAACATAATTTTATCAGATGGAAGTAAGTGCCGAGAAGGAAACAAAGCACAAGGCAAGACGGAAGAGGGGCCTGGAAGCCTTTTGGACGGAGACGTGACCTGAAGGGGGCCTGGGCCATGTCTGGATCTGGGGAACGGTGTCCCAGGCAGAGGAAACAGCCTGAGGTTGGGAGCACGGCCGGTGGGTTCGGGAAGCAGGGCCGAGGCCGGGAGCCTGGAGTGAAACGGAGGGAAAAATCAAAGGAGAGGGACCTCGGGGTCAGAGTTCATGAGCCTCGTGGGATGCTGCACGGACCTGGGCCTCCATTCTAGGCGTGACGGTCTCCTCGCCAGGCTCCAGCGTCCACTGCCCCCACCCTAAGTCGATTCTCGGCCCGGGCTTCTTTCGTACAGTGCCGCTATGCTGAGTCATCCATGTCGTTGTGTGCATCAATAGTTCATTCCTTAGTCTCACTGAATAGTATCCCACTGTGTGGACAGACCTCCGTTTGCTTATCCAATTACCTGTTGCTGGACCACTGACTCATTTCCATGCACAGTCTCTATGTGGACAGATGCTTACGTTTCTCTTCTGTAGATACCAAGGAGTGGAACTGCTGGGTCGTATGGTGGGTGTGTGACCGACCTCTTAATAAGAAACTCCCAAACTATTTTCCAAAACAGTCGCACCATTTCACATGCCTTCCGGCTGTGTAAGAGAGTTCCGGTGCCTCCATATCCTCATCAACGCTTGACCGTGTCGGCCTTTTTGATATCAGTCACTCTAGCTGGTGTAAAGTGGTATCTCGACATGGGTCTGGACTCTGAGATCTTGAAGAGTCCAGAATACTTACTCGTGCGTTCCACAAACATCTGCCAAGCACTCACGGAGCACCAGGCACCGCGCCAGACACAGCTCCACGTCAAAACAGCGGTCTCGTGGAATGTCCAATTTCATTACCAGACAAACATTCATGAACCGTTGAACCACAGGGGCTTGAAAGGCATGGAAGCTAGAAGAGTGTGAAGTGGGGAAGCGTCATCTGCTCTTGGGGGCGGGGACCAGGGCAGGCTCCTCTGAGCAAGTGGCACTAGAGCTGAGCGCTATATAACGAGTAAGGACCAGCTAGCTGAGCGGGGAGGAGGCAGGGCAGAGAAGCCCACAAACAAAGGCCTGTGAATGAGCTGGGATGCTACTGCCGCGAGTAACGGCTCTGAGGAAACAGAATTGTCTCATAGAAGAAGTGTGGAGAGCATCGTTTCGGAATGATTTTAGCTCCACGTTCAAAAACCTAGCAGCTTACCAAGTCTCTGCTCCACCACCGTCAATGAGTCAGCCGTGTTTTGACTCATGGTCATAAAGTGGTTGCTGTGGCTCCAGGCAACACTCCCTCGTACAACAGCGAGCCGGGAGGAAAGGGTGAGGCAGTGAGAGGAGCTTCTTTCTCAGCGCTTCTCTCTCGTTACGGGGGCAAACCAGCCCCCAGCGGAATCCCCCTAACACGTCATTGGCTAGAGCCGGGTCTCATGCCCACCTCAGAGCAACAAAAACTGGAATTTCTCAGACCTATCTGATTAACCCCCTGGGATAAGGTGCCTCACACACACCCTCCAAAACATCCGGACTCCGATGAAATGGGAAAGGAGGGAATGGTTGCTGGCGAGCTGACCTCCAGGGCCCGCCCGGCTCACAGATTACTGTTTAACTGAACTGGCCGCCATCTCAGGAACGTCCAGGGTGCCAGCCTGAGAGAATTCGCCCGAAGTGACAAGGCAAAAATGCAGGGACGGTCCGGGTGGCCTCATCTCTAATACCGAGACTTAGTTCTCAAACGTGCCTCGCAGCCACCGCAGGGCCCAGTGGGGAGCACAGCTCGAGCACGAGTGTGACTTACAAGAGTCCGCCCCCGAGACTCTCTGAGCGAGGGTCCCTCGCTCCACACCACACTGAGACACCTGGAGCGGAGCTGGGAGCTGGTGGGGGCTGGACTCTGGCAGCTCAGGCCATTCCTGGCACCAGCCCCAGCCCAGCAGCCGCTGGCACACGACCAGCTCCCCCCCGCACCCGCCCTCTTGCAAAACTCTGTTTTTCACTTCCCTGTGGGAAACATCTCGGCAATTCCAGAATGCAGCTCTGAAGAGGAAGGTCAACCGGGACAGGAATAATCAAGCGACGGCCCCGCCCCCACCCCAGGCGGAGGGGTCACAGTGGGGTGGGCTGTGCGGGTCTGTCCACGCCTGCGGGAGGGCCCACTCGGGGTGCGCGTGGCTCTGTGTCTGCGGGCGTGCGGGCGGCGTGTGACGGGCGAGCGCCGTGTTGCCTTCGTTCACTCGGCCAGGACTAAGGACGGAGGAACTACGGGCCTGGTGCGCCTCTGAGTTCCTGAGAAAATGACAAGAACGAGCCCTCCCCCGGCCACCACTCCAGGGCTGACATTCTCCCGGGGAAAGACAGACAAAAACAAGGGAACGAAGGGGTCATTTTAGATAACGCACTGGGCTGGGGAGAAAGTGGTCTGACCGCCTTTGATTCCCCTGCTCGGGAGGCGGAGGAGGCGCCTGCCTGCCCAGCCCACATCGGAGCTGCAGACCAGGAAAGAAGGAGCCAGCTGTGCAAAGAGCCGGGGGCAGCGGGCTCCGGGCAGAAGGTGTGCCCGGTGCAAAGCCCCGAGGCATTCCGCCCACGTTCAGGAATTTTGTGAGCAGCTGTCAGACTGCTGGGATCTTGGAGTCAGCCAGGCCGGAGCATTTACATCATGGAAATAGGCAAACACTACACGTCAGGACTCCCAGCTACCGCCCCACCAAAAAAAAAAAAAAAAAAAGCATGCAAAGCGGTGTAATATTTTACCCTTTTCGGTGAACAGTTAGCAAACAGTTTGTGTGACCGTCACTTCAATCAAAATACAGAACAGTTTCATCACCCCCACCCTAGTTCCCACCAACTGCTGATCTGTCCCCAGTGCCTCTTGTGAGCCTTTTCCAGAATGTCATATAAATGAAGCCATATAGCTTCTTCCACTCAGCAAAGCGAATTCGAGACTTACCCATGCTGTATGTATCAGGAGCTCATGCTTATTGAATGCTGAGTAGTATTTCATTATATGACTATATTAGTTTATCATCCAGCCTCCTCTTGAATCCGCTCTTGCCCCTTTCCCCTCCTTCCTGCTTACATGTGGACGTGATGACTGGAGCTGCAGCAGCCACATTGTAACCAAGAGACAGACTTAGAAGCCACGATAAGAACGGTAGTGCAAAATGATAGGCAGAGCCTGGGTTCCTGAACATAACAGCCCTCAACTGCCTGCCTGTCCTTCGGCTTCTTACAGTAAAAGTAACTGCTCTTCTATTTAAACAAGTCTTAAATGGGGTTTCTATTACTTACAGCCAAATCTAATCTTGACACACTAAGCAAAGTCTGAACTTGTTTCCTCTCCCTCCAGTGGATTTCTCCAGCAGAAGAGAGTGGTGTTGGAGGGATGTACACTTTAGATAGGGAGCCCGGACCGTTCCATGAGACACCTTCGTGGGTCAGAGTGCGCGGGGCCCTCCAAGCTGAGTGGCAATTGGCAATTCCTCCTTGCTCCTTCTGAACTGGGATTCTCCCAGAGTTCAGAGGGCGTATTGGTTTCCAGTGCGAGCGGGTGCCACTGCATGTGACCAGAGTACAGGGGGCCATCGAGGGGTGAAGTTAGGGTCAGACTCAGTTGTGTGTAATAGCAAAACCCACGTACAGGGCAGGGATGCACGGGGAACTCCTAGCTGCAGCCTGTGAACAGGATCCAAATCCAGCTACCCACAGAAGGTTACCTCCGCTTTACAGATTCAGAAACTAATGTTTAGAGAGGTTACGTGACGTACCCGGAGTCACACAGCTAAGACAGTAAGTGGCGGAGCTGAGGTTTGAACCCATTTGATGTGACTTTTGTCACCTGCAGCCAGTAAGTCCTAATCAATATGTCATGTGACCTTTGGCGCCCGATCTGAGTCAAACCAGGGGACGAGCTGGCCCTCGAGAGGCCCCTTCCTTCTCAACAAATGGGCCAAAGTCCCAGCCTTCCTCTGACAGGGACCTGGCAAACGAAGGTGCCCAAGCCAGCAAGAGAAACAGCCTGGGTCAGAAGCCACGAGACCACAAACGGAAGGAGCCACGTTTCTTTCTCACACGCCACCAGACCAGGGGGGATTTGCCCAGAAGTTCAACCTCCTTTGAAGTCTGAGTCACCAAAGGACAGTTTCGCTTAATGCCCCGATAAAGCAAAACCACTGAGAAAACAGACCCAAGGGACCACCAACGCTCAAGCGTGCCCACCACCCAGGACCCGGGGTCGGTCTGACTGAACTGAGGAGTCGCTCGAAGCTGGCCCGCTGCTCCAAGGTGATCCCTGGGGAAGTCACAAGCCCCGTTTTATAGGTGTGAAACAGGAGCTGCACCACCCACCTGAGGTCACACTGCTTATGAGACAGGAAATCGGGAATAAAGCCCATCTCCCAGTGCCCCCAACGCTTTCTTTCTGCCTTGGAGCTGGGTGAGAATTCTCCGTCCTCCGCTGGAGAATGGCTGTCGCTGCTTCAAGCCAACTGCACTCACTCCCCCTTTAAACGGAAGCATAACCTTGACCCTCTTCCACCCAAGACTTAGTTTAGGATGTTCCGTGGGCTCCACTCCCTCCAAGGGTGGAGCCTGCGACCCCAGCCTGGCACTGGTCGTCAATCAGAGCACTGCGAGTCAGGTGATTGGCTCAGAGACGGGCATGTGACCCAAGCTGGTCCAATCAGAATGATCAGGAGGGTTTGCCCAGCAGTTAACAGGGAGACAACATTCCATCCTTTCTGCTAGACTTGAAACCAAGGGAGATGTGAGTTAAAACAACACATATGTATTGTCTTACAGATCTGGAAGTCAGAAGTCGAAAATCTGTCTCACCGGGCTGAAATCAAGATGTCGGCAGGGCTGTGTTCCTTGTGGTGGCTCTAGGGGAAAATGCACAACTGTCTTTCCCAGCCCTTCTGGAAGCTGCCTGCACTGTGTGGCTCGTGGCCTCTTCCAGCAGTGGCCTTACTCTCATCTCTCCATCTTGGTCACCTCGCTGATTCTCCAGATAAGGAGCCTTGTGAGTACAATGCCCTCGTGATAGTCCAGGACAGTCCGCCCATCTCAAGAGCCTTAACTGAATCACGTCTGCAAAGTCCCCTTTGCCATGTAAGGGCACATGTTCACAGGTTCCCTGAGATTAGGACGTGAACATCCTCGGCGGCGGCGGATGGTGGTGGTGGTGGGGCCGTTATGCTGCCTACCACAGAAATCAAAACCATGGAAAGCAGAGTCCCAGAAAGGAAAGAGTAAATCCTGGTAAATGTTTTCAGCTCCTGAACTTAGCTTTTCAGTTACATGAGGACTATTAAATTACCTCTCACCTAAGCTAGTTTGAGGTTTTCGTTTTGTTTTGCCACTTGCAAAGAGAGAGAATGCCACCATGAGTCATCGCCAGCTTGCCTGTCTCTCTCTGTGTAAGGCTGACATTCTTTGAGAGCAAGGCCGGTACCTTGTGTAACTTCCTATCACCAGACCTAGCACGGTGCCTGGCTGCCTGGCACAGAGAGCAAACGTTTGTTGACTGAATAACAGTTTGCCGATTGAACTATCGAATAAACCCCTTCTCATATGCCGTCCCTTAGCGGCCATCACTAGAACAAGAGGGCAGAAAGAAGCCTCAGCAGAATTTTCCAGAGGTGAAGTTCAGGCCAGTCATTTCCTCTCCGGAGGTGGCAGCTTCCTCAGAGAGAGGCTCTGAAAGTGACCCAGACAGGAGGCTCAGAGAAGGGCTGACCTTCGTGGGCAGCCAGCAGCCCTGCCATCCTGAGCCAGCACTTTAAATTAATCCCAGGATGGCAGCTGCAGCCCTCCGCCAACAAATCTATCTGAGTCATTTCTGGTCAGGAAGCGCCTCGTTCTTAAATGAGAGGCACAGCAGGTCCCTCTGCAACCCAGAAGAGACAGCCTCATCTCCCACAGCCGCGGGGCTGGGCGGCCAAGGCCTTTCTCGCGAGGAGGGTTTTCACAGGGCGAGGATGGGAGACGGGGGAGGGAGTCTCCCAAGACGATCTGTATGTCTTCGTCCCCGGAACTGAGCTGTTGTTCCAATCAACAAGGTCCCTGCAATTTTTGTCCCCACACGTGCCTGAGAAACGAGGCCTGAGGAAGGGCTCCTTTGCTCTCGTCTACACCCCGCCAAAGATACACCTGCCCCTTCCCGCCTCACGCTGAAGGGTCCGATTTATCCTGTGAGCCCCAGAGGGTAGGGCTCCGCCCTCGCCACACCTGCGCTGAGCCCTGCCCTCAGCTCTTCACGCGTTTCGGTGGGATGGTAATGCAGGTCTCTGCACATGCTGCTCCTTCTACCTGGGACCCTGTTCCGCACATCGTTTATCCTGTTTCTAGCTACTGTCCCCCACTGAGGCTCGAAGATGGAGCTGACATGTTGCTTTCAGTTTGTTTAATCAGTCGGGATTAATACAAATAATGCTGACACGGACACAGTGCTCAGGGTGCACCAGGCTCCGATCCAGTCTATCACATACTTTCTTATCTTCACCAAAACCCAAGAGACGAGGAAATGGGCACAACTAGTAAGTGGCAGACAGACAGGCAGAGCTGTCCGTAAGGGCACACTGCTTGACCCCAGAGCTGTACCAAGCTGGGGACTTAGGGTCCTCAGGGCAGACTTCCTGGACTCCTGCATTTTAGCCAAGCCCTTGCTGTGTGACCCCGACAGCCCATGCCAGACCCCGTGTCCGTGAGGATGGTGGCTGCCTTGTTCACCCCGACTCCCAGCACCATCTCCGAATGGATGCAAAATACATAAACGAATGTGCAACCGAGCCAATGAACTTGGGTACCTAACCTTTTGTGCCTCAGTTTCTCTTTTGTGATATGAGGATAATAACGGCACCTACTTTGATAACAGTATACCTGATCCCCTCTTCTTGAGGACGGATCTGACGAGAAATTCAAGTAAGAGATACAGGAGGTCCCAAAACACACCTGCAAGGCAGTGATTGAGGTGACACTGCAGGAAAAGGCCCCAAGGGGTAACGTAACCAATACCTAGCTCAGCAGCCTGGGCACCCATCCATCGGAATGAAACCAGCCACGAACACCCAGGATAGTGTCCTGGTGTGGCACCAGGTGAGTATGCCCTCCCCGCTGGCACCTGGTGCGGGGCACAGGTCTGCCAGCCGGCTGCTCTGGGGCTCGACCAGTCCACACTGTGTTCTGACAAGCCTTGGGGACCTTACAGCAGCGGGAAGGGCGCCCAGGGTGAGAGAGTCACCGGACATTCGCGGACTTCGGGCTCAGCAGCCAAGCCTAGAGAAAACGGGGGAGCAGAGCACCCTTCACTCCCCACCCAGGCCGCTGAGACTCTGAGGTCTGCCTGGCTGCCGGAGACCCGGGCTCAGAGAGAGCTTCAGAGCCCACGTGTCTCTCTGGTTCTGCTCGACAAGCGTAAGATCTCAGGGTGACTCCTGATCCCAAAGAAGCCAAATCCGGATCTGGGCAGATTACAGCTGGAGGCTGTCATGCAAGCCAGGGAGGTGTGGGGAGCCTGCCTTTGGGGGCAGGAGTCACGTGCACATGGCACCCCGCAGGCGGCTGGCTTCCACTCACCCGCCTTCCAAGACAGGGAGCTCACCACTTTCTGAGCTCACGATCCAGGACTGAGGGTGTAGCCGGCCTGCAGAGGGTTCCAGAGCCCTTGGCTCACCCCGCTCCACCCACACAGCACAAAGTTCGGCATCTCTGCTCTTTGTCAAGTTCACCACACATTCCTGCCCAGCCCCACAGCCTCTGAAATCAGACCCAAATGGCCTGGCTCCCCGGGCCCCGGGCCTCCCAGGCTCTCCCTTTTCAGGGAGCTTATATTCTAGAATGAGGAGATAACCGAAAAAAATCGAAGAAACAAACCTGGAGTTACGCATGGTGGTAAGTGGCGTGGGGACAACTAGGAGATGTAAACGAGATGGGGACCAGCTGTAAATGTGGATTTTGACATCGAAATATTAGAATTTCCGGGACATTTCCTGGGTTTGGGGGAATGAGGGTTTTGTCCCCCTAATGGAAGGAAAAAGATATAGCTATGGTCCCTGTAACTATAATCTAACCCAGGAGTCAGCGAACTGTAGCCATGAGCCCAGTCCAGCCCGTGGCCTATTTTTTGTGCAGCTTGTGAACTAAGAGAGATTTTTTTTTTACATTTTTAAAAAGTTGTAAAAAAACAAAATGAGCAAACAAAAAACGAAGAGGATTCTTCTTCTTTAGGTCCACAAAGCATAAAACATTTACTGTTTGGCCCTTTCCAGAAAAAGCTGGCCACCTCCGAATCCCACCTGCTTCACCTCACCCACGCCTCTCCCACCTGGGCCGCCGTGAATGCAGAAAGAGACAGACCAGACAGCCTAGAAATGTCCCCTTCTGCCCACGACGCTGAGCGCACTCCAGCACAGCTTTCCAAAGCCGCGGCCCAGAAGGTGACCGATCCCTGCCCCGTTCAGCGAGGCGAGGTCGGCCCGCAGGAGAATGGGGTCCTCGCACGCCAGAGGCGCAGACGGCTGCGCAGCCTCTCCTGCTCTCCGTTTCTCATCGGCTTTGTAGAAACGGAATTCGTTTTCCCTGCTCCACGTGTGGTGTAGCAGGGTTTCTGTTCTGTGAAATGAGAGAGAAAAGGCCTATTTATGAGTCGGGGCTCTTGGATCCACGTGATAGAATCCCAATTCAAAGTGACTGAAGCAACATAGAGAATTTGTCGGCCCATGCTACTGAAAAGTCCGAGAGTCGGGCAAGCTTCAGGCACAGCTGGATCCAGGGACTCAGAATGGCGCAGTCATGCCTCATTCTCTATTTCCTTCCCAGCTGGTTTCATTCTCAGAGTGGCTCGCTTCCCCTTGAGACAAGATGGCACCAGGTGACCACATCCCATCCACCTGCCAACCCCAGCAGGAAGAGTTTCTCCCCTTAATGGCTCCAGAACTCAAACTCACTGAACCCTGCCCGGATCACGTGACTCCCCTCTCTAACCAATGACTGTGGGCAGAGAGTGAGATGATCTGATTGGCCAGGTTTGGTCACGTGCTCCTCCAGAGTAGGGTGGGAGGGGTTAGCCCCACCTGAACCGAAGGTGCTGAGAGGAAAGAAGAGAATCCTTTCTCCCAACAAGATCAAGGGGCCTTCACCAGAAGGAGGAGCAGACGCTGAGCCATCGAAAGCCACCACTGCCCCCTATAGAAGCCAACTGATATTTCTCAGTCCCCTCTGCTAAGTCTCGCCAGAACCCGTTCTACAGCTGCGTGAACTGGGATCCTGGAGGTGAAGCCTCTCAAAGTTACATACTCGATCTGAGTCTGGTAGTACTGCTACCTGTACTAACCATCACGCATCCCCAACCCTGCCCTTCAAGAGCCTAAGAACCCCGCTCACAGTCAGCATGGGACGAGTGCCCATCGCATGGAATTGCCGTTGAGTGCCTGCCCCCTACTGGCCCGCGAGATGCCTGAGAGCAGAGACAGAGTCCATCTTGTTCCCTGCAATGTCCTTAACACCTAACACACAGTAGGTGCTCCACAGACTCCTGGGAAATGAATGCATATAATCCTAGCATTTAGCAGATAGCAAGTGCTCCACAAATGCTGGATAAACACGTGCATCTCTGTAGATAAACATTACCACAAATACTTGGTGAATGAAAGTATCTCTGGTGTTTACACATAGTAGGTGCTCCTACACATAATAGGAGCTTGAAAACTAGTGAATAAATAAATGAGTCTCAATGGAAGCCATGCTGCCTGGCTGTTCAAACATTTCCAGATCATTAACAGGGTAGATGGAGATAGAGAGCTGAGGGAGGGAGGAGGGAGGAATGAATGAATAAATAACAGAGACCCCTTCTGGAGTCTGCAGTGCTCAGAGGAGGCTCAGGATTCTCGTGGAAGGTCCTAGACAGTGAGAGCATTAAGGTTACTTAGAGAGCAGAACCCAGTTTTGGAAAGGGACGCAGGGTCTTTGTGAGCCAGGAGAGGGGGTGGTGGGGCCGGCAGGAGGAAGCCAGGTCAGCCAGCGCCCAGCCAACCGGCAGTGCCAGGGACACTGCGCCCTGGTTGGGGCCTGCGCCCCGCCCCCCTGACCCTGACCTTGCCTCAGCTCACAATAGAGCATCCATTGTAAGTGGGTACTGGGTTCTGCACCCCTCCCTGCCTAGGGGGAGGGGGAGAAGCAAAGGGAAACACAATCTGTTTTCTATTTGTCACAGCTGCCAAGACTCTGCTCCCTCCTCTGCCCCCACCCCCCTTACCCTGCTGAGCCACAGCCTGTGACATTCCTTGGCTGGGGCTGAGTGTGGATTAGAGCTGCCGCCCAGGCCCAGGCCGGCTAACCTGAGAAATGGACTTGACAAAAACCTAAAAACGGCCTCAGGGCCTCCTGGCCTTGGGTGTATCCTCACCTATGGGAGTCCCTGGCAGAGCCCTGACTGGAGGCTCTCCACCCAAAGGAGGGGTTCCCATCCTGTTCCTGGCGGCTGTGTGACTCAGGGCCAGGCACTCGACCTTTCTGTGCCTCAGTTTCCTCGTCTGTCAAATGGGAATGCTAACGGTATTATGAAAGGCCGTCGGTCATCTTGAATGTGTCCCTCCGTGCGGGGTGCTGGGCATGCGGTGCTTGGCAGCTGCTCTCATTCAGTTTGTTGTGTAGGGAGTTGGAGCTTCCGGTTCCAGAGCAGGTGTCTGCCAAGACCACTTTGAAGTGGGGGAGAAAAGAGCACTTGCTCAGAGGGGTCCTCTGTGTGAGCCCCAGGGCTGCGTCCCTGCTCTGCCACTCACGTCTGTGAAAACAGGTCCCCAGGCCACCCCAGAGTGCCTGACCATGCAGGTTCCGGGGCAGGGCTGGAGAATCTGTATTTCTAACCCATTCCCAGAGGACAGTGCTGCTGCTGTGGGGACTACCCTTTGGGAGCTGCGACCTTAAATAATACAGTATTGCTGTAATTGTTTTTAAACTTCATAACGAGTGTCAGGTAGGCACGGTGTTCTGTGATTAGATATTTTCACTCTACACCAGTGACTCCCTCCCAGGGGCGATTTTGCTTCTCGGGGATAGTGAGCAACGTCTGGAGACGTTTTTGGTTGTCACAACAAGTTGGGGATGATGTACGACTGGCATCTCGTGGGTAGGCCCCAGGGACGCTGCTGAATGTCCTACAACGCCCAGGATGGCCCCTGCGACAATTACCGCGCTCCAAATGTCAACAACGCCGGGAGAAATGAAAACACGCGTCCACACAAAAATCTGTACACAAATGTGCATAGCAGCACTGTTCGCAATATGGCCACCAACTGATGAATAAACAAAATGTAGTGCATCTACACAGTGGAATATTACTCAGCCATGAAAAAGAATGAAGCCCTGACACACACTACAACATGGGTGAGCCTCGAGGTTATGCTAAGTGAAAGAAGCCAGACGCAGAAGGCCACATTTTGTGTGATTCCATGTATATGAAATGTCCAGAAAGGGCAAATCCATGGAGACGAATATGGATTGGTGGTTGCCAGGGGTGGGACAGGGAGTGGCTGCCAATAGGCAGGAGGTTTCCATGTAGGCCGATGAAGATCTCCTAAAACTGATGGTGGCGACGGCTGCGCAACTCTGCGGGTACACTAAAATCCACTGCACTGGATGATTCAAGTGAGTGAATTGCATCGTGTATGAATTGCCTCTCAATAAAAATAATAAACGAGACAAACTCAGCGGTGTCGACGCTGAGGGACTGCTGTGCGCGCTCTAAGCTCCACCGTGTTGTGGCGGCTGCTTGGGTCACCTCTCCCGGCTGTGTGACGCTGCACCGCGTGAACACAGCACACCTGTGCACCCGTGCTCCCACCCACGAGGGCTTGGGGTTTCCGGGTTTTGCGACAGTGAGCAGCGCTCTGCCCTTGTACGCGCACTGCCTGGGACACACGTGCAAGAGCCTCGCTTTGCATGTACCGAAGAGGAAAGTCGCCGAGGAAATTCAACTTTACAAGACGATGCCAGCGTCCCAGGGAGCCCTTCCTGCTTAGCCGGGCACCGGGCTGAGTCCCTACCCTTTTTCTCACTGAACTGTCCCCGTAGTCGTGTTACTGAGTCCGTTTCAGAGACAGGGACCCTGAGGCTCGGAGCAGTGAAGTGGCCTGGCCCAGAAGGGGCAGAGCAGACTTGTGCCCTCAGCCACGCATCCTACAGCTAACTGCCCCCCAAGCCTGAGAGACGGGGGCCCGAGCAGGTGCCTGGAGCGGAGAGGAAGGCTGTGTCCCCAGGAGCAGCTCTGAGTGATCCCCCAGCGACTCCCAGCCCGCCCGGCCGCCCGGGGTGGGGGATCACAGCAGGTGACGACTTGCTGAGAAAACAGCCCACTGCTTCTGAGACATAAGGAAGAGCTTCCAGGAGGCTTCCCAGGGTGCAGCCTGCTGAACTTTCTAGAAAAGCCCTCTCCTCGGGCTCCCAGAATCCTCCGCCACCCCAAACCCTCCTTCCTTCCCTGCGTCCAAACTCCAAACGGTGCTCGCAGGCCGGGCAGAGCGGGTGGTGCAGCCTCCCTCCGAATCCCTCTCCCCATGGACTTGCCGAGTGACCCGGGCCACAGCGGAACATCTCTGAGCCCATCTCCGCACTGACCGAAACGGGGACATCAGTGGAGCAGGTATACCTACCAGGCCACAAGTCCAGCACCGACTTTTACTTCTTCCCAATTAACTCGAACCAATTCCAAGCCCTGATCCTCCCAAGATGATGGGAAATTCGGTCTCAGTCTCAGCACTGGGGCTCCCCAACACTGGCTTGGATCAGAGACCAAATGCCCAAGGGGTCCCTATGGCCACTGGTTCCCACTAAGGCCCCAAAGATGCTTCGGCTCTAGGACCAGGCGGCCCCAGCTGGTGTGAAGTCCTTCAGTGTCCCTATTGCGTGGAGGGAGCAGGCGTGTCTGCACTGGCACCTCTCTGCTTAAGGCACCCCCTTCCCGGTGCGTGACGCCCCCCAGGGTACTGCCCCGGAGGAGGTCGCCAGGCCCGCCCCCCTCACCAACTCCAGCCTGTGAAAGTCTTTCTCGGCCTCCCGCTCCTCCAGAACCAATGGCGACTCTTGGCGACTCTGGAGGCGCCGCTTACTGTCCCACAGTAGGAAAACTTCAGCTGGGACACGGCGGCTGAGCCAGAAACGCCATCTTCCGGCCCCCCTGCTCCCCCTGGGGCGGGAGCAGAAATGGTTTGTGCAGCTTCCTCGCCCTCCACGTAACAGGGAGCTGCTGCCTGCCGCTCCCTCCGGCCCCCGCCTCTGGGAGACGCTTTCACTCTGCTTCAAGCACGCCATGGAAGATCAACGCCAAGATGGAAGGACCAGGCCCCCGGCCACTGCGGAGCTGGCCTCCTGCCCCCAGCACGCTCGCATCGGAGCAAAGCCAACGTCGCTCTTGCTCTAACCAGTGTTTCAGGGACGTCTCTGACTCAGCAGCTGCGCCTATACCCTGACGGATGCGTGGGGTTTTCACAGAAGGCACGCGATGGCTACTTTTACGTGTCAACTTGACTGGGCCACAGGCTGCCCAGATACCTGGCCAATCACTTCCCTGGGTGTGTCCGTGAGGGGGTTTCTGAATGACACTCACATTTGAATCAGTGAGCCGAGTTAAGCAAATTGCCCTCCCCAAGTGGGTGGGCCTCGTCCAAGCAGTCGAAGGCCTGACGAGAACAAAAAGGTAAGTAAAGGAGAATTTACTCTCTCTGCCTGACCTGAAGCTGGGATATCAGTCTTCCCCTAGGTCCGGACTCAGACTCGAACCGAAGCTCACACTATCAGCTCTCCTGGGTCTCCAGCTTGCACATGGCGGATTGTGGGACCTCTCAGCCTCCAGAGCCATGCGGGCCAAGTCCTTATAATAACTCTCTTTATAAACATACAGAGATTATATGGATATAGATACAGATATAGCTATCCTATTGCTCTGAGTCTCTAGAGAGCCAGGATCGATACGAGGCAGATAGATGGATTATCTTCCAGAAGCTTCCACTCTCTGCTTGGCAAAAACAAAAATCACGAAAATACAAAGTGCTGAATCTTGTCTTGGAATCAGGGAAGGGAAAATTCCAGGCTGGATAAACACAAATGAACACCTCAGTAAAGAATCCTACCTCAGGCTAACAATAGCGTATCGTCTATTTAAAAACCGCTAGGAGGATAGATCTTAAAAGTTCTCACCACGAAAACAAATTAATTAAGTAATTTGTAACTAGGCGTGGTGATGGACATTAACTAGACTTACTGTTATTTCGCAATGTATACGTCTACCAAATTATCACGCTGTACACCTAAAACGAATACAATACTTTACGTCAATTATATCTCAATAAAACCGAGAGGACATTGAAATTTTAAAGAAGAATCCTGTCACAGAAAGGCCTACCGCGAGGGGCTGTCTGAAGGATGAAGAAGCTAACGGACGCATGCCGAGAGTTGGCTCGTGAGGCTTGGCACAGGTGAGTGCCCAGCACCGAGCACCTGGACTCCTGCCTTTGACTGTTTCCAGGGCATATGATGTTGGGGATGGCATTTCACACTGGAACAAGCAGTTATTAAGCACTTCCTGCATGCCAGGCACTGTTCTAGATTCTAGGAATACAGTGGGGCAGGGGGGAGGTAAGAAACACCTATTCCCGGACTTCTGCGGCCGGACTTGGCTCCCGCGAGATGTGCCAGCCCAGGGGTTTTGGATGCCAGGCTGACCAGCTTGAAGGCTCGGCAGCAGGCACGGACAGTGGCGGCAGATGGACTGACGTGGCAAAGGTGGGGGCGGGTGACGACTCTGGCCAGGAAATCCAGGATGGATTAGAGTCGGTAATTAGCATCCCCAGGAGGCCGGGCAGAAGCCCTGACTCCGGCACGGCTCAGCAGGACGGCTCTAATAACAACCCTGCTGGCTTTCCCGCTGACATGGTAGGGTTTTTCTCCTCTCTACCCACCCCACCCGCCAGAAGGGAGGCATAGCCATGTGACTTGCCTGGACCAATGAGACGCGAGCAGAAGTGATGTAAGTTGCTTCTCAGAAGCTTTAAGATCCAGCACAATTTGCCTCGTGCCCACTGATGCCCCACGTTCTGGGTGGGTGCTTCATTCGTCTGGGTCCCAGAGTGAGGAGCTGTGGAGCACAGCCCTAGTCTACCCACGACAGACACGTAGCACAAGTGAGAAGTGACCTTTGCCTGCCATGAGATTTGGGGGCTGTTTGTTACTGCGGCACAAATGAGCTGGTGCTGACCAACACATCTCCATTTCACAGATGAGAAAATCATGTCCGGAGGAGGTCACAGAGCTGACCCAAGGTCAAACGTAGAGGCACGGCCAGGACTCAAAGCTGGGTCTGCCCATTGCTGCGGACTTTCCAGAGGTGGGGTGTCTCCATTCGGAACAAACCCAGACGAGCCCCTCGCTGCTAACCCCTTCAATTAAAGCCAATTTCAAGGTCTCCTGGTTTCTAAATGAACAGCCCTGATCGTGTCGGTTAGAGGCCCTGTCTGCCCAGGCTGCTCATTTTATCAGGAGCCGCCAACAAGATAAATGGCCCTGTAACTTATTGTTCCGCTGCAAAGCGCCTCGCAGCAAGTGGCAGCACAGATGCCAGGAATAAATCACATCTGATCTTCCGAGAGCCGGCAGAGCTCCCGCGAGGCGCGTCGGAGGCAGGGGGAGGCCGGGAGCCGCCGCCGGCCCCGGGGGGCTCTGCGGACGACCACGGTTGCGGAGCCGCGGGGAGGTCTCGTCGGGACAGTGGCGGTCTGGGGCGAGCAGGCTGGTGCGCTCTGCGCCCGGCGTTCCTGCCGCTCCTTAAGGTTCACCTGCAGCACTTTTCCTTTGGGAAAACCAGTCCTCCTCCGCCCTCGGGTGGCTCCGGTGGGGTCCTCGCTTCTCCCAGCCACAGGGAGTGGACATGTGACCTAGCCCGGCCAGTCAAAGCCCCCTGTCCTGTCACCGCCGTGGTCGATTCAGGGTGGGGACATACACCGAGGTGACGGGACTCAATTCTCGGGCTTCTGCTGAAACTCTAGGAAAAGAGAACTTTTTTAGCAGAGGTTGCTCACAGAAGGAATATCTGTCACTGTGCTGTCTCTAGCTTCTAGCACAATACAGGCACGTAGTAGGTACTCAATGACACTGCGCTGACTGAATGAATACGCGAGCTGGGGTCCAGCAGGCTGGGTTCGTCTCTGGGCGCAGTCACACTAACTCTGCAGCATCTAGAAGCTCCCTCCGCATCTCTGGGCCTCCGTTTCCCTGACCAGAGAATGGGGTTAATACCAGCTGGCTGCATCAGTGAGCTGTTGCCACCAGTACGCTGCGTAACAAATGACCCCTAAGCTCAGTGGCTTAAAACGACAAGCACACACTACCACTTACGCTGCCAGCTGGCCGGTGCAGCCTGGGCCGGCCGGTCAGCCCCGCTCCGCCTGTGTGTCGCCCTCCGTGGATCAGCAGGTTAATCCAGGGCGTGTTTGTCTCTCACGTGGCAAAGGTGGAAAGAAGTACGAGGTCCTAGGGGCTCTGGTCACAGCTAGGACAGTGCCGCTTCCCCTTCACTCTTGCAACCAAAGCGGATCCCGGCGCCACACCCAGCGCCACACCCAAAGCCACGGGCAGAGACACACACTCGACCCTTTCATGGGAGGAAGCGCCCGGTCACACGGCAGAGGGGCTGGCTGCGGGGCGGGGAGGTGCCCACTGGTGCCCTCGCCCACGCAGCTGTGACTGCCTCTGCTGCTCCTCTGGGACACAACCTCCCCAAGCACGGGCTCGTGATCTGCTCGGCTCGCCACGACTCGGGCACCCAGGACAGGCCTGGGGCAGAGCGGGGACCCAACCGAAAGACCGAGAAGCTGCCCCCAGCCTCCCTACACTGCCAGGATGAAGAGGGCCGTCTGGAGTCATAAAAGCCCCAAAGAGCCACAGTTCTGACCCCACCCCAGCCTTGAGTCTTCAAGGACAGGGTTATCGTCCCATCTCTGTCCCCAATAAACAGGAGAGCTAGGGGTCCAATCACAGGTGGGCGGTCACGTCTGGGGACAGATCCACTGCCCTCGGCCAGCCTATGCTCGGCTGTCCCGCACGTCTGGCCCGGCCATCTCAGGAAGCCCTACCGTGGTGCTCAACCCCATCCCCTTGGATTGGGAAGTCCAAGTTCAACTCCGTGCTGAGGACACAGATCCCTCTGGGCTGAGAAGGAAGTGGATGAAAGGCCCCAGGAGAGAGCGACAGCCTGCAGGTGCCTGTGCTGGGCCCAGAGTCCCTGAGGCCACAGCCCTGCCACGGGTGGTTTCCCCTGAGCCCTCTCTCCTGTGTGCAGAAAACAGCAAAGTCACAGAGCCTCCAACTCAGCTCTGCCTGGCCCCGGGGGAGCTGCCCCAGCCTCCTGGCTGCCTGGCCCACAGCAGGGCCATCCCGCCGGACGGACTGGCTCCCGCACGGCCCCACCTCCCCCGGCTGGCACAGCACGAAGGAGAGCTCCCCAGTCTGCCCCTGCTGCACGCTTCAGCACAAACCCTCCCCCTCTCCAGCCCAGCCCGGAAGAACCAAATGTTCCCCTATTATGCGAACTCATCTCTCTCTTCCCGTGGGGCTGAAACTGTGATCTGCGCAAGGGGAAGAGAAGGGTCCCCCGGGAGGCCTCCGAGTCAGAGCGCGGGACATCTGCAAGCGGAAACCTCTCCTGCCTGCCCGAGGCCACACCGTCACAGCCCTCCCAGGGCCCTGCCAGACACCCCGAGAGGCCAAACGCCAACCCGGCCGTCCCTGGGGTCTGCCTAGGGCAGATAAGGTCTGGGTCCTTTCTGACAGAGGCCAGAAGCATCACTCCCATGACTCCCGGCCCTCCGTCAGCTACAGAGATGTGAAGCATCTCTCCTGACCCTCCGGGGGGTGGGCAGTGACAAAGGGACGGCCATCAGACAGAGCTGGGCATGAAACGACACACGGGTGTTATTTGCTGAGCCTGCCTAAGTGCCAGCCACTGCTCTAAGCACCTGACTTGTTTAACCTTCACGATCTATAATCTGTTCTTAACCCCAGGCACAGAAGAGGAAACTGAGGCTCAGAGCAGGCAGCTGGACTGAGAACCTTAAATTCGGAAGCAGCAGAGCTGGGATCCAAACCAAGCCATCGGACCCCAGCGTCTGCTGCTCTGTCAAACGTGCGGGTCAGCATTTATGTTCCAGAGGGTTCGCCTGCTGGGCTAGAACCACACCACTCATGACCCAGCCACCCCACTTCTGGGCACGCAGTCAAAGGGACTGAAAGCAGGGTCTTGAAGAGACATCTGTAGCACTATTCACACGAGCCAAGGGGTGGAAGCAACCCAAGTGTCCATTGGTGGGTGAACGGATAAGCGAAATGTGGAGTGTGTGTGTGTGTGTGTGTGTGTGTACACATACAACAAAATTTGAGTCAGCCTTAAAAAGGAAGGAAATTCTGACACAGGCTACAGCGTGGATGAACCTGGGGGGACATTATGCTGAGTGAAAGAAGCCCATCACAAAAGGACAAGACCGTATGACTCCACTCACATGAGGGACCCAGAGCAGCCAAATTCATAGACAGAAAGAACGGCGGTTGCAAAGGGGGAGGGGGTGGAGTGGGGAGTTAGTGTTTAGGGGGTGCAGTGGCAGTCTGCGCGATGAAAGGGTCCTGGGGCCCTGCACTCCCCGCCAGGGACGCGCGCTGCGGGCGGGTGACGTGGTGAGCTTGTCCTGCATGTCCGGCCCCAGCGCACGCGCCGTCTCCCCCGCGACCCGAGCCGCCAGCTCGCGCGGACGGTGCGGTGAGAATCGCTGCGCGCGGCGCTTCTCAAGGCCCGTGTGCGCCCCGGGGCTGTGGCCTCACTCGCCAGAGGCGGCGCTGCTGCCCCCGCCGCGCACGCCCTTCGCCACGTGGCTTCGCGCTTCCTCCCGCCGAGCGGACCCCGAGGGCGCGCCGCCCCGGCTCGGGGCGCGGGCGTAGGGCGCTCCTCCTGCAGCCACGCGGCCGCCTGCCCGGCCACTGCTGGAGGGGCGACGTGCGGCGCGGCGGGCCAGCCCAGGCCGCCCCCGGATGGAAGGAACAAGGGTGAAGGCCGTGGGACCCCTGCGAGCGCCTCGGGAAAGCTGTGCCGGAGCCGGTTCGCAGTTGGGTCTTTGCCCGAGGGCCGGGGCGGTCCGGCCGCCACCGCCCGGCCTGCGTGCCCTCGAGGAAGCTCGCTGGGCACAGCGGTGGGAGACGCCAGCCCGGCCTGCAGTGGGCCCGGCCGCGAGGCTGCCGGAGGGTGGGGTCCCCGGGCCGAAGGGCGGTGTGGCCGGCCTCCAGGTCGCCCGGAGGCGCCGGCGGCGGCTGCCTCGGCTGCCCCTCCCCGCGCTGGCTCCCTATGGGTCGCCACGTAGAAACCGAGGTCGTCCCAGGGTGGCCGCTCCATCACCATGCCGGCTCCCCAAGGACCCATTCGGTGGCAGAAGGGAGGACCTCTGCCAAATGTCCACCCTCTTCCCGCCCAATCAGCTGCCACCACCAGCTGCAGAAGACGCACTGCCCAATCCGGAGCCAGGACGCCCCCACAGGCCACCTCCCGTGCAGCTGTGGACAGTGAGTTTGCTGATTCCGGGCAGTGACCGAAGGCAGCCAGGACCCTCCCGCCAACCCTATCCAAACGCGGCCGCCCCGCAGGGCAGCCAGCACCTTCGGCTGGCCCCCCAACACCAGCAAGACCCCACGCCCGTCAGACATAACCATCCACTGGCATCCACCAGTCCGGAGAACAGAAATAAAGACATTGCCCTATCATCGTCCCAGGATTAATGTCCCTGCTGTGAAAACAAACGTGGCGTCTTCCCGCCAACGTTTATTTTTGATAAATGCTGTGACTTTGCCTTGACATTTCAGAAGCAGCGGGAGACCATTACCCGGTGACGATGTTCTATTCCACTGACATTATCTCTTAATTATAATATGCAAGTAACGCTGAAAAAAAGCGGCCCATAAATAGCTAATTTGGAGTTGCTGCATCCTGCCCTGTCGGGCAAAGCTGACCAATTCCATTCAGTCCTCGCAAATGAGGGAAGACAAATGGGTATCTGAGGGCCCATGCGGGTCCCGCCTCTCCGATGACAAAGCTCACAGGGTGGCGGGAGGTGGCGGGGAGGTGAGGATTTCAGGCATCAGCCGGGCTTCCACCCATCCCCAGGCCCCTCCCCTCCACCCCCATCCCCAAAATCAGAGGGCACTTCACCCCATCACCAATTAATAGCCGCCGACTCCGGGCCTGCAAAACGGTTTGCTGTTTAGAGCAGAGGGGATGGGTGGTGATTTTTTTTCGGGAACGTAATCCGGTCCAGGGGCAGGGAGGTGGAAGGGAGAGCCTCTGGAGGGGAAGCCATTTCACAGCTCCCCAGGGTCCTGGAGCAGAGGGAACACTCGCCAGGGTCAGAGGGGGCTTCGGGAGGGGGTCCTTGGGGACAGGGCAAATGGTGGCTTCAGAACGACACGAGAAAGAAACGTGGACACCCACTCTGTGGAAGTGGGGGACACAAGGAGGGGCAGAGATCGGAGGGGCAACCTGCTCTCCCATCTGCAGCTTCCCCCCTCGCTCCCGCTCAACGTCACTTCTCAAATGCTGTGACTCAGGGACCGCTTTCAGGTGGCAGCAGAGCCAAACGAGGGGCTGCCGGGCTGTGGGACAATGTGGGGAGGGCACACACTGCAGCGGGCTCCTCAGGACACATGCCTACATCCGGGACAGCCCTCCTTCTAGATGTCTGTTCCGAGTTCAGGCTCAGGGCAGGGTTGCTGGCTCAAGGGCCACAAGGATGTGGCAGCATTTAGTGAGCGAAGCTGGTCCAGGCAGTGACCCGGGGACATGCGTCCCTTCTCAGAGCAGCAACCACCTAGGGAACCACTGCCAGACAGGTGTGAGGGCCCAGTGTGGCCGGATCTTCTGATTTTACAAAGGTAGCCGAAAGGCAGATTTTTATATGAATACCCTTGATTTTTAAATATTGACCACTAATTTAGGATCCACCCCCCAAACACTGTGGAAGCCAAAGTCAACATGTGTGGAGGCCACTAGCTTGCACCCTCTGGTCTGGCCTGCGGCCATTCCTTTCCCCTGGGAGATGACCCCACACAAGCCTGGACTCACCCTGCCCTGCGGCCATGGCCAGAGACAAGCCTGATGGCCCCTAACAACTGACCCCAGGAGGTGTGCCCCTGAAGCTCCCTGGCCCTTTCTCTGCCTCGGACCCCTCTCTTTGTCCCCAGTGGTCCGCGCCGAACCAGCTCCACAAAGCCGCCCCATCCAGTGGCTACCTGGCTAGGTCAGGCCACGTCTCCGAGCCTCGGCTGCCCGGTCCGCATCAGGGGTGAAGGCCGGCACCCCCACTAAGGGCCGTGGAGAGCATGAAGGAGGACAGCGGGGGGCACTCGGCAGGCCCCGCGCACAGCAGCCTCTCAGTCCACAGGACAAAGGTCATCGAAAGCAGAAAGAATAAAAGATCGCCTCGGCGGGAGTGTCCGGGGCGGGGTTGTGGGGGGGGGAGCAGGGTGGCACTGTCCCCAGGGACACTGCGAGGGGTCAGCACAGGACACACACGGATCCGGGGCAGAAGACCTGGGCTCAAATCGCAGCCGCCTCACTGCGCCCAGTGCAGCTTTCAGCAGCTCACTCGGCCTGAGCCTCACCTTCCTCTTCCGCCACGTGGGTGAACTGCCCCGTGTAGGATTTTTGCGAGGACGGAGACATACGATCAGGCCAGCACTACACACGTAGAAAGGCACTGGGAGATGTTAGCGCCCTTTCAGAAACTCCCAGGGTCCTCGTTTGCCACGGCTCCCCGCGGACGCACCATGGAGGTGGGGTCCAAAGCCTCAGGCTTTAGGTTTTCCCAGATGCGCGGCGCCTCCCTGCCACCTTCGTGTGAAGGGGTGTCGAGCCAGCCCCGCTTCGAACCAGCCCCGCTTCGCCTGCTCTCCAGGCAAAGCTAATAGTGGCCTCCGCCCGAGGCCTGGCTCCGTTACTGACGTCACTGTGGGCAGCCTGGGGCAACCTGGCCTGAAACGGTCACCGTCACCAGATCTGCCTCCAGAGGGAGGGGCTCCGTCACCCCTGCCTGTCTGCCGTGACAGCGTCTGCAGACTCGCTGTTCAGTCCACCCCGGGCCAACAAACCAGCAGCTCCATTTTCCTCTCGCACCCACTTGAGGAAGGAGACAGCCACCATGTCATTTAGAGTGGAAGCTCGGTAGGTCAGGGATTTGGGTCCGTTTTGTTCACTATCTCGGGCCCAGAACAGAGCCTGGCATGGCCTAGGCACTCAATAAATATTTGCTGAATGAATGAAGGAGAATCTGTCATTTACTGAGTGCTCGTTATGTGCCAGATACTGTGCTACGCCCCTGCAGTGCATTATTTCACTGAACTTCATCACATTCCAAGAGCTGGTTTGTATCAGTCAGGACAGCCCAGGTTATGCTGCAGTAACAAACAGTCCCCCAGATCTCAGCAGCTTAGACGAACAAAGGCTTATTTCTTGCTCATGCTGCACAAGTCAATGTGGGCTGTGCTCTGTGCAGTCCTTATTCTGGGACCCAAGCTCATCGAGCAGCCAGCACCTCCATCATTGCCTGTCACCAGGGCAGAGGGAACAGGAGTTCTGAAGGTTCTCACCCCAGCACTTCGATGCTGTGGCCCAAGAAGCTATACAAGTGATACTCACTGGTCAGAATGAATCACATGATCCCACCCGACCACAACGGGGCCAGGAAGTCCCATCTTCCCACATGCCCAGAAGGTGGAGTCAGAAAGAGTTGGTGTACACACCACTAATGGCTACCACATTGGTATTTTTATTATCCCCATTCTTACAGGTGACGATGTTGAGGCTCAGAGAGGTTAAGTGACTTGCCCAAGGTCACACGGCTAGTAAACAGCAGATCCGGGATTTCCTATCCAGTTCTGTCTGACTCTAGAAACTAGTGTCTCAGCCATTGCCACTTATAAGCCACAAATGTATGACCTGCTTGGTGCTGTTTGTACGTGAGATAAACACATTCGGTGAACTAGGCTGGCGTCACCATAGACATCTACACTCAAATTCCACATTAACGAGCAAAGGAAGTGCCGCTCGGAAACCGAGAAAGTCCTGTCCAAGATTTTCGTTTGGCCCACATAGTATTTTATTTAATTGGAATTTGTTGCCAATAATTAAAAATCAGTAGATTTCACAGTTTTTCACTATCTGCCTTTGAAAATTAAAAAAAAAATTGGAAGCCTTGGCAACAAGGGCCTGCATCCCCATAAAGCAGCCACCAGCACGACTAAAGGCAAAGCCAGGTTCTCGGGTGACAGAGAGGCGGCCTGGGCCGGGCGTGGAGGGGCTGCCGGCAGCCCAGGCCCCGACACGCAGAACACCGCTGACCCTGATCCGGGCCTGACGGCCTCGCTCTCAGGCTCTAACATGTTTCCATCGCCGTCTTAACAATAATGGTGTCAATGCGCACCTTTAAAAGTGTTGAAAAAGCATCGCTTTCGGGGGAGGCAAAGGACCGGCCGTCCCCGCCCAAACCCACTGGCTCTCCAGCCCAGCTTTCGGCAGGGCACGCCGTCTCGCTGGAGCCCCGCTCAGGCGACCCGACCACTCAGCGAACAAATGGCTGGCCTTCCAGGCGTCCTCACAGCTGCCTGGCGCCGCGGGCATCTCAGCTCACCTCTGCGTCTACACACGTCACTTAAAGAAGCTAGATTTACACGGGAAGGATAGCCACACAATGACCAAGGGCAAGTATGCCCATGCAGTTTGACAGCGACACCTCCTGGTGACACTCGGCATTACAGTTCAGCTCCAAGAGACCTTGTAAATACAGCAGGCCCTGGAATAACGTCATCTTGTTCAGTGTCACTTTGCTATAATGTCGATGACGCGGTGGGGACTTAACCCTTGTTTATATCAGTCAGCCTGTGGTAAAACTGGTTTCATTACACACTGTTTCCCTTAAAGCCACGGAACCTATCAGTGACATTAAGTGAGGATTTACTGCGCTGAAACTGTCCCGGATGTTAGAGTTTGTCCCAAAACTCCTTTGTGACGCATTTCAAAGTTTTCTCTAATGATTTTCAGCCTGAAGCGCATAAAATGTCCTTCTTTGCAATCCTCATGAGGACCTGTGAAATAATGAGGCAGGAATTAGGATGCCTGCCGGACACAGAGGGGTCAAAGTGACCTGCCCGAGGGACACAGTGTGCCCGGGCCTCTCCGGCAAACAGCCCTAGCTTCCACGCCCTGCCACTTGCCGGATCGCTGGGGCTGATATCATGGGAGAAACCACGTCCTTCCCTGAGACAGCCGTTGCTGCCCTAGCCACAGACCACAGGGCTGAGCACACCACGACGCAGAGCCGCAGATGTCTCATCCGGGAGTCTCCGTCCCCTAAAATGGAAGAAATTCCTGCGGCCCAGAGAAGAGCAGATGGGGTGGGTCACGGAAACAGACGGAACATCCCAGAGACCAGAAGAATGTTCCACAGTTCTGAAAAGCTGCCGCGGGCCCGGCCACCAGTGTAATGCCTTCCACACCGCCTCGCTCCAATCCATCTGCTGAGCTGTGTTCCCAGGGGAGTGGCAGGCCCATCGGTAATGGGAGCTGAGGAGGTAAACGAGGTCTAGTCTGCAGAAACCTGCCTGGCCAATGTCGCTCGCACTTCTGCACCTTCAAGCAGAAAACAGCTCCATCTTAAAGGGCCCCCTTCAGCCTCGGCCGAGACTTCTGGATGCTGTCAAGTCTGCAGTGGCTAAGGCTTCGTGGAAAATGTGCCATGAAATCTGGAAACGCTCGTGAGCCCAGGCTCCGTGATCCTGCCATTTGGCCTACACCCTCGGGAAAGACACGCCAGGCCCGGAATTCTCGGGAGCTGTCTCCTGAGACTTCGAAGAAAAAGTCAGAGACGGAGTCCCCACCAAAGCAGTGGACCTTGATCACGAATCCTGGCCGGCTCGCACCCACCTCTCTTGCCCTCTCTTGGAGTTCTGCTGTGGGTTTTGGAGAGCCGAGTACTATTTTTAGGAATGCTCATTCTTCCTCCTCTCCGTTCCTTCCCATTCTCAACCTCTCAGGAATGAGCCTGGCTGTCCCCTGCTGGGGCTCTCCCAGCGGGTGGGCACAGCCTGGTGTGCAGAGCCTCTTCCTAGAGCTGGCACTGCACCTGGGTGGGGAGGGGTCTTGCGATCTCCTTTCGTCTCCCAGACACCTCATGTTCTCCAGAATCAGGACTGGTCTGTACCTCTGGTTAGAAATGATGCTCCTTGAAGCGGGCTTCCCATTGCGATTCCAGAAGGAATCTGAGGAAGTAGGAGTGTCTGGGGGCAGCGACGGCCTGGTGAACTGGACAGTGAAGAGACGTGCAGAGCGATGGCTGGGCACGTGTGCCCTGGACCCCGCTGTCGGGGTTCAGATCTGGACCCTGACACTCCCCAGCCATAAAACCTCAGATGTTTACTCCGCGCCCCTGTGCCTCAGTTTCCTCATCTGTAAAATGAGGATGATGATAATAGCAGCACGTACCTGGGTTGTGACGGGATAAAACTATGCATGGCACACAGTAGGCGCTGGATAAGTGCTTCGATGCTCTGTCTTAGGAGAGGAAGCCGGCACACCAGGGCCCAGCTCTGGCCTGACTGGCCGACAGTGGCCACATCTGAGATTTTACGTTTGTAGGGCGTCCAAAATCCTGGTCAGGGTCAGCCCGTCCAGGAGGGGCCAGAGGCAGCCACGTGGACCTTGCGTTGACCAGAACTCCACCATCAGGCTAAGGAGCCACCTCCAGCTTGGAGGCACTGTCCTGGCGCCCGCCACCCAGACGGAAAGAATGGGAGTCACTGCCTGTCCCCGTGGCGGCCCTGGCCCGACGCCGTTCGTTAAGATTTTCACAAGCCCATGACTTCGCACAGGTCTGTCGCAGGGCCCCGCACGTGTAAACTGTTAACTTGTTAACTGCAAACATGCACGGGAGCAGTTTGTGCAGCCCTGGCCCATCAATTTCCATTTTCTGCTTCTGATATTTCCAGAGCCTCAAAGCACAACGGCGGCTCCGCTCCCTGGAGGCCCAGGTGAACCCGGGCCTCCGTCCAGGCCCGCGGCGGAGGGCGCGCCCACAGCGCCCCCTGGTGGCCAGGCCTGCACCCTGGGGGCCGTGGGCGGGGCGTGGGCGGGGCTCTGGGTTCGAGCACAGGAGGCCGTGGGGGGAGGGGCGGCGGCGGCGGAGGCGGGGTCAGCTAGGCGGGCTCTGCGCGCTCTCCCGCTCAAGTCACAAGTCACACGCGCAGTTCCGCTGGTCCCCCGATCATTTGCTCAACACACAAGTATTTGGACGCACACCCGAGGAGCCAGGCGCTGATCCCGGAGCCGGGGACGCAGCGGGGAACCACACAGACCTGGCGCCTGCCCTCGGGAGCTTAGAGTCTAAGCGGGGAGGCAGAGCGGGACCAAAGATCAAAGTGCGACGAGCAGGTACTCGGGGCCCTGAGAGGGAAAAGCAAGGCCATGCGACCTCTCCTAGAGAGGTCACTTGGCGAGAGGAGGAAGAGGCAAGGAACTTGCCTCAGTTTCCCTCCTGGTAAACGGTCCGATCCTCCTGCCTAGCCATCTCAGGGGTGCTGGGAGGGCCCCATGGCGAGAGCAGAAGAGGCTTCACAAGCCACAGAGTCCCTCCCGTTGGTCCCTCCGCATCCACACGGCCAAGCGGCGGTCACGTGCCTCCCCAACTGAAAATCCTCCGGCAGCTTCCGGGGCAGGCCCTGTAGACCGAGCCCCGACCCTACTCTGCAGCCTCCACCCTCTCTACACTCTCTACACTCCAGGCGCACCGCACTCGTTTGTGGTCTGCATGCTGCTACCTCAGGGCCTTTGCACACACAGTGCCTAAGGTGCTCTTTCCCCAATTCCTTCACATCCCTCAAGAATCAGCAAAATGGCACTTCTCAGAGGCCAGGTGTAGAAACACTGGTCCCGGCAGCACCCCCTCCTCTCACGGTGTCACCTGGCTTTTCTTGCTTTCCTGGCACGCACCCCTCCTCTCTGCAGTGATCATGTTTATTCCCCTTCTTGCTCACTGTCTCCCGCACCAGGACGTAAGCCCGTGAGGGCAGGGGCCGCTCCTGCTTTCCGTGCGGCTGTACTTCCGAAGTGGGTAACACTGGAGCCGCCAGATGCAAACAGATCCCCTTTGACTGTTTCTGTGTAGCCCTGGCCCCCGTGGGCTTTCACGGCCCAAACCCCGTGCCCGCTGGTCTTCCCTGGAAAACTGCCCTCCTGGGACACCCCCTGGCCAAGAATCTTTGTCTCAGCATCTCCAGCGGGGGGAACTCAACCCCAAACAACTCCTGGTATATACACAAGTGTCTGACACACAGTCGGCCCCAGAAAACATTTGGGGAAAGAAGGAACAAACGAATGCATCTGCACGGCCCTGCCAGAGCCCGACTCCCCCTCAGTGCCCAGCAAGTGCTCTGCACACAGTAGGTATCTAATAAATGCTTGCAGGAGGCTAGCATCTGAGAGCTTTAATAATAGTTCTCAGCCCCACAGAGAACGCTCACGCATCCATTTCTATTCCTCCCTCACAGGGGTTCCCAGGGGTTCACGGAGCAGGGACCTTCACCCCCATGGGTGGGAAACCCCAGGCTCACACAGGTTACAGAGGGCACAGCGACGGGAGTAGAGCACGGAGTGGCAAAGCCGGAGCCCTTTCCATTATACACTAAGCAAGAACAGATATCACGTGGCCCTGGCTTTTATTTTAGGGGTGTCCCTTCCTAGAGAGGGTCAACATTCATTTGAAAATCTTCCCCCCAGAAAATGCCCAGATATGAGCATAAAATGCAATTTCTTAAGGTTCCAGGCTCTGGGAGCGAGCTGTGGCCTCAGGCAACACGCACCCTAATTTAAGGCACTCTGAGACCAAAGCACCTCTTAGAGCACAGGCCTCTGAACAACCTGTGTGTGCAGCTTGCCCCCCAGTGGCCGATCCAGGAATTGGCCAGAAGCCCTGAGCCAAGGCCGGTGGAGGGGAGGAATTTTCCCATCAGCCTGGAGAAGGGGACTTGGTCTCCAGGGTAGGAAAAAGCCACACCCGGATTTAAACAAGGTATGGACCCTGTGAGAGTGTGCATGTCAGAAGGCCCTCTCAGGCCACTACACAGAGAATGGACCACATAGGACACACATGGGAGCTGAGAGACCCGTGGGCCAGGCTGGCAGAGCCTCCAGGTGAGAGACCCCAGTGGCATCAGGAAGGACACCCCTACAACTGTGGGCTGGAATGCAGGGTCCCCAGCCCTGAATCCATCGCACGGAGCCACTAACTCTTTTGAGCTCCATGCTGACCCTGCAAGGCAGGTGTTAGATTATTCCAATTCTTTTCAGATGAGGAAAGCCGCCCTGGTGACTCCATTCACAGGGTAGTGTGCACTTGATCAATATGTTTCAAAGAACAGCCATCTGAACAAGGGAAAACTCTGAGGAATGTGATAACCATCTTGGGTAAGCATGTTCCAATTTGTGGCACAATCGTAGGTACCAGAGGTTACATTACAAATCCTTGAGGTTTAGGACTACAGCGACTGGAATTAAGACTTTGAGTATTCTAGAACATTCTCGTATCAACTAGAGTACAGACACAGTGCCCCAGGAATTCCAAGACGGGGGAAAGATGAGTGAGCAGAAGTGATCAGGGAGGCTTCCTGGAAGAGGGGGCATGGCTGGGATTGAGCCTCTGATGATGGCGAGGGCTGAGTGAGACAGAGGAGGGCAAGCCCCCATGAAGGGGCAGCACTTATTCCACAGGGAGAGTGGAGAGTCGGGGGCGTGCAGGACACACAAAGGGACAGTGCAGGGTCCCTGAACTGGGCAGGTCTGGTGGTACCTGATGGACACCTTTACACTTTACACTTTCAGCGTCATGCATGGACACTGGAGAAGCAGCACTGGCCCACTTCTGCTTTTCTTTTAAAGGAAAATTCTGTAAGTAAAAAAAGCGAGTCGAATTAAAGAAAAATATTAAGTTAGCAGAGTCACATAGTAGGTGGGAGTCAGGACATAAAGTGAGCACGGGAAGACAGTCTCAGAGTCAAGATACTCCCGAGAATTCCTCAGAACCATGCAACACTGACGCCTGATGCGGTGTCCCTTAGTGTCCCTTAGTGTCCCTTAGTGTCCGCGCAGCCCGTCCTTCCAGCCTTCGCCGGAAGACAGTTCCCTCACCGAGCCCCAGACGAAGTAGTTGACGGGGTTCAGGGATCAGGGTTGTACCGAAACACAGATCATGCCAACCTAAAAAGATGCTCAGAAGCGAGATGCTCACCCAGTGAGACAGGTGGAGGGCACACTCGCCTTTTCTGTCCCATGTTCCCTTGGGACACACACACACACACACCGCTTTACAGAGATTTTTTCTTTCTTATGAGCAGGTCGAGCTGAATGCAAAAGTCATAAGTGTCTGCGATGGGCTCCGGGAAGTCAGCAATGCCCCCTGTGGCTTTCTAATAAGGCTGGGAACTCTGCGCTTAGCTCTCCAAGGGCAATGACCTTGGGCGTTTTAAGGACGCCATCTTCTACGCTTGGACTCCCTGTGAGCCTCTGGCCGGCCTGCAGGTCCCCCAGAGAGCAGGCCCAGGCCATTCCCCCAGCCCCTCGCCAGGCTCCCACCCACCCAGCAGCAGACAGGTGCAGCGCCCCCTGCCCTCCAGCCCCCACCTGACGGACGCTCCCAGACGCTGGTTTTGAGACCTGAACTGAAGATTGAGTAATCCTTTTACAACCAAATCGATGGTTTCCACTTTGTAGCTTTCTACAAATGTGAAGAAATGTCCAAAAGACTTGTCAGCTGATAGGTGGGTAAAAATGCTTTTTGATGACAGATTTGCATCTGGTTTTGGCCCATGACTCAGGAGTATGAGAATTGAGTGACATGGCTATCACTACGCTCCTTACTCCCAGCTACTTACCTATGTCAACAAGGCTTCTCTATCTCATATCTGCAAAAATAGGGATGGAATTGATGACAACATTGGTCTCATTCTTGCAATCAGTAATAGTCATTCATGGGGACATGAACCGATTGGGGTGGAGAGGAAGTCTCATTCATTTCATTATGAGATGCAGTTCCATGCAAAAAAAAAAAAAAAAAAAGAAAAAAAAAAACCAACCAGAAAAGAACTACCAATGAGATACAACTACGAATGACTAATATTTTCAAAACCTGAAAATACCAAGGTACTGGTGAGTATGTAGAGCAGGTGAAACAACCATACCTTGCCTGTGGGAATGCAGAATGGCACAGCCACTATGAAAATTGTCTGGCAGCACCTAAAAGGTTAAACACGGAGTTACCATACGACCCAGCAATCCCATTCCTAGGTATTTTACTGAAGACAAATGAAAATATATGTTCACACAAAAATCTTCCTCGCTAATGTTTACAGCACCCTGACATTCACAATGGCCCCAAACTGGAAACACTTCAGACTTCAACTCATGAATGGCTTCAACTCGTGACTGGCTAAAACCTGTGGCATTCGCACACAATGGAATGCAGCTCAGCAGTAAAAACGAACTGTTGATACACGCAATGAATCTCAAGACTCGATGCCAGGTGAAGCAGCCAATCTCAAAAGGCTACACACTGTATGATTCCACTTATGTGACATTCTGGAAAAGGCAAAACTATCTGGTTGGCAGAGGATGTGTTTTCCGAGAAAGTTTCACCACAAAGGGAAAGCAGAAATAAATTTGGGGGATGATGAAATTATTGTGGATTTTGACTGTGGTGGCATTTACTTGGATCTATATGTGTGTTAAAATTCCTAGAACTGTATACAAACCCATCAGTTCTCTGTAAATTTAAAAATGTATAAAATATAAAAAGGAGATGCATTGCAATAGTTTTACTTCTTTGATATATACCAAAATGTGAAACATATCGATGTTGTTTTTATCAATTGTGTACCTACAGTTGGGTGGCAATCCAGACCAAAAAATCAACGAAAAAAACAACAAACTTTAACCATTATGGTCACGAAAAAAAATTTAAACGTCCGTCTCAACTTATTCAGACGTTTATGTTGCAGAGAAGTATATCAGAAAGATTCCTAAAACTTGAAGGCATACATTATATAACATTTAGCTAAAATTCTAGGAGAAATAAGGAAATACGTGTTCACCGGTGGGGTGGAAGCTACAATTTTTGACTACAAGAGCTCACTTGCGTATTTTTTAAAATGGTGGTGAGCATCCTCTCTCGATCACATTTCGAGCTCACGTGGCCCATTTAAAAGAGTGACGTAGTGGTTTTATTTTAAAACATCGACCAGGACAATACGCGGGAAGTTTCATCCTCTGCAACTATTTAGATAAGAACGTTTGCACATCAACGTCAGGCAGGGAGTTTTAGGCGGGCGCGCTGCGCACGCAGGTGGAGGAACCAGCGGGGTAGACACTGGGGCGTCACGAGCCAAATCCTGGGGGTCCCGCCCCCAACGCACCCCCCTGAGGGCCCGCCGCGACACGCGAGGGCAAGGCTTCCCGCCGCAGGTGTTTCGCATCGCCACGGCGCCTCTTACGTCATCACGGGGCCTCCTGCGTCATCATGTCGCCTAACGTGGGCACCTCGCTCCTTCATCACGGCGCCTCCACCGTCACCGCAAGCCTCTCGTCACGTCTCTGGCGTCACCGCAGCGCCTCGCCATCGTCATGGCGCCTGAGTCATCGCGGCGCCCCCTGCTTCGTTTTGGGGCGGCTTACGTCACCGCGGCGACACCCGCATCATCACGGCAACGCTCGCGTCATCAAAGCGGCGACGCTGGCGTCATCGCCGCAGTGACGCTGACAGCCTCGTGGACGGCGATGCTCGCCGCACCACGGTGACGCTCCCATCACCGCCATGGTGCCGACGTCATCGCGATGGCTCCTACGTCACCATGGCTGGAGATGCCCACGGTATCACAGCGGTGATGGGTCACCACGGCGCCGCCTACGTCATCGCGGCGGCGACACAAGTCATTACGGAATGCCTACGTCACCACGGCGCCGCGTCACCACCGCCAGCGATGCCTGCGTCACCATGGCGATGCTTCGGTCATCGCTGGCAACGCACACCACCTCTATGGCGGTGTCACGGCAACATTGACTGGTGCCACGTCACCATAGCGACGTCCAGGTCATAACAGCGATACCTACGTCATCATGGCGCCTCTGTGCATTATCTTGGTGACTCTAGCATCGTCATAGCCACTCTCAAAGTTATCACAGAGCCTCCAACGTCACCAGACGCCGGAGAGCTCACGGCGCTTCCCGCTTCGTCTTGGGGCGGCGCCCGTCGCCACGGCGACGCCTACATCACCGCGGGCGCCTCGGAAGACAAGGCTCATTTTTCTGGGCCTCGTGAGACCCGGCCACTACCGTCCCCGCCAGCCCCCCGACCTCCGGGGCAGGGCAGTTCAGCGACTTCCCCAGGCCCCTTTCGCTATTAGAAATATTTAAAATTCCATCTTACGACAGCATTAGTATAACGATGATTGTATTAGGATTTCAAACATTTTTTTTCTACCTAAAAGTTTTTTCCCCTCTGATTTTAAAAGAAACGAAAATATTTTTGTAGGTTCCTGGAAGTATCGCGGGGCTGGGCTCTCTGCCTGCTCTACACTGTGGGGGAGAGCCCCTGGCTTATGGGGTGGAAATCATCTGCCCATCACCAGTTGGGCGCCCATTCCAACCTCCAAGGGCTCCATGGAGACGGGAGGGGGCGGGGCAGCTGCGTCAGCGTCACCAGCCGTGTCCAGTGAGGCTCAAATGGCAAACTCTGTGAGGGCGCAGTTCCACCTGGGTATTTACCCCAGAGAAACCCGCTCAACGGTGTTTTGGTTCCTGACACACCCCAACCCCCAGGGCAGTGTCCCGCCTATGGTGGTTAAGGAAGGAAAGAATGTTCAATGTATTTGCAATAGCGGGTAACCAGACAACTTAGACTCCATTGGAGGGACTGTGTGATCATCAGGACCTTGGGGACCACGCAGCCATTAAAAGGAATGACGTGACTCACTCAATATGTAGGGACCAGGGACAACGTCCCAGACAGGGACAGATGAACACTGGCCAACTTGGGTACAAAAGATCAAGATGACAAGTCATAATCGATAATAATAATGATGGCTAATTTATACATCCCCTACCATGGGAGAGCTGTGTGCTAGGCATTCCATGTATGAAGTCACTGAATCTTCACTATGCCACTCTATGAAGCAGGTACTATTATCTCCATTTTAGTAGTGGAGAGACGGGCACAGAGCGGTCCAGTGACCTGCCTAAAATCACAAAACTAGTAAGAGGCAGAGCTTAGAGGCATCTGGCCCAAATCCATTCTCTTAACCACTTCTCTCTTCTGCCACTTGTGTAATGAAAAGCCAAAGCTCAGAATGATACTCCGCATGTCCTATATGGCACCTTGGTTTGTATATAAACACGCAGGGGAAAAAAAAAAATCCTAGCAGGTTCCATGCCAAAGTGGCAAAGGTACTTACCTTGGGCGGCGGTCAAAATGGCCTTGGATCCCACTTTCTAAATAAGAGCTACCTTCATGCAGTATTTGTAAAATGTTAAATACAACACTGAAATTTTAAAACGGGCAAGTCAGCAGCCCAGACCATGAGAGACGCTGGTGGCAGGTTCCAGAAAGGAGGTCTAGATTAGGAGCTCAAAACTTTCCAGGAAGCTGCCCCCGAACCATGCCCCCCACCCCCACCAGCAAACAGGCTCACAGACTCGAGTGTTCAGGTTTGTGAAAAGTTTATTACTTCAATGGTGAATTATTTTTAAAAGACGATAAAACTCAATTCACTTCCAGTAGAAAAGAGACAGAGGCTTGCCCCAGAGACCAGAAGTGGCAGGTAGACGGGTCGCCCACCCGACCAGGCAGCCAGGCGGACGGGACCCAGGCCCCTCCAACTCTTCCCTGGCACCTGAAAGATGAGGGCCTCATGGGGGGGAGCTCAGGGTGGAGCCTCCCACCACCCCAGCTGGGGAGCAGCCAGCCCAGCGCACAGGATGTCAGTTTCGCTGGAGGAAAGCGGCCCCCCACACCCAGATCCAGTGCCTGTGCAGACTTCAGGGAGATCAAAGTCCTGTGGGGGTTTGGGGACGGAACAGGAGCATGAGCATCTGTCACTCACGCTGGTTTCTGAGGCTTGTGTGAAGGGGCTATGTCCTCAGCCCAGCTCTGGGTCCAGGCTGGGCACTGAGCCCACAGCCCCCTGCTGCCTGGCTTTGGCACAAAGTCTGCACTCCCGGGCTGGGTGTCGTGAGAGCGGCTGACCCCTCGGAGCAAAAGCCCGGTCCTGCTGGCGGAGCCACCAAGTGGGGCCGCAGTGTTTTAAGACTGATGTAGAGGCAATGGGGGAGAAGTGGCCCAGTAGGTGACCGGGCTCACCCAAGGGAGAGGACCCAGTGCCCACAGCTCCTGCGGGTGACTTAGAGAGAAGGTTCCAGAACAGTCCCTGTTGTGAGCCTGTCACTGAGTCCCCTCGGCAGCAGTTCTATCCCTGAGTGTGTCCGCACACACCTGTGCACACACGTGCATACACGTGTCGGGGGCGTGTGCAGGGCGTGGACACGCACGTGCAACTGGGAGGCTCAGGCTTAGGGACTGGAGGGCTATTGCTGAGGGCCCTGAAGGAGAGGGGTGTAGGGGCTGGGGAGCCAGGGTGGCTGAGTGGCTGGGCTGGGCTGGCTCTCGGCACCTTCGGGACTCTGTGGAAAAAAGGGAAGTCATGTCACCACACCCAGTCACCAGGCCCCGCCCACCCCAAGCCCCACCCACTTGTGTTTAGCTGGGGAATGAGGACCTGGAGCAGAAGGCAGAGTACCCAGGAGGCAAGACAAGGCCAAGAACATGCCCCTGCGGGGCCGCCCTGTGCTGGTGTCCAGGCCGTTCACCGCACATGCAGTTCCAGAGGGCCTCCCCAACTTGCCCTGCCCTCACCCCATTTTAGAGATGGGGAAACTAAGGCCCAAAAGGACTTGCCTAATACAATGAGAAGGGCAGAGCAAGACGTTCAGGGCTTATATGCAACACTGTTAACACGGAAAACCTGGAAATAACCTAAATGCCCATCGACAGAAAGCGTTTTTAAAGTACAGTCACGAGATGGTACACAACCTAGACAGCTGTCGCAGACAGGAAATGGAGGGAAAGCCAGCTACGCAGCCACACACGTACTGTGACACCAAGGTGAGGCGAAACAGGACGAAGCAGCCACACACGTACTGTGACACCAAGGTGAGGCGAAACAGGACGAAACATTAACCACTAGTGTTAACAGTCAGTTTAAAAACGTCAGCACACGACGCTGCCGAGTCTGGGTGACGGGGAGCTCGGATGTTATATTTTCTCTAGTTTTACATTTTTAAAATTTTTTTTCAATTAAAAAAAATTTTAAAGACAGCAACGATGATGAGAATTTAGGGCAACTCTGCACTCCCTAAGCCCTCTGCCCTCCACCCCCTGCAGAGTGGGGGGCCCTCCAACCCCCCCACACTGTGGGCAGGACGGGGGCGGGGGGCTGGGGAGGCTGGGATTCCTGGCCCCTCTCGCTTGGGGACAGATCCCAGCCTTCTGGATTGAGCCATGTTCAAGAATGGGGCAAAGGGGGAGGGTGTGACTATACGCACGCCGCTCCCTAGACACACACATCGAGCAGCACGCGACACCAGGGGTGGCCAGAATCTCAGCAATGTGGGCCTGAAGAGCCACAGCTTGAGGGAGCCTCGCTCAAAAGTAAAAAGGGGAAACGATTTCCCCCCCAAAAAGCACTCGTCCGTCCAGGAACCGGACCGTGAAGCCGAGCCCTCCTCTTCCTGTCCCCTTCCACTTGTGTTTAGCTGGGGAATGAGGACCTGGAGGTGGGGGAGAGTACCCAGGAGGCAAGACAAGGCCAAGAACACGTCCCTGAGGGGCCGCCCTGTGCAGGTGTCCAGGCCGTTCACCGCACAGGGCGCCTGGCCAAAGGGTCTGCCAACCGGCTGTCCTGCTCTGTTTGCCAAGCCTGGGGCCCTAGCGCTGGCTGTGTCTGCACAGAGAGACCGTCTTTTTCTCATTCAAATAAAAACACCCTTCCAGGCTAGTGGAGGCGCTATTTCCTGCCTTCCCTCAAACGAGGCAGCTCTTCAGGCACCCCCACGCCCAGGTGCAGGGCGGGGTGCCCTGGCAGAGACTCAGCACGGGCTGGAAGCCGCCCCACACAAACTCCAGGTCTCCCAGACCACTGGCCACTTCCCAGGTGCCTACCCCCCAAACCAAAGCCTGTGGACACCACAGGACACCGTGCTCCCCAAGCACACGGGACCAGGCAGGGTCGTCATGTGGGATGGACACCAAGCTGCCTTCCAGAAGGCAGCATAACCCTTCTTTATGCCTGCCGACCCCACTCCTGTACCCTGAGAATACTAAGCAAGTTTCTGCACAAGGGACTCCTGGCTGGAAGGGGGCAGGGGCGGGAATGGGGCCAACTGTGCCCGACTTAAAGCATCCCAGAGGACTTCTCAGGAGAGAGGAAGGAGAGGAGGGACGTGTCCCTGGCTGGGATGTCCTGCCCCCGATCCCAGGGACCGAGTCCCGCGGAGGTCCCCCCCTAATGCTCATCTCAACATGGTGGGGTCCTGCCAGAGCACAGGAGCCCCCAAGAGCCTGGCTGGGGACACAGCTGTCCCTCCCTCCTCCTCACAGGGCCGGCAGCACCTGCCAACACAAACACGCTGGCACCCACCACTTTTCATTTTCTATTTTATTTCCTCCTCCGACCCTGGCAATCGAAGTGAAATGGAGGCAGCCAGCTGGCCCCAAGCGCAGGGTTGCTGCCCTGCCCCGCCCTGCGGCTCGGGAAAGCTATTTCGGCCCGGCAGGCTCAGCCCCAGAAGCTGGTGGGGGTGGCACATTTTTCAGAAACCAAAATAGCAGCTATTATCAGAAGCGCAACGGGAGAGCACTGGCCCCTGCCCAGCCTCAGACTGTGAGGCCTGCTGCTCTGCCTGTCAATCCCCTGGAGGGTGGCCCAGGAGGCCTCCCCACGGCACTCGCTGCTTCTCCCACAGACGGGTGAAAACTCAGGGTGTCCAGTTAAATTTCAACTTCGGGGATAAAATGAATAGGTTTTCAGTATAACCATGTCCCAAGACTCGCATGGGACACTTACCCCGAAACGTATTCACTGTTTACCTAAAATTCACATTTAACTGGGTGTCCGCTGGTCGCTCCCTCATTTCTGTGTGTGTTTGGTTGTTGGTGCTCCATCCGGCAACCCCACCCTCAGGCCAAGTCCTGGATGTTCAGTTGATGCCTAAATTCTTTCTTCTTGGTCAGTCAGCCCAGATTTATTTAGACCAATCTACATCAGAATCCCCTCAGGGATCCCTGAAAATACAGATTCCTGGGCCCCATCCATCATTCTATACCAGGAGGCCTAGAAGGATCTGCATTTGTAGCAAACCTCCCTGGCCTTGCGGATAAGACACCAGCCCACAGAACGCTAGTCGCCCTCCACCTCCATCAGGCCTGGGGCCGAAGAAACCACCATTCACTCAGAAACCTGAGAAAGGGTTTTCCTCCAAAAGCAAAATATACAAGTATGTTCAGTGTGCAGATGCCCTGGGCGAAGGTCGGGCTAGAGTAACGTGGTGGATGCGGTGTTTCGAGCCGCCAGAGTTCCACTCGCTGCGGGAGGGGAGGCGGGGAAGGTGAGCGTTACCTGGTACCCACCTATAGTCTTGCTTCTTGCAGAACAGTCCCCTTGGGAGCTGATGTCATCAGGGATTCAGAATAGGCCTGCATGGCCTCCTTATCCTTTGAGCCCTTTTTACTACTACTCCAAAATAAATAGCATCTCTCCTAGAAGATAACCAAGCTAATTGATAGTTGGCACAAAAGATTTGACGCGGTTCTTCGATTTTCGAGAAGCAAAGAGGAGGGTGCGAGATTCTAGATTCCAACAACTGTTAATGATCGGGGTGGGCTTAGACTTGAGGGAGTGATGTCACCCTTCACCAGAGACAGACCAGCACCTTCAGGGAACATACTTGGTCGGATGGACCGGCCAAGCTTAAAAGGGCTCATCTACTGGAAAATGCAGGCAAGGAATCTAAGTGGGGAGGGGGGCCATGGCCAGCAGGGTGGATGGACCAAGAGTCAGTGGGTGAAGCAGGTGGCATTTTAAATCAACCAGAGACAGATTTTTCTGTTAAAAGGCTTAATTCTTCTTTTTTTTTAATGACCTGAGAAGAAACATTTCTCTGAAATTAAAATATGTTGAGTTCGCCAGCATGTGATCCTTTTGTCTTTTTTCAATCAAGACAAACACATAGAACCATTTAAGGCCTAACCTCGGCTGAGCCACAAGATACCTAACGGGATAAATTTCAATTATTTGGCCTCCACTGAAACCTGCGGGGAGGGGGCCTCGACTGCGTCACCAGCAGAAACCGGAAGCAATGGCGTTCTCGCTGGGTCTAGGGGCTGAGGCACGGACGGGTCCGAGCCAGCATTTCACATGGTGTCCTCACTCTCCGCCCCGCCCCCCTTCTGACAAGACCGTTAGGAAAGAGACAGAGAGACAGAGAGACAGAGAGACAGAGAGACAGAGAGACAGGAGGCTGCCTGGGCTTCTTCCTCTGGTCCAACCCCTTACTCACTGGTCCCCTGGGCACCCAGCATGTGGCCGTGAATGGAAGCCCACCCGACAGAGCATCCACGAGCTGGTCCCCTCTGCCCTCCTACCATAATCGAAGTCAAAAAACTATAGGGAGTTCCCTCTGTGCACTGGAGTGACAGCCTCGCTCAGGCTGGCTATTGCTGGGGCGGTGACGGGGGACAGGGCTACCCAACAGTCTCATCACACCCGACATCCATCAGGCTCACACAGCAGAGGCAGCGCTGGTGAGCGCTGACACCCTCCCACTGGTGCAAGCCCTCCCCGCAGTGGGGCACCTTGGAAAGACGGGGGGTTCAGGGCCTGAGGCCCAGGTCAAGGGTCTGGGCGGTTTACGACCGTCCCGGCTGTTCCAGCAAGTGACCTAGCACGAAGGCCACCCCGAGAAAGACAAAGAGCTGGCACCAAAGCTAAAGAAAGCAAGCAGGCATTGCAGGTGGCCCAGGGGCAGCGGGAGCCGGGCGGCGCCCCCACCGCGGCCTCGGCCTTGGGCCCAGGACAAGGTGGGGGCCACCGAGGTGGCTTTCTGGTTCATGGACCCAAAATGGCCTCTCGATTCCCTGCCATTGAGCAGTGTTCCCTCCTCACCACGTAGCCCCTGGAGCCGCCCGATCACAGGCCTTGTCACCGTGTGACCGTAGCGGCTCCTTAAAGTCTGTCTTGGCCCCTGGACTCTAGACCTCATGTTCTAGTCATTTCTGTATCCCCCAAGCTGTGCATGGTGCCTCGAGAAAAGGAAGCCGCTCATCGGAGGGGTGTCACTAACGCCATGAACGAATGAATGAATGAAGGAATGATGACACCAAGTCAAGAAGGGGTATTTGTTCCCCGCCTACCCCGCCTCTAGGGGGCCACATGTCTTCAGAGCCCTTCTCCACATTCACGCTCTCCTGAAATAACCTGCGCCCGCCCCGGGCCGAGCCGCCACCCTCACTCACTGGGGTCTCCTCTCTGGTCCCCCCATCCTCCCTGCCCACCCGGGGACCTGGTTGCCACACAGCAGCGAAGCCTTAAATGCCTCCAATAGCTTCCTGTCAGCCCTGGAATCAGCTCCGAGCTGCTCGCCTGCATTGCAGGGCCCAGCGTGACCTGCCCTGCCCTCCCTTTCTCCTGTCCCCTCCTCGCTCCCTTCCAGCCGCCTGGCCTCGCGGGGTCCCGTCCCGAATGCCTCCGCCACCCCTGCCCCGGGGCCTGTGCACTGGCCGGGGCTTCCTTCTCCCCAGGACGCTGTGCTGAGAGGCACATCAGCTCCCATATCTAAGCTTCAACTCTGCTCTGAGGAGTGGCCTTTCTGACACTCTCTCTACAGGTGTCCTCAAGCCCTCGGACGCTGCTGTGCGGTCCAGGAGCCACATGTGACAGCTGAGCCTTCGGAATGGAGCGAGTCCAAATCAAGACCCGCTGTAAGTATAAAACACACACCGGATTTCAAACGCTTCACAAGGAAAAAGATGCAAAGTAATGTACGTCTATTTTTAAATCTGATTACGTGTTGAAATGGTCATATTTTGAATACATTAAGTAAAACATATCATTCAAATTAATGTTTTTACTTAATGTGGCTATTAGGAAATTAAAACTTTAAATCTCACCTGTGGCTCACGGTGTATTTTTAGCACCGTCACATCCTCTACCATCTTTATCATCAGAGAAATTACCCTGTTTACTTGGTTTTCATCTGTCTGCCCGACTGGAAAGCCAGCCCCCTGCGCCCCACCCACACCCCAGGGGCAGAGACCGCATCTGTCTTGTTCACCGCTATGTGCCTGGCACCTGGAAGGTGCTAACTTGATGGACAAACCAGGTACCAGGTCTCATAACCCAAAACCCACCGGCAGCCTCCCGGAACAGGTAGAGACGTAGAAATGCAGGATGCAAGAGATGCAAGCGACGGCGCCCCCACCCCAGACCGCAGGGGCTGAGAATCCTGTGGCTGAGGAGTGCAGACTGCAACAGGATGGCTAGGGCACCCCATCCAAGCCCCCCACCCCGTCCCCTAGCAGGCAAGCAATGGGCCGCCAGGCCCAGGCTGCCACCTACCTGGCTCCGGATTTGGTAGATGATGGGGATGAGCAGCAGGACACAGCCCACGGCGAGGAGGACATACTGGGCGTAGTGCAGCACCTTGGGCATCAGCACCAGCTGGGTGTAGAACGTCTCAAGGGTCTGACCCTCCATGGCCCCTCTCTGAGGAGGGAGGGCGACAAACAGGCTGGGGCCACACGCAGATGCCACTCCATGCCACGGCCCTGCGTCCCTCCCACACCTGCCCCATCTCAAGCGCACTGGCCAAAGCGTGCGCTAGAGCCTATGGAAAGTGGGGAGGGGTGGGATGTGGGGACGGGGGCTCCGTTTCCTCCAGGGCCACACAAGGAGACTACATTTCCCAGACTCCCTTGCAGCTGGGCAAGGCCATATGATCACATTCTGGCCAATGGGATGTGGGCACAGGGGTGTTACACTTTCACACCTGGCCATGAAAACTGCCCACATAATTCTCCCCACCACTTTTCCCGGCCACTGAACGCAGCCACACACGATCACTGTCAAGCCCCGGGGCTGGAGCCCGGCAGTTCCAGCGGCTCCTGCCTTCCCCACCCCAGGTGAACCTCTCGACGGAATGGAGTAGCTGACGAAGTGCTTGCGGGGCATGGAGGTTCTCGTAGATCGCTCTGGGTCACAAGAGTCCGGCTCCCCGGGCCCGCCTCCCTCCCACCCCACTAATGGCCCCCCACCTCAAATGCCCACACTGACTCCCCACTGGGGTGCCCAGAGCAGGGAGACCGAGGTGGCCTTACCTCCTCGAACCACAGCAGCGGCAGGACCACCGGCTTGATCTGCCCCGTTTGTCTGTAAATGAGCAAGATGGCCCATGAGACGTTCCGTCAGGCAGGCAGCGCTGGCCGTGTGCCCACCGGGCAGGAGGGCTCTGAGCGACAGCCCCATCGGGACTGAGGAAAGGGAGCAACCTGACGCTCTCACTAGCTCGCTGTGTGACCTCGGGTGCCCACTCACCCTCTCTGCGCCTCCTCTGTAAAATGGGATTTAACGGAATCCCTCACAGGGCACCCGTGAGGACGGAGGAACATATACAAAGGACTTAGAAAAACATCCAGCAGGGAAAAAGTGCCCCGTGCTTATTGCCATCGCTGCTGACATTAGATGCCACAAACAGTGGACACAGAGTCTGTAGCTCCTGTTCTTGGGTGTGCTGAAGGGCGCAGCTACACGGGGCAGCGATGGAACACGCTCGGGGGACGGGGACCAGACTCGGCACAAAAGGCCAGATCTTCAGTCACAATCCCCAGACCTCTCTGGGGCCGCCCGTGAAGCAGAGCACTGGGCAGTGCGACAAGTTTACGCAGCCTCCCCTGCGAGAGGCGGACGCAGAAAACAGAGAAATAACAGGGAAAGAGCTGTTCACCTTGGCCTTTTTACCTGCGTTTGTAAGAACCTATGTAAATTACATGCAAAGCGCGCTTTATCTCGAGATAAAGATCTTGTGAGCAAACAGCACCAAAGTTCCTGGATGAGCCACCGTTTATCGGCTCTGCCCCGCCCGGCCGCTGCCTCCCGAGACCTTCCCCACACCCATCCCTTGCTGGCCCTCCAGATGGCATTAGGCCCTGCGGGTGAGACCAGCTCCCTTGAGGCCACTGCTCCAATTGGCAGGAGCCATCTGGCAGCTGGACAGACGGGGACACAGAAGCCCAGGCAGGTCAGGGAAGCAGCCTGACGCCCACAACGGGCAGAATCCAAGCATACTGCTGGCTCGAGCCGCCTTCATCAAGAATGTGAATTTGCTCCTAACGGGTGAAAATGGAAGGAGCACGTGTTAAAATCCAGATCTTGAAAAATGCATTTTCTTTGAAAATGCGAAGGATGAGGCCACCTTCCTCGGGCCCCAGCCCCGTCCGGCCAGCCCGGCTGCCCTGTCATCTGCCAGTGAGCAGACCGGGTGCCAAGTTCCCTGGGCCGGGAGGTCGAGCCTGGGCACAGACACCAGGTGTGCACACGGTGCCATCTGGCCAGGCGCAAATCCTTCAGGAACAAACCTCTGAGCAGTCTCCACATGGCACAATGAAAAGCCAGGTAGGAGTGACAGGGCCGATCTCTCCAGCCGAGAGCCCTTTTGCGAAATGGAACAGATGCCCGCATTCTTGCAGCCCAGAAATATTTCCAGGGGATTTTTTTTTTAATGAAACTATTTCAAATATGCTAAGAAGTACAGACATCGACATAACAAGGAATCAGGGCACTCCCTCACCCCGCGCTGCGAAAACGTAACGTTATACCAAGAGTGGGAGACGTCAAGCTGGACCCCTCAGTGCCCTGCTGGTGGGCATGCAAACGGGGCGGATGCTGTGGGCAACAGTCTGGCAGCTCCGCGGGTGGTTAAACACAGGGTTCCCACGTGACCCAGACATCCTGTCCCTGGGTGTCTACCCAAGAGAAACGAGAGTGTGTGTCCACAGAGAAACTTCTATGTGAATCGTCACAGTAGCATCGTTCGCGATGGCCAAAACATCAAAACGACCCAAAAGTCCACCGGCTGATAAATAAAACTTGGTCTGGCCACACAATGGAATGTTATACAGTTACCTAAGGAATGAATCACTGACATAAACTACAACACGGAAGAATCCTGAAAACGTGATGCCGAGTGAGAAGAAGCCGGTCGCAAAAGCCCATGAAGCGCGGGATTCCATTTACAGGAAATGCCCAGCAGGGACGAACCCGTAGCCACAGAGAGTAGAGCAGGGGTTGCCTGAGGCCGGGGAAATGGGGTGCGCCTGCTGATGGGGACGGGTTTCTCTGTGGGGCTGATGACAGGGCTCTCAACTGATCGAGGTGGTGGTCACTCAACTCTGTGAGCATGCTGTCATCCCCGTCCATTTTTAAAGGGCTGACTTTACAGCACGTGAACTACATCTTCATAAAGCTGTCATTCAAAGACAAAAACCAAAAAAGGAGGACAGTGCTTAAAAACTCCCGTGAGGCGAACCGTCGCGGTCAGAAACGCTGTGTCTGCTGGGCTTCCCTTCCAGACACCTGGGTTCGCCAGGGTTTGACTTTTGCCACGCTGTCGCGTGGGAAAGGGCTTGGATGGAAGATTCTGACTGACCTGGGGGACGACTGTGAGAGAGAAAAGGGCATTCTGGGGCAGGAGGTCAGGATGCGGACGGGGCCTTGGCCCAGGGCTGAGACTCCATCGGGGGACAGGTGCGGACCGCACATCCAGGAGGGCCACCTCCCTCCCCAGACCCCAGACCGTGGGGACGCGGTGGGAGCCCCAGGCACCCGACCTGACCGAGCACGCAGCCCAGCTCAGGCCCCACTCACCCGATGCCCCTGATGGCCTTGATGTACAGGCTTAGCTGCAGCTTCACAGAGCAGTTCATGGGGATGCCCGTGACCTGTGACAACACATTCGGTGAGGGCCTGGCCTCCCTGGAGCCCCAGGGACATCTGCCAACTCCCCTCTCCCTGGTCCGCTCCAGAGGGCGGGTGTTCTGGCTCATCTGCCTGTGCCCTGGGGTCCCCTCTACTCGTGCTACACCCCAAAAGGTAAACCTGTGTTTCCCAAATGGCTTCTTTGGTCCCCGACCTCGAGGGGGCTCCCTCAAGAGAGCAGACCTCTCCCTGGATGGAAAACTCCCAACCCTTCCCGTCTGCCCTCCTGAGAGGACGCTCCCCGAGCAGAACGAGGTGTTCCGGTCACCGCCCCTCCCTCCACCCTCCAAATTACACAGAACGGTGTGCACGCTGTGCACGTGGAGACGGTGGCTCCCTGATTCACTCCCAATGCTTCTCGATTGTCTCCAAACCAGTATTTTTTTCCCTGGTGTTTATTTTTACCTTATTTTTTGGAGAATTTTTAAATTTCCGATTTGAGGTAGTGATAGAAAGCTTCCTTCGGGCAGAATCTAGTTTGTTTGGTTGTTTGTTTAAATGAGATAGTTTTTTAAAATAAATAAATAACCGAAGTGACACCTGTATAGGACCCAAAGCAGGAAGGCGGTTCTGGATCGAGACCAGAAAATGACGGTGGAAAGGAAGCTCAGTCCGAGGTCGGGGACCCCCACCCTGCCCCTCGGCTCAGGCTTGCTTCCTCGTCCGTGAGATGGAGGTGCCCCGCCCGCCCACGGGGTTCATGCAAGGGCAGAATGAGGTCTGCAAGCCCGCCACACCCAGGCCACGAATGTCTGCGTCAGGGAAAGCCCGCATTCTGACTGCCTCCGGGCCTCAGTGGCACAGGGGAGCAGGCCAAAGGCCGTTCTCCCTTTGAACTTGAGAGTTTGAACTTGAGAACCTGGCGGGATAGCAGCGAGGTCACCCGTGTACGGAAAAGCGTCCACACCGCAGGCCGAGGCTGCCCTCCTTGCGAAAGCAGGCTGGCCAGGCCAGCCCCCGCTGGCATCCGGGAACTTGAATTCCCAGAGGGCCCCTAGCGCCCCGTCCCTGAGGAGGGACTCACTGCGCCTGGACTGTCTGTGCAGACCACCTGCTTTCCAGCAGGGCGTCTGGGATTTCAGTGGGTGCCTATGTGACCAGCCCCTGATAAACACCTGGGGCACTGAGTCCCTAAGGAGCTTCCTTGGCAGATGACACGTTACGTGCTGTCACAGCTCGGCTGCTGGTCGTGTCCCTCGGCTGGAAATTGTCTCGACCTGAGTGTGGCCACATGCTGAGTCCTACCAGTCCTCCTGGCAAATCATCCAACTTGGAGTGGCCCTGGGGACCCCACACGACCTGCCGCCCTACTGCACTTTCCAGAACAGATTCGCTGTCCCGGAGTCTCCACTCCGGCCACTGCCCTGCTCCCTGGCTTGTTCCTCCAGCTGCTATCAGGACACCTCTTTGCACACAAACTCTGCACGTCAGGGCACAGGATCACAGCCCCGGGAGCCCACTCCTGTCGCCACGCCCTCCCCCAGAGTCAGGAGCGGAAAAGCGGCCACCACGGGAGAAGCTTCCGCAGGCGGCAGGCTGATCCCATGATCACCCTGTGCAAAGTGCCCAAGACGACAACAAGAAGATGAAAGGCCACTTGGTCTCCCTGCCTGCCTTGCCCGCCTGGAGAGCAGAGGCCAGCTATGTGGCTGCTGCAAAACATCTGTGTGCACCCCCCAGCCCCCCAGACTTCACTGCCTGTTCCCCAGCGTGGGGTCAGGGCGAGCAGGGGAGAGGTCGTGCTCTTGCTGGAATTCCCCCGAAGCCAGCAGAGGGGGAGGCGTGAAACAAAGGAACTAAGAGAAAGTGCATGACCCTCTGTTAGTTTTATAACCAAAGCCTTTCATAAAAACTGGTTAAAACGTTAAGACAGTAAGGAAAAGTTTTAGTATTTTTAACAGCAAAGAATGAATTTCATAGAAGACGTGCAATATGTTAGTACGAATTCACGTCAACTTAAGGAATGTCAACATAATCCATCTATACTAGCTATGTATTAATAGTGGACGTCACGTAGTGAGCATGGGAAGTCTTGGTGCTGGAAAAGCTGCGTCTGAATTTAGCTCTATCCCGTACTCACTCTCAACCGCTTAATCAAACTCATGTTTAGTGAGATACTAGCACCTCGCGGCTGACTGCTAGAATTTTAGCAATTAGCAAGACAGGGCAGACCTCTCTCTTATGGGGCCAACGATCCCACTTACTAGTTACGTCACGTAACCCACGTGGACTGCAGCTCCCCACCTGTAAGACGGGGCAGCTGTGCCACCTCCCAGATTGCTGTGAAAATTCAATGGGTTGACCCACGCGAAAGCATCTAGCTAGTGCCAGGAGACAGAAACCCACAGAACGTTCGAATCAGTGGCAAACGCCACATGAGCACATCTTACAGAGAAGAGGGAACTGGCTAAGGACGCACCCTAGGGAGGGCCACTGTGCAGGCCTGATACCCTCCCGGTAGATAGAACGTCACATGGGACAAATTCCCCAGAACCCAAGTTATCTGCAAGATAATCCGGGCTCTCACTGGTACCTAGAGATCTTTATGGCATGTTGGCACAGCCAGAGCTCTACCTCTGGCCAATCTGCAGGCTGATAATTCCTAATTAATTTACTGTCTTATGAGCCTTTAATAATGATAACTCCCTTATAAAGAGATAACAAAGTCCTTGAACTGTGGAGTCTGAAGGCAAAGTAGGACCTTTGATGGCTTGTTATCTAGAAGCTACCAATGCCAAAGAAAGCCAGGCTTCCCATCCCTCCCTGCAATAGCTCAGTACCTGGCGGGGACGAGCGTGCACCGATCAGAAACCCCCTCTCCCCCCACAGTCTGGCAGGCAGGGGCTCACCGGGTGGATGTCCAGGAACAACGAATGGTCTTTCTCGTTGGGGTTGAGGCCGAGCACTGCCTCTGCCAGGACGGGGTCAGCATTGTAGAAGTGAGGATGGGAGAGAAACAAGGGTGCATCTAGAAGGCAGAGAAGGGAGAACACGTTGGCACATCCTGCGGCTTCATGCCAGGCCCCGAGGCAGACGCAGGGATGCGCAGACGATAAAACGCAGCCGCTGCCTCCGGGGCACCCCGTGATGATGACAAGATGCAAATAACAATAACTAGACAGAGAAAATTCCTTGGTTCAGTCACGTTTACCAAGCGTCCAAGAGGCGCTGGGCACTGGAAGCCAGCAAGGGACAAACTCTGTGCCAGAGGAATAGTAATGCAGGAAATGCTGGTTCTGGCAGGAGAGATGAGAGGAAGGAAGAGAAGATGCCAGGCCGAGGTCCGGGCCCGGCGCTCCAGGTGCACGGGATGGCGGAAGCAAATGCAGGCGGTGGGGAAGCACAGACGGAGCAGGCGGTGCGGGGAGGGGAGTCATGGGAGTTGAGGGTAGGCAGGTAAGTCGAGACCAGATTTGAACTTGGGTGGGAGGAGGGGCGTCTTGATCACCAAGCCAAGCGGCCTGGACTGTCTTCGGCAGGCAACACAGTGGCGAGCAGAGAGGCTCAGGTGTGCACGCCCGCGGCCAGGGCTCCCGAACGTCCACAGGAAGGGAGGAGACACACCCGCTCCGCTTCTCTCCCAGCAGCCGGTCAGCCGGATGGACGCCAGCGTGTGTGAACAGGGACCCTCTGAGTGAGAAATTCACACCCAGAAACGTGAGGTCAGATCTCGTGTCAGGTCTCCGCGCAAGGCCATCGCCAGTGCATCCTCGCGTGCTCAGGACAACGTACGACGCGTTAACGAGGAAAAGCCTGAGCTTACAAACACTCACGAGGACCCAGAACAGGGAGATCCCGGGCAGAAGGCAGGCTGGGGGTGGCAGGGGCTGCAGAGGCGCAGAGCGGGGTGGCTGCTGATGGGGACGGGGTCCGCTTTGGCAGTGGCGAGGATGGTCAGGAACGACACAGAAGTGGTGGCTACGCAACTTCGTGAAGGTGCTGAACGTCACTAGACTGTATACTTCAAAACGGTTCATGTTGTTTTACCTGACTTTCACCTCAATAAGGAAGAATGAGAAAACAAAGAAGATTCACGAGGTCCCCTCCCCCGAAACCGACAGCCCGTCCGCTGCCAGGCCGGTGTTTGCGTCTGTGTCTGGCAACCTCGAATGTCTGGGTGCTTTCTGCTTTTCTTTGCAAAGCCAAGCACTGGTTTGAAATAAAACCTGGCCGTTTATCGACGTCTGACTTCATTTCTCCCAGAGTCGATCATCGCCTCAATAACGTGAATTCGGTCCTCCGAGTACTTCCGTTTTGCCACATACGGTTGTATCCGTCCCCCGCCCCGCCCCACGCACCCGTCCTTATAGCAGCTTCTCTGAACCAACTGCCACTGCTTCACTGAAATAGCTATACTGGGAAGCGGCTTTATATCTGGGTTTTACGTCTGAGCCATAACTGGCAAACACCTGCCAAAATTAGAAAGGAAATATAGGAATAAATACAACGGAAGCCAATGAATGCTGTACATTCATTCTAACTAGACACCATTGCCCGCACAAGGCTTTGACCCTGAGACCTGCTCTTTCTCCGTTACAAAGAGACGGGATGAGTGTTCGAAAGGCGTTCACAGCCTCTCGGCACCGACCGAGGCTTCCTCTTGGAGGTAATCAGAGGGACAGAAAGAGTCTAGGAAACAGAAGCCCTCTCTCGCTGTGTGCTGTGTAAGTCGATGTAATTTAAAGCTGCCTCCTTGCACCTTTGAAGTCACCTTGAGCGCCCGTGGGGACAATGTCCCACCACTCGGAAAATTCCCTTCCCATCCTCCCACCTCCACCGTGAAAGCAGACCATCAGAGCAGACGTGAGGACCCCATTTTACAGGTGACGAAACTCTGAGGCCCTCGGTCAGGGAGGCGGGCACCATGCCAGCCCCTGAAGGGGGCGAATCTCAAACAAGCCCCTCGGCCACACCTCCACGGCCAGGTGGAGACAGGGCTGAGCCGAGGTGCCCTCACCTGCCCTGGCTCCAGACAGTGAGCCCACGTGGTTTTTCAATAGCGTGCGTTTCTTTCTATTTTATTTCCAAACGGACTGAGAGAAACTCGCCCGGTAATTAAGTGTTAATTAATTTATAGTTTTATGGCACATTTAACTAGACCCGATTGCCCGAAATCATCACAGTGAAGACTCTATGGGGCAAGTCCGAGGCCCTTGCACAGCACAGAGGTCTGAAGGGAGAGAGTTCTCTGGGTCCAAAGAATTTTCAAGGCCTGGAAAGGGAGATATGTGGCTATTTCTTATCTTCGGATTAAATGCCACAGAGATACAGAAACAGCTACGACAGAAGATGTGGGGAGCACGTTCCTAGCAGCACCAGGATAATGTTCGAAAAACCAGGAGCTCAGACGCCCGTGAGCAGGCGAAAGGGAGTCGAGCTGTGTTCCCAGGATGGGAGACGGGGCAGCAGCGAGGGCACCAACGACCCACGGCAGCGGGTCGGACCTCGCCAGTGCGACACGGGGCCGAAGGGGCCGGAAGGTGACAGACGCAGAGGCCACGCTTTCTGAACCACTCACATGAGACCAAAGGCAGGCAAAGTGTGGTCCGGAAGTCAGGCCAGTGACTGGGAGGGGACGCGGGGGAGTCTGGGGCCCATACTCTTCTGTTTCTTGACCAAGGTGCTGATCACATGGCTGTGGTCACTTTGTGGGATTTAAAACTGCACAGGCCATTTGAGCAGCTCCCTATATACATGTTTATGTCAACATAATGAAAACAAAACCTTAACTTACATAAATATTTTAAAATTCCCTCCCACTGCTGAAGTTCTTTTGGCAGATGTGCTAAGATGAGGCCATGCGGCTCAAGGGAGCAGGATGGGAAGAGATGATGCCAGAGAGGCTGGCAGAGGCCAGACCCTGCAGGGGACCGAGGCCACGCGAGGGCTTCGCTCGGGGACGTGTAGACATCGGACGCAGAATCGTGCAGCAATCCATGTTTTTGAAAGGTCTCGGGAACAGTGTCCCACAGAGCTGTCTACGATGGCGGCCGTGTTCCTTCTGTGCTAGCCACCCCATACACACGTGGCACACGGGGGTGGTGGCCATTTGAAGCATGGCCAGTGTGACGAAGGAACTGCCTTTTTAATTTGATTTCATTCAAATCGATTTTGATTTAAACAGCCACACGAGGCCGGTGGCGACTGTGCTGGAGTCTGGGAACGGAGCATATGTAGGGGGGACAGCAATGTGACAGCAGGGCCCACTGGCGAGCTGCGGACCGGGCCCTGGACCGTGAGGCGGCCGGCGGGGGGCGTGGGAGAGAAGGAGGGCTGGGGGTTTCATTCGGAGGCAGAGCCTACTGGGCTTGCTGACTCAGCGGACGAGGGTGAGGAGGGGAACGGAGCTGACACCCAGGTGCCCGGCTGAGGCGGCGGCGTCTTGGGGGACTGGCACTGGGAAACATCGCCGAAGCCAGAGGCCGCTGTGCCAGCACAACCATCACGCCCGACCTCGTGGTCAGGCACCGCCACACAAGATCCCACGGTCGCGCACCGCCACACAAGATCCCACGGGCCGAGCGGACGGCTGCCGGCCTCTCTTCCTCCCAAGATGGGGGGAAGGGCCCTTCCCACGAAGCCTCGCTCTCACGCTGCATGTCACGTGTGGGAGGCAGGGTAATGCTCTCCCGGCCTAGTCCCCGGACCCCGTGAAGAAGTGAGGCTCTGTGCCCAAGGGGATTTAGGCTGCTAATCCACCGCCTTAAAACAGGGAGAGCGTGGCCGAGACTGCCCAGTGGGCCCAGCATGGTGTCCGGGGCCCTTACGCTGAAAGAGAGAATCGGGGCCGTCAGAGGAGGAGACGTGACCGCAGGGACGGGCTTGGAGGTGTGACACGGCAGTTCTGAGCGCAGAGCTAGGACCGTGACTTCTGTTTGTGGGGATTTATTACGACGGTAACTTACAAACACAGAGCTTTTTTCATGTTATCTCTCCGCAGCCCTCATTATCTCTGGCCTAATGGGATTATCGAGGGTACAGAGACCAAGGTGAAACGGGGTGAAGCAGGAAGCATGGGGCAGACCAGCCCGCCGCCCTGCCGTGCCCCGCCTCCCCCGTCCAGGTGACACGTACTGAACCTGCAGGTGCTGATGTTCTGGATCCCGGACTCCAGGCATGGGCAGAAGCCCTCGTTGGGAGGGTAGACGGTCCCGTTGGCAAACAAGGTGTTGGGGGCCTTGAAGCGATAGGTGGGGATGCCTTCAAACGTCCCCTCTTCCTCGTATATCAGCTTCATGGACCTGCGGGGACCGACAAGGTGGAGGGTGACACCCAGAACGCGGTGGCTGCGACCGGGTCCCGCGAGGGTGACCCCCACTGAGCCACCTCCCCCACCTGCGCTGACACCCGCTGGGGTCCAGCCACCATCATGGAGCTTTAAATGAGAAGACACTGCGCTGCATCTCCACTGAACGACTGCAACCACTTCCGGTCTGATCTATAATTAGATGCCCATGGGGCCCAGTCCCTGCCCAGCCCTTCCTGCGCCCCCAGCCTGTGTATCCGCTGCTCCCTCTGCCTGGAATGTTTGTCCCTCAAGTCCTCACACATCAGGTTTTTGAAATAAAACCTGGGCATTTATCGTTCCCCTCGGGTTCAGCTTTCACGTCTGCAGGTGGCCACACTGCACCCCACGCCCTACCCCCCGCCACCCGTTCACCCTCCTGCAGTTCCGAAGGCACGTCTGCATTTGAACGTGGACTTCGGACGAGAACTGTGCCGCCCCGTGCTGTCCACGGGAGCCGCCGCACACGTGGCTCTAGAGCCCGACATGGGGTGAGTCCACACGCGGATGCGCCCTCGACATAAAACACAGGTTTCTACGACTGGACGCCAGAAAAACGCGTAAAGCATCTTTTCAGTAGATTTATGCATTATTTACGCCGAAAACGATAGAATGTGGCTACACCGTGTCACACAGACGTATCGCTAAAATGAACTTCACTTCTTTCTCGTTACTTTTTTTAACGTGGCCACCAGAGAATGTGAAATCGTGAAGGGGACGATTATTTTATCTCTGTTGGGTGGCGTCGTCCCGGGGAAAAGCGGCCCCCGGGGAGAGGAGCGGGCCGGGGGGCGGCGACCGAGCGGGCGGGGCGGGGGGAGACAACCCGCACAGGTGAAGGACGGGGACGTGGACGACTCGACCCTTTTCTCGCAGTTTTTCTCTCGGCCGAAGTGTCTAATTTTAACAGGCGACACCTACAGGGCACAGCTCTTCCCGCCCCGACGCTCCTGTGGGTACGTTTCCGAGTCCCCCGCAAGGACTTAATCTCCTGGGGGACAGGGACTGGGCCCGTCTCATCACGGCCGCGTCCCCGGCACCCGGCACCCAGCACAGACGGGCTCCGCACAGGTTCGCTGCGGGAGGCCGAGGAGGCGCAGTTCACACGCGCGAACTCCCCAGGGATGAGGCCGCCTGCGTGGAACGGAGGGCAGGGCGGCGCCCAGGATCCCCTCGGCCTAGGACCCCCCGTCGGTGCCACTGGACTTGTGCAGCCGCAAACAGACCGGGGCTGCAGCTCTGGAGATGGAAGGGGCCGTGGGAGAGGCAACCAGACGTCTCAGCATCCAGCCGGACCGACACCACAGGGTGTCCGTCACCTACTGTGCAGCCCAGAGAGGCTGCTGGCACCACCTGTACCCACGCCCAGCAGCTGCCAGAAGCCTCTCCGGGCCTTGCAAAAGCATCAGCAGCTGGAGTTTGACTCTTCGTGGTGCAACCAGAGAGCATTCAAGAGGGCGCCGGGGACGAGCAAACACACAAGGGGCTGAAACTCTTTCCAAGTGGACGGCAAAAGCCCCCTGTTCGGGCCGCGAGCATCCACGAAGCTGACCTCCGCGCCCGGGAGGCCCGGGATCCCGCGCCCGAGCAATTACCGGCAGGCCTCGGGGCTGTAGAATTCCAGCGAGGATTCGGGAGTCATAAATGGCGCCCACATCTGCCCGGACGTTCCATTAATCATGTTGCACTGATCCGAATGCCAGTAGTTGACCTGCGGGGAGCAGAGAGACACAGCCACTTAGGACGGCCGGGCCTCCGAAGGAACCTGCTGTCGGGCTGCGGCTTCACGGCCCGTGTGCCCTGGGGTCGATGCCACCGCTCGTTCCCGATGCTGTTTTTGGGCAGACGCCAGTCCCCCGGGAGAGACAGCCTCGCACGGTGCGAGGGGAACAGGCCATGCAGAGCGCCGGCCGGAGGGGGCCGACTGCGGCTCCCTGCTCCCTGACTACGGCCCTGGAATGTGCGACTTGGCTGAGGGCTAAGATTCCTCCATCTACAAAACGGGCCTATCGCCCTCACCTCCGAGAAGCACGGCGGGAGGTGGGACGCTGACATCCTCACCTCTCAGAGAGGAAGTCACCAGACACTCCCTCAGGCCAGATACAGTCAGGAGGTGACACCCCACGTGACATGATCGGAGAGCTCAAGGCAGTAGCTGCCTCTGGGGAGCGAGGCCTGGACAGAAAAAGACAGACTTCTCCCTTCCTCCCCTCTGTGCAACCAGGACGTTTTAAATCGCTTGTGCGTGTTTACTTTTATACTGAAAAAACGAGCTAAAGAGAACTCTAATAGCCACCATTAGCACCGGGCATTACCAATTACAGACGGCGCCTGTCGCCCTGGGCACTGGTGGAGCCGGCTGGTGCCCAGCCCGCAGGTGTGCGCGCCGACGGCCAGGCTGAGCGTTTGGCGGACACCAGCCACGTCAGTGCCCGACCGCGGTCGTGCACAACGAGGAAAGCCCGCGTCCGTGAGAAAGGCAAGGTGCGAAACAACGCACTCGGCACGACTTCACGATGCGCAAAGCAGAAAACCCCGCCATGGTTCCGTGCGCGCACGCAGGCGTGCACACGGACACACGCAGACGGAAAGGACGTGTCGATAACGCCTCTGCGGTCCGGGCTGGGGCGAAGCTGGGTGGCTGGGGGCAGATAAAGTGCACTGTCTGTCTGTCTCTGCCATTCCATTTTTTAAAATGTGAATGTCTTCCTGTTTCTGATGTAATTTTATTTCTTTTACTCGGTATCATCTTCTAATGCAATGGACGGTTACATCATCAGTGTCATATTTTTGAAACGTCTTTGAAACGTCAGTGCTTAGTATACACCAGGTGCTAAATAAGTATGGTCTCCATGCCACACCCATCCACCCACCCCCCGGAACCAAGAGCTGGCCGAGCCTTAACCACAGGTAAAATGTCCCCTTCGCAGAGTGTTCTCCCTCTCAGACGGGGCTGCCCTCCAACTTTAAGAGGAAGAAGGTGCGTGGGCTGGTGGCGGGGGTGGCCCCCACCGCTGCGTCCTGCTCTTACCTTGCTGACCCCGTTCCACTTGTCCACGAGGTGAATCCGGCTGAAGTTTTTGATTCCCGTGAACACGGTGAAGAGCCCGGAATCGGAGTTGTTGAACTGTGGACCGGGCAGAGAACAGCATCTTTAAGCCTCGGGCTGGGCAAAAGGGTCTGGTGGCGGCCGTCAAACCCCCGTTCAGGCACATGCCCGGTGCCGGGGGGTCGAGGCGGGCAGGGCCTGGCGGCTTCCTAGGAGGCACACTACACTCTCCTGATCACAGCGTCCCTCCTGGAAAGTGTCCACCTTCCCTTCCCGCCTCTGGTTCTCCTACCAGGTAGCTGGTTGGGTCACCCCCCACAGCACACACTTAAAATAGGGCCTGGCCATGTGACCTCCTCGATCCATGAAAAAGCAGCAGAAGGGGCATGTCATTTCCGAGCAGAAGCTTTGAGTGCTGGTGACGCACACGCTGCCACACTTTCTGCCGCTGCTGGAGTGGCCGTGGGAGTGTGTCTCCAGCTGGAGCCTCCCTCGGCTGGGTCCCCAAGAGACCACAAAGAGCAGGGGGCCGCCCTGGTTATCACCCACACTGCATACGAGCAAGAAGTAAACTTTCGCCGTGTTAAACCAGAGATTCTGGGGCTGCACGTTACACAGCAAACCTGGCCTGTCCTAACAAATACGGGACCCAATGTTTGTTGAACGTGTTGAAGACAGTAAGCCCCGGGCCCTGGTCGTCTGAGGATGTTTCCTAGAAGCAAGTTTCTAACTCAGAGCAAAGACGTGCGAAGCATATAAAAAAATGGTGGCTACTGAGTAAAATCTAGAAGCGCCGTTTTACCTCTCAGGAGCGCAAGGTGCAGCACGAGTTAGGGACCCGCTAAGGGCTGTTTACTGGCCGCATGGCTAAATCGACTATGGATTCCAAGCCCTGCTCTGGCTTTTAATGCTTTGTGAGTCATGTCACCTGGTCATTCAGAGCTTCCTGAGCCCACACTGCAGCCGTCACGAGGGGATGCTGACAGGAACCACTACGGAGGCGCTGGGATTATTAGAAGAGTTAATGAATAAAACTGCTGAGCATGGGGCCTGGGACACAGCGAGAGCTCAGAACGCTAGTCCTGATTTTTATTACTGTCATCACTGATAAATGTGTACTCAAAGGGATACTTAAATAATAATTCGAATAGAGTAAGTGCATCGGAGACTGCTAGTTACTACCCAAAGCCCATTCTCCACCTTGTTCATGACGGAGCCCAAACCTTCTTCAGGGCATCAACTCACCAGCTGAAAGGCTGCACTTTGCAGCTTCTCTTGCAGCTGGGTGTGGCCGCATGACCAAGTTCTGCCATTGGAAAGTTAAGTGGAAACTGGTTTCTCCACCCCGAAGAGGGAGACAGCTGGGACACGCTGTTTTGCCCTCAACTTCCCTACCTTCCCCCCCAACCCCCACTTCTTCCTGCCTTCCGTGCTGCCTGGAAAGTAGATGTGATAGCCGGTGCTCCTACGAGGATCCAACGTCCGATGACCTGAGGCGGAGCTGAGGGGGGGACGCTGGCACCGGGGAGCGGCTGCAGACGCGGATGAAGCTTCGCTCACGCGCCGCTCACCTCCTGCTCTGCGGCCGGGTTCCTAACGGGGTTGGGGACCCCTGCTGTCGCAGCTATCTGGGACCGTGTGGTAATCTTGAGTATGGAAACGCGCCCTAAGAATGCTAAACCTACCAGGTTACCAGGGGTCGAGATTAAGAAAACTCAGGCGACTGAAGAGTAGTGCTAGAGTCACATTCGTACTCGGCCTGCGCAGCGGCCATGCTCCCTTCCTCCAGCCATAGGTGCCAATTGTCTAAGTCCGGCCGCAATCATGTCCTTTGGGCCTGGATCAAGCCGCACCTGAATCCGTCCTTAGAGTTTGCAGTTATATGAGCCAAGAAATTCTCTATTTTACTTAAGCCAGTATGAGTTAGGTTTTATGTCATCTATACCCACAGTCCCTGGTGCCCCCGGCCAACTCTAAAAGTAAGCTGGCAACTGGTTTCTAGGATGTGTCAACGGAGGACAAGACACAGGCCCTGGCTTCTTACTGGGCCGTACTCACCTCGGCAAACAGCCCGAACTTGCCCTTGAAAGGGAACATGTTTGGGAAGTACTTGTTGATGAGCTGCATGAGGGGGTCCTCGTAGCCCCACATGATCTCGCCCACGGTGCGGTTCATGAAAGCACGCTCGTTAAAGGTGGTGAAAATCAAGGTCATGATCAGCTTCAGGCTCATGGGCTTATCCTCCATCATCACCGATGCACCCTGCAGGGCAAGGACGCAGCCTGGGTTAGAGGCTGGACAGACTCAGCCCATCCCCATGGACTGGAAGCCAGGCCTCGAAGCAAGGAACCTAGCCAGAGAAACGTTCGGGCCGAGCAGGGCCCCTGCAGTGGACACAGGGGGCACCTGGGGCATCCAGAACCATTCCTGATCCTCTGGTAATAGGACCATGTGGCTCTTGATTTCATACTAAGTCCAACCCCCCTCCCCATCCTGTAGCTCATACCTGGCCAATCAGAAACTTTCCTTCTCTAGCTATAGTGATTGGTCTGAAAATGTGTATGTGGCTCAGTCAGAGCCAACAAGCCCCAAGGAAATGATCTGCTAGGGCTGGGGGGGTAGAGAGGGGAGGTCACACTGCTGGCCTTGAACTTGGGATGTGGAGGGCTGTAGTCAGCCCGAGGGGCCAGTCCGCTAGACCATAAAACCAACACAGATCTGGGCAATGCTGTCTGCACCCTGGGTCGAGCTGCACCTCAAGCAGCACAACCCCTGCCCTTCAGTAACATGAGCCCACCCATTCCCGTTTTGCTTATGCGAGTTTGGAGCACCTTCTCCTGTCACCGTGAGACCCAAAGACTCTTAACGGAGACTGTACTCTATTCCCTTACCATCTCTCCCCCAAACACAGATCCTCCAACTGTGCCACTCCCTACAGCCCTTTTGCTGGCTGTATATTATTCCCTTGTCTGCGACCCCCGCCTCCTTTTGCTGGCTGTATACGATGCCATTGCCTGCCTACAGCCGACGATCATGATGGAATCCCGCACGACGCACATTTAGGCAGTTTCTACTAGACGTTTCCTCGGACAACACCGAAATGGATCCAAAATGAACATCCTCGAATACAAACGTCTTTGCCCATATATGTTATTCTATCTAGAGGTCAAATTTTTACACATGAAATCACTCAGATCGAAGGCATGTGCGATGTATGTTGAAAGTCACTATCTTCCAACAGCTCACTCTTTACGACTGATAATAAGACACTTGTTTCCAGCAACACCCCAGAGCCTTGGCTGTTGTTATCTGCAGCGTTTGCCAACCCGATCGCTGGGGGAAAGGGACTTCACTGTCAAAACGTGCCTGTCTCGCTCTGAGGGACGTGGCTGCAAGGCTTCAGGCTGCATTTGTGTGAGCTGCTTCCGTCCTGTCTATCCAGTAGACTCAGAAACGAGTCCACTCCTGGTCCAGAGCACTGTCCCGGGCCAGGCCCAGAGCAAAGGCCCAACGATGGCCGACTAGGTAGACGACAGATCAGGTGGAGGGCTGAGTGCAACGGAGAGGGGCTCCCGACCCAAACTCTGTGTGTTCAGACCCCTAATCTCCCACTCGCTCGCTGAGTGACCTGGGGTAAGTCGGTTAACTGCTCTGGCCTTCGGTTTTCCTCCTCTAGAAAGGGAGAAAGTGACAGACCTGCCCCCACCGGATTGCGGACACATGAACGAGGTAAAATACACAAACCCTTGGACCATTAAATCCTAACACAGAGTGTGAGCAGAAAATGTGAGCACGGCGGGCCCCAGGCTGGCCCTGGCTGGCATCTGGGAACTTGCAGTTCGGGAATGTGCCCTTCATTCCCTGATAAGAGAAGCCAATTGCATCCGGGCTGTTTGTATGAACAGTGTGGTTTCTGCTGACCACTCACTTCCCTGTGGCCAGTCTGGAGTTTGGGTGCCAGGCGGAGGGTGCCTAGGTGACCAGCTCCAGATAAACACCCTAGGTGCTGAGCCTCTAACAGGCTTCCCTGGTAGACGGCACTTCACGTGCATTATCATGTGTGTCGCATGTGCTGTCACAACTTGCAGCTGGGGGAATGAGCATGTCCTGTGCTACTCTCCTGGGAGAGGACTCGGAGCCGGGCCTGGTCTCTGCCGCCTGCGCTTTCCCCTTTGCGGGCTGTGTCCTGTATCGTCTCCTTCCACTGTGACACGTGAGTAGGACCCTGTCCCGAATCCGGTGAACCCTCCTGGCCCATCAGCGGCCCTGGGGGGTGGTCCCGGGGACCCCGACACACATGGCCAGTAGTCAATCCAGCTATCGCTGACCCTCAGCGGCACAGGACAGAGACCCTGCTCACGCCTCCCCACAACGACACAAAGACACGGCCTGGGGCGTGACGCTCGGCGCCCCCGTTAGTACCTCCTTTTGGAAATTTCAGACTTGTAGATTGCTAAGGGAAGGACAACAATTTTGGCCAGGACCCCCAAGCCAGAGACGGGTGGACGTGTGGGAAACTCACCGGGCTAAGTGGAGCCGTGAGCCACAGGCTGGCCCCGCAAAGGGGCAGCGCTGCACGGGGCGGGCACGGGGACGGGGGGCAGGGCCGCGGGTGTGGGCGGGGCGGCGGGGCAGCCTCACCAGCACCAGGATGTTGGGCATGACGATGTAGTCGCTCTCCAGGCCATTGGACTTGTCAGGCTGGAACTGGAAGCTGCGGTACTCGAGGAAGGACACCGTGTCGTTGTCATTGAAGGTGATGTTGCTCTTGCGCCTGAACTCCCTGCGGAGAGGAGGCGGGCGGGTCGGCGGGTCGGCGGGTCAGCGGGCCCGCGGCATGGGTCACTGCGCCTCTGCGGCAGCGGCCACGCCCGGGCCTCCCAGGCCCACGGCGTCTGCGCCCATCGCCCGCCTGCCGCCCGCCGCCCAGCTCGGCCTCGCCTGCAAGCCTGTCCTGCCACCGCCCGCTCCCCGCGGGACAGGGCGACACAGCCTCTGCGCGGCTCGCCGGCCACCTCAGGGAGCACCCCGCATCCCGACGCGGCCCCTCCGCCGGGCCACGCCGCCTCCGTCGGCGCTCTCCCGCACGTCGCCTTCTCAGAGCCCACCCTGGTCATCTCCAGACTTAGAGAAACGCCCCCACACTCCCAGGCACTCCCCTCGAGGCTAACATGTGCTTGCCCTTATCTACCTTCACTCAACCCCCCAGCTCGACTGCAGGGACCCCAGTCCTTTTTCTGTCCATTGTGTCCACTTCTGTGTCCCCAGCAGGTGCTCAGTGGACATCTGCTGAGTGAGGGACTGAGCGAACGCACACAGTCCACCCTGACTGCACTTCCCGACGCCCAGACCTCCGCGCAGGGGCTGTTTTCATCCCAGGTGGCCCAGAAGCCAGCTGTGCATGGCAGACAGCCTGAGCGCTCTCTGCCCCGGCCACCCAGCCCAGTTCACCTCTGGGGATGATAGTGCAGGGCGTGGGGCGCTCTCATGGAGACTCCACGAGATAAGAGTAGAGGGGAAGGTACGTCCACGCATAGCGCACATGCACCACACCCCAGGGGCGCCTCGTAATTACTTGGAATGTAGTCTCGTCTCCCGCAAGTGATAATCCGATAAAGTAGCTGTTGTGTGGTCACTGTCCCCAGGCTGCAGACGGGCGGCTCTAGGCTCAGAGGGGTAAAGCCAGGGCAGGGACACAGCAAGGCCAGGAGGCAACGACCCGGGCGCTGAGTCAGCAAGTCCAACAGATGCGCATCCCTTGCCAACCGGCCCTCCCCGCCCTGCATCCTAGGCAGGGCAGGTGCCTAACACTCTCACGCCAAAGACTGACCTCCCGGCGTGGCCCGCACAAGCTCCCTGCTCCCACACGGTCCGTGCTTCTTCCTGCCCCGAGCCTTGGCTCACGCGGTGCCCTCCCCACTGGAGGACCCTTCCCACTCCTGCTCAGCGCTGCTTTATAATTTACAACCAATTTTACATCTCTCGAACATTGACATTTGGTTTGGTCCTATGTTCTCAGTAGACAGACAGCGTCTGCCTCTTCACCGTTGTGTCCCCACTCCTGGCACACACGAGCGCCAAAAGATACCAGCTTGACAGCATAACTGCTCCTCCAGCTTTCACGGCCACCGCAGCCTCCATCACGGCCCTCGCCTGCCCTCTGCCCTCCAGAGTCCTGCCCTCCGCCCCCAGCCGCACACGATGGGGTGGCCATCTCTCTGAACTCATCTCCTACCCTCTGCCCCAGCCCGTTCCAGCCTCCCTGCTATTCTTCACACGCCACACTGTCCGGCCCCAGGGCCTCTGGACTTCCGTTCCCTCTGCCAGGGACACCTTTGACCATGGCTCAGTCCCTTGCATAAACAGCAGGAAGGCCTTGCCAGACCACCATACACATGTGGACCCACGCAGGGTGCCCCTTGCCCTGCTGGATTTTCGCAGCACTTAATACTCACCACCTGCTATCACGTGATATACTTACTTCCAGGTATGTGTGGGGCCCCCCGTCCTTACCGATACACATGAATTATGAATTATCTGCCCCCTCCCGCCCCAGAATGTCAGCTCTGAAAGGCAGGGACCTCTGTCTGTCTCATTCCCTGCTGTTTCCCCAGTGCCTGCAGCAGAGGCCGGCTCAGTGCGCTGAACAAACGAGTGACCAGGTAAGAGCTGCGAGACCCTCGAGGGCTCGTATTTGGGGAGTAGGTCCCCACTGGCCTGGAGACCAAGAGAGAGAGAGAGCGTGTGTGTGTGCGTGTGTGTGTGCGTGTGTGTATGTGTGTGTGTGTGTGTCCCTCTCTCTCTCACACACACACCCCTTCCTCCCTCAACCATACGGCCAGTTGCCTCGCTGCCCCCTACAGAACTTCCCTGCACCATCTCTTCCCCGTCTGCACCGGGTCTGCTTCTGGAACAATCTCTGGGGCTCAGCAGAGCAACCTCCTACCCCTCGGCTCTGAGCCCCGGCCCCGCCCACGCCGCCACCGCCGGTCCTTACCAGTACACATGGGTCTCGCCCCCGATTCTTACGGGTATGTGTGGGGCCCGCCCCCATCCTTACCGGTACACATAGGGCCTGCCCCCATCCTTACAGGTACACGTGTCCCTCATACAGGCTTCCTTGGAGACCCCCATCTCCTTACAGATACAGCGGGGGCCCCCATCCTTCACCCGGTACAGTGAGATTACCGTCCTTACCGGTACCTATAGGAGCGCCCCATCCTTGGGTACACGATGGGCCCCATCCTTACGGGTACACAGGGGTCCCGCCCCCATCCTTACGGGTACACATGGGGCCCCCGTCCTTACCGGTACACGTAGGGCCCGCGCTGCCGCACCTGCGGCTTCTCGCCCTGGAGGATCTCGTTGGGATTGACGATGTCGAAGAAGTAGGCGGAGAAGTAGAAGGGGATGGGGATCTCCTTCCACATGCTGAAGGACAGGCTGCTGGGGTCGATGCGCACGTTCTGGGGGGCGGGACAAACACGCCGTGAGGAGGGCGACCGGGGTCCCAATGCCGCCCGCTGCGGGGCTCCAGAACAGCTGCCCAGAGCCGGCCTGCGCCTGCACCGCCAGACCCCACGCACGGCACGTCTGGGAAGGGGGTTCACATAATTCAAGTTAGTAGGGAATCTATTCATGCCATTACTTTTTAACATGTTTTAATAACAATAGCTTGATCTGGGGACCCTGGCAAATGGGGGGCCGTACCCCATCTAAAGGAGATGGCTGCTGCTTTATGGCATCATATGGCCAAATGTATCATTCATTCGTTCAATCAACAAACATTTATTGAGCACCCACGACGTGCCAGGCACTCCTCTAAGAGCCGGGCCTGATAGGAGAGCGAACCAGGCAGACCCGAATCCCCGACACTGTGGGGCTTTTATTCTACGAGGGGAAAGGCAGGGATAAATAATTAGGCCGAGGAAGAGGGCTGTAACGGAAACAGAGTGGTCCAGTGATGAAATGTGACCGAAAACAAAAAAACAAACCAAAATGCAAAGCAAGGGCAGGGGGAGGGGCACGTGGATTTGGCGGGGGCGGGTCCACGCAGCAGCAGCAGCAGCAGCCAGTGCACGGCCCCGAGGCCAGGAGGCGCTGGGAACTGCAAGGCGGCTAGTGTGGCCGGACCCAAGAAATACAGAAATCTATATGAAATCTCCTCATATAGAAAACTTGGCAAAAACTTGATTTTCTGAAGACGCCAAAGGAAACGGGCCGGACTCTTATCAGATCCACTGGCCTCGAATCCCTGCTCCACTCCACGGCTCTGCAGCTCCCGGCCCCAGTGTCACGGGGAGGTCCCTCCAGTGCCACCCAATCCATCCCCCCCACCCCCGGCCCAGCCACATCGCAGGCCCCCACCAGGCTCACGTCCCCTTAGAGCTCAGGTCCAGCAGAGTGACCAGCCCGTCAGATGTCGCAGAGCTAGGCAGGCAGGGCGGCTTGTGTTACCTTCCCATTTCTTTTAAACAGGGCCTTCTAGGACAAGGACGGCCACTCCCACTATCCTCAAACAGCCAGAACCAACAGGCAGAGGCTGTGGAGAAGGTAGTCAGGCCCGGGCCGTGTCCCCAGCCGGCAGACTCCGGCAAGAAGCAGATCTGGAGGCAGCCAGACCCCAGGGCCATTTGGGCAAGCCAGTCAACTCCGAACCTCAGCTGTTCCGTGTACAACGAGCTGCTGACTACGTCTTAGCTGCAGGTCATTTGACCCACATGGCCTCTGAATGAAAAAAAGCTGAACTTCATTGCCAAGAATAAAAAACTAGGAGATTTAACATAAAATCTGGATTTCAGGGTTCTCTTGAAAATATTAGATCAGAGACTTGCCTGCAGATATTAATAACTGCTTATCGATAAACACGGCTTCCTCCCAGCGGTGGGAGCCGCGAGGATCATTCTCAACGACCTGAGCATCCAATAAGTGCAAAGAACTAGTAAACACGATATGAATAAAGCCACGAAACATGCATTTCCCAGGTGGCCTGAGCGCCAGGCGGTCTCCAAGGCTCTCCACTGCATCGTCGCCTCCCTGACCAGCGGCCACTATAAGTACTGTTCGTTTGTTTGTTTGTTTCCTTGTGAATGAGAGGCCTCTGCGGGCTGTGTTCCCAGGCCCCCTCCTCCAGACTTGTGGCTTTTCACTGTGGGGTGGGGAAGCGGGGAGCCTGGGTCCACAGGGACGAATTGCTGCTGACTCCTTCGGTGTGAAGCAAAGGGCACGAGGCCAGGGCAGGGCGTGGGGGGTGGGCAGCCCCATGCCCCTCTGCCAAGGCGAAGGCAGGGAGGGAAGTCCCGGCCCTTGCAGCCCCCGGCTCTGGAGCGGAAGGGCCCGGAGGCCCGCACCGGGGCATGCGGGAGGAGCTGAGGGGCAGAGGGGCGGGTCTCGCGTGCCAGCCGAGGGGCGGGGAAGGCCTGTCCCCTGCTTCGTCCCGACGTGAACGGGACGTCTGGGAACCAAGGGCAACTCGGGTGAGCACTGGGGTCGGGGGGAGCCGTGGCGAATTGATGGGGTCACCCCCAAACCAAAGGCAGCAGCCGCTAACCCCCTCCAGGCCCCTGGGGTTCGTTCTGGGGGCCTTTTTTCCCAGATATGCCCATGTTTCGTGAGCTGCCAGAAACCCAGATCTTTCTATGAAATCTCCCATTTGTTTCAACATCGCCAGCTTACTTTTCAAAACTGAACACACCCAGGAGCCAAGTCGCACGTTTTCAGGCGACAGCTGCCGTGTTGGCAGTCCCTGTGCCACGCTGGCATCATCTCCCAGAGGGGGTGGCCGCCGTATGTTCCAGGTGGGGAAACTGAGGGCCGGCGAGGCTGCGCGCCTCTCCCCGGGGCCACAGCGAGCCCAACACCAGGTCCCCGGACCCCTGGGCACGGACCTGGCCACAGACTGGGCAGGAGGGGGATTCAGACCTCCGCCTGGAAGCTGCTGGTGGGGGAACCGGAGGTCGCCTGGGATGGAAATCCTCAAATTTTAACCGGAGATAACAAAGCCGGGCCGGGCCCACAGGGAGGAGTGACGGGGAGGTGGCGCCTCACGCCCTCTCCGCCAGCCCCTGGCCCACAGAAAGGATATTGCAGGACTAGTACGTAGGACCCGCCTGCCCTGGCTGCCCCGGCGCACCCCGCCGGGATGGAGGGTGACCTCAGCCTCAGTGTCCGCCTTTCTGGAGGTGTGTGGTGTGAGCACGGAACGTCGAGTCCACCCTCTGAGCAAATGTTCAGGGGCGTGAGGCCGCGTCCTCGAGCACGGGCACTGCGGCGTGCCGTCACCCTCTAGGACTCACTCATGGTGCGTAACTGAAAACACAGTGGCAGCCCTAAATGAAGGGTGCGGGGGGCGCTTGGGGAGACGGATGTGTTCACGCGTAGGCGGTGGTGATGGTTTCGCAGGGTCCACTTATCTCTGAACTCATCGAGTTGTACACGTTGAGTATACACAGCTTTTTTTTTTTCTGGCAATCTTACCTCAATAAAATGGTTTCAAAAACGAAAAACAAACAGTTGTCACTTCCGACTCCTCCCCGGCCCCGTTTCTTGGCAAAGGCAGCTGGGCCTGGAGAAGCGTCCGGAATCCCAGAATCCCATTGTGCTTTCTTCACCCACTGGCCTGCTCACCCTGCTTTGGGGACGAATCGGCCAAACCAGGGAGTCACCAGATAAAGCCACATGTCTTTCTCTCTCTCCAACAGAAGGGAATGTGGGGCTCTGGGGTTCTACTCCATCCCACGGGCTCTGGCCCGCAGGGAATGCTGGATGGCCCAACGCTGCCTTAGGGTGGGGTGACGGGAGACAAGTCACCGATCCTCTCTGCACCTCAGTTTTCTCGTCCATAAAGTGGGCGTGATGGCAGCGCCCCCTCCTAGGGCTGCTGTGTGGACAGTGAGCTCAGAGAGGTAAAGTGCTTAGAGCACTTAGAGCAGGGCTGGCAGAACCCGGGGCATCCAGGTCAGCCATGCGGTCACCGGGCACACAGCGTCCCACCCTCCTCCACCTCAGGGAGGTGCCGGACTTTGCACAGCTTTCGATTTGCAGGACAGCTTCGTTCGGTCAGACAGTGGCATCCCGACCAGGCGGCTGATTAGATAACAGTGCGCTGGCCCAGGTCGCAGCCTTTTGCCTAAGCAGCTGATTCTAAGCCGGCCCCCTCCCCCAGGGTCAAAGATCATGGCCCAGGACACAGAGAGAGAAGATAGTCCCTTGTTAGAGACACTCCCTCTTGTCCAGCTCACTTCTGAGCAGTCAGGAGGGCTGCCCAGGGGTAGGGGCTTGTGAGCTGGGTGTCCAGCAAATGACCTGGGCTCTGCCAAGAGAAGACGACGGGGAGGGCCTTCTCCCCTGGGGACGCAGCTTGTGCCAAGGGCAGGAAGGAAGCCTTCAGAAGCGTGACGTACCTAGGTGTCCAACATGTTTTTAAAACATGTTTTTAAAACAACCTAAATGTCCATCAACAGATAAAATGGCACGTACCCAAACAAGGGAACCCTACTTAGTAACAAAAAGGAACCAACCGCCAGTAAACGCCACAACCTCAAAAGCCTATGTGAAGCAAAAAAAAAAAAGGCCGGATGTAAAGAGCTACACACTGCCTGATCTCATTTCCATGACATTCTGGAAATGGGAAAACTGTAGGGGAGAAACCAGGTCAATGGTTGTCAGGGGCTGGGGACGGCCGAAGGGCATCAGGAAACTGTTTGGGGCGATTAAAACGTCCTATATCTTGTTTTCGATTGCCACTCAGGTGAGTCGTACACCTTTGGTAAAACTCATCAACCGTACATTTTAAAAGGACGAACGTCATGGGCGGACCTTGGAAACATCATGCGAACATTTTTGACAGTTTAATTGATAGGATTCATACATCATACAAGTCATCCATTTAAAGGGTATAAGCCAAGGGTTTTAACATTTTCACAGAGTTGCAACCAGGACCACTATCCCATTCCAGACATTTTCATCACCCAAAACAAAATCTTGCACCTGTTAGCGGTCACCTCCCTCCCCCCACCCCTAGCCACCACGAATCTACATTCTGTTCTGTCTCTACGGATATGCCCTTTTCAGATATATAGACTCATACGAGTCTGCAAACGTGTCCGTAGTATCCTATTTTTCAAAAACAAACAAGGATACAAAAGGCCACATACAGCTTTTCATTTAGCATAACGTTTTCAAGATCCGTAATATTCATCCAGTGTAGTTCATTGAGCTTTACCAAGTGTATACACCTCACCTGTAGGACACCCAAAATCAAGAGATGGAACAGTTTCATCACGCCTGTTAAAAAGGATGTATGCGAGCACACCCGTGTTCACCGCAGCGTCATTCACAAGAGGCAAAAGGTGGAAGCAACCCGAGTGTCCATCAGCGGAGCGACGGATCAATACAATGTGGCCCATGCAGACGACGGAATATGACTCAGCCCTAAACAGGAACGAAGCCCTCACACGCGCTACGAGGTGGGTGATGCGGAGGGAGAGGGGCCAGACACAGAAGGCCACCTATTGTGTGACTCCATTTCCACGAAGTGTCCAGAGCAGACAACTCCACGAGACCGCAGGTGATGAAGATATTCCAGAACCAGATAACGGTGACGGTTGCCCAGCGTCATGAATGAACCAAACGCCACTGTCCTGTACACTTTTAACTGGCTTCATTGAAGAGCTTTATGTTAAGTGACTCTTACCACAATTTAAAAATAAAAGATTAGCTGCAAATTAAAATGAGATATTTCCCAAAAGATGAACACAAATTAAGTCACTGGAGAACACTAAGTGTGGGCAAAGATATGGGGAAACCATCACGCCCATGCCTGGGGCCAGCACCCTGGGGAGTGGGCGTGTCCTAACTAGGACAAGAATGTGCACACAGCCCCAGCCCCAATGACTCCCGGGTCCCCTGCTCAGCCCAGGGCACGAACACTGGCTTTCAGACGCTGCCTGCCACCCTAGGACCACTACCTGGAGCGACCGAAAGAAACAGAAGCTTCACGAAAGAATATTCACCTTCCGCGTGTGCTGTCACTTACACTCCGACTAGGATGTTTGCTAGTCTGATAGTCCATCCCGTTCCATCCTCCTTTTAAAATGCTGGTCCCGAAGGTGGCTCCATAGTGTAGCGGTTAGCACGTCCGCTTTACACGCAAAAGGTCCTGGGTTCGCGCCCCAGGTGGAGCCATGGACCATACCCTGGGTGCGCCAGGCCCCGGGTGCCCGCCGCGAGCGTGTGGGAGGAGACGCCCCGCCTTCAGAGGTCCAGTTCTTAAGGGGAGACGTCAACATCCTAGGTCATCCTAGGTCAGGGGTGGAAGTCGGGAATTAATGGCGGGGAGGGGGAATAAAATGCTGGTCCCCACTGGCCCCAATCATTTCACAATACCCCACTGGGTCACACCTCAGTTCGACAGCTCTGCCCTAGAGAAGTCCCCACAGGTGTGCAAAAGATTCGTCGAAACTCAAAAAAGAACAGTCCAGCAGCTTCCACCCATGCTACAGAGGGCAAACCGGACACACCAGACCTGCCTGGATAAGCCCCAAAGACAGACTCTTGGGTGAAAAAAAGCAAGCAGCAGAAAGACAGAGCCAATGTTGACCTCTTTACATGAATTTTTCAAACACGAAATAATGTGTGACATTTTATTTCTCGAAAATAAGTATAAAAGCCACCGACTCGACACCGGCCCGCAAGGCCCTCCATCTGGTCTCTCCAGGCCCCACGTCCTGTCATTGTCCCCGGCACTCGGCCAGCCAGGCGGGCCTCCTTGCTGTCCCTTGTAGATGCAGGCACGCTCCTGCCCCAGGGCCTTTGCACTGGCTGTTCTCGTGGCCTTCAGTGTTCTGCCCACGGTAGCCTGTGGTCACATCTCTCACCCCTTCCTTTGCTCACGGGCCCCGGTCTCCAGAAGGCCCACCCTATCGACCCCCCAAATTCCTGAACTGCCTTAACCTGCTGCTTTTGCCACGGTCCCTGTCTTCTTCCAGCGTAGTGACTGTGTCCATTTCCCCATCCGTGTCCCCGGCTAGATCGTAAAGCCACAAGGACAGGATCGTCGTCCACTGTGCTCACGGCTGAATCCCCAGGGCCTAGGACAGAGCTCGGTGCCCCGCAGGCGTTCGGCAAATATTTGCTGAGCGAAGGAGCACCCTGAACTCTGAAACCAACACCGGCAGCGGGAGCGTCCGGGGAGCCGTCACGCTAGCCACTCCTTCATGTGTGTTTCAGTAGCTCACATTTAAGAGTAAATCCTTTAAAAAATACAGAGGCGGCCCGTTTGGGGCCGGCGTGGGCCACGGCAGCAGCTCAGTGAACGTGCGGTAGAAAACACGAAAATCCCATGTACATTATTTCCTAGCTGTTTTTAGCTTATTTTTCAAATAAGTGAACGCTAAAAATTACAATTTCAGTAAAATGTTCTGGCTCGGTGAGCTGCCACCTCACTCAGGCCAGGCCACGGCCTCAGGACTGAGGTAAACGGAGACCAATGCTCGGGCCCTCCTCCCATGGGAGGGTGGTCACGACAGACCCCTCTGCCAGCCCGGCCTCCCCCCAGGCAGGGCAGTCCCGAGGGAGGCAGGAAATCGGCCCTAGGGAAAAGCCCAAGCCAGGTGGAGAGCGACACAGCCAGCCACTACGTCACAGGGGCAGCCTCGGGAGGCCTCTCGGAGGAGGTGACGTTCGAGCCGAGACTGGAGTAGACGTTACGGTCTCTAGAAATGACTGACATGTGAAGGAAAACATTTTTCGTTAAATATCATACTTTAGCTACTCTAGACGCACGTGCTGTTTTCAGTGGTGGAAGCGTTCTTATTTTTTACTTAACACACAGGTGTCCTCTTCTGCTGAAAGAAGCCCAGGGTAAAACGTCTCAGAGCGGGACACCCTCGGTTACCCAGGGATTTTACAGTGGCCGCATGCTGGGGGGAAGACGTTTGGATGGGCCGGGCGAGCCAGGAGGCGCCCCTGCCTTCGCCTGTTTCTTAGCCCCCCGGTAACGCAGCCAGCAGAAAACCTCAGCACGTCACGCACGCAGCTCCCACTCCGGGTCTGCACAGCAGTTCTCCGGCGGGCGGACCTGATCGGACCCCACCCCCAGCACCCCCCGGCTGTGTGGCCTCAAGCACCCGGCTTCCCTCGGCGCCTCGGTTTCCTCCTCTGCGCAACGGGGGCAGGGACGGCCCCTCCCCGGCAGGGCCATGGGTGGGCTCTACAGGCCACGCGCAGCAGGCGCTGAGCACGAGGTGGCGTGATTATCGTCGGGTCCCCACCACCCTCAGCTACGAACGCCCGTCCTCAGCACTCAAGGCCCCACCTTGGGTCCCCGCCCGGAACGCCCGGTGTTCGTGTTCTCCAACGTGAGTCCCCCCTGGGAAGGCCATCTGCTCGCTGCCTCCCCCAACACCTCTCTACTCCCGCCTGCCACAGATCCCAAAGCCCGCTCGCCAGGGGCCACCTCCTCCACGCAGCCTTCGGGAACTACATACAGTGAGCCCGCTCCGACCCAGGTCATTCTTTGCACACTCATCCTCCCCGGGCCAGATGCTCTGCTAGGGATTTAAAGGTGCAGCAATGAACAGGACGGGGCCCCCCGCCCCCGAGGAGCTGGCGGAGAACTGGGAAGCAGGAGGATCATAGCTAAGAAAACACTTCCGCCCACTTCACCGCTTTAAATCCTCGAAGGCCCACTTCACAGATGCGGCCACTGAGGACCGAAGGCCAGATGTGCCCCCGAGGTGGCAGGCGTGGGGCAGGACCGAGCCTCGGGTTCTGTAGGCCTGTGTCTTCACACCTCCCTGCTAGGCCTTCCCACGGGCCTCGGAGCCCAGGTCACAAGCTGACCATTAACCTGACCTGGACGTCCAGTTACAAAACCTAACTCATCCCCCAGATAAGAGAAAACAGGCTGAAGCACAGCCCTGAGCAGACGCGCCAGGAGGCCCACGTGCAGGTAGGAGGCCAGTTCCGGGACGGGCCCGGCCCCCGCCCACGGCAGCCTGGCCGGCTCGTCACTTACCGCCCCCACCCTCCCGGGTCCGAGGGCGCCAGAGGCGACGCCGGCCCTGTGCGCCTACGAACTCCGGAGGGCCTGCGGCCTGGGCTGCTTCGGTCTGAAACTGCCACCACGCTCTTGGCTGACGTTCCAACAACTTTAGATTTTAAAGATGCCCAGAAAAAATCCTTTTTCAAAGCCTTTCATAGGAAACTCAAGCATGTCGCTAAAACGGGTTGCTTAAGGAGTGGCGTCACCCTCGAAGCGTCCATTCCCCCCCACCACCCCGCCTATCGGCCAGTTTTGGCTGCGCCAGCTCTGAGACACCCCTGAAATCCATCCACAAATCTCTCCATGACCCCCACCAGCCCTTCGCTTTCTCGGACCAATCACCTCTCCCCTGCATTTTCGCTTCTGCTCTTGCCCTGGCCTCCCCTCCCGCCCCAAGAACCGACTCATGGCAAAGGATAAATTCAGATAAAGTCATTTCCCGGCTCAAGCACCTCCCGCGGCTCCCTGTAGCACCTCTCAGAGCAATCATCCCTGGCCGATTGGCCCGTGAGGTCTTGTGCCATCTGGCCCCCTATAGCCACACCGCACCTCCCTTCACTGTCCCCCTCGTTCATCTGTGGCCACACGAGCCTTGCTGCTCCCGAGCCCAGCAGGCACGTTTCTGTCACAGGGCCTCTGCACTGTCTGTTTGCTCCTCCTGGGCAACTGTCCCCCGCCCCCAGTGTCCACATAGGTGACCCCTTAACTTCTCAAGTCTAAAGTCATCTTCTCGATGAGACTTTCCCTGAACACTCTTGACTCCCTCAACAATATTGACTGAGTTCCCACGACATGCCAGGCTCTGTTCTAGGCCCGGGGGCTGTGGCAGTGAACAAAACCATCCTTTCTAAAGTAACCTTCCCCCATCGCCTTGTATCCATTACCCTGTTTTGTCTTCCTGGCACTATCAACATCAGAAATTCCTATGTATTTGTTGACAAGTCCCCCATCCCGATGCCTGGACTGCAGTCATGATGGATGGAGCTACAGCAGCCACTTTGGATCATGAGGCAGGCAACCTTGAGCATGGACATTGCACACCAAGGACGGTGGAACAGTAAGACAGGAGATTGGATCCCTGTGACTCCATGGAACCACCCGCACCTCAGCCCTGGCCGGGCAGCCTAGTCATCAGAGAAACGTCTGTTAATCTGACAATGAGATCTACCGTCCTGAAAGGGGCTAGCATTGAAAAAGACTGACCGTAATAAATGCTGACAAGGCCGTGGAGCAACCAGAACGCTCACTCTGAGTGGAAGCGTAAACGAGGACGCGATGGAAACGTGGTCGCGTCCTCCGCTAACGCAGACCACACGTTGTCCCCGTGACGTGGCAATGCCGCTCCGCATGTTCATCTCAGAGAAGTGAAAACGTGCGACCAAAGACTGTCCACGAGCGTTCAGGGCAGCTTTTCTCAGAGAAGCCCCAAGCTGGAACCCACAAACAGATGTCCACAAACAGGTGAATGCATGACTAAAGGTGGCATGTTCATACGATGGGACGTCACCCAGCAAAGAAGGAATAACCAACAGGTGCCCACATGACGCGGATGAAACTTACACGCACAGTGTTGACCAACAGAAGCTGGACACACGGGTGATCACGCGGTATGAGTCTATTTATGGGACGCTGTCCTGCAGTGCAGGAGAGCCTTCTGCACCTCACCAGGGATTACGGCGAGCGTGAGCACCTACATAGAAATCCAGCAACTTCTACACCTAAGACTGGGCACTTGCCTGTTAAATTTCAACTTTAAAAAAAGAATGAAAAATGTTTTAAGTTTTTAACACGGAAGGGGGTGCTTTTAAGATGTTAGCACACCTGTGAGTGGCGCCTTGGCCCACAAGGACCAACATGGGTGCTGGCGTCCCATCAAATCTGCTTTCTGAAGCTCTCGCCTGCCTCAGGAGACCAGCAAGGAGACAGCCACGGGACCCAGGAGAGAGACGGTGGGGGGGGGGGCCTCCCTGCCAGCAAAGGGGCCCTGGTCTACAGGCAGGATGGCCAGTCCTGCCCACTCCTTCTGGAACCCTCTTACCCTTGCAGCCTGAGCCGCCCTAAAAGAGACACAGGGCAGGACACGCTCTGGGTGGCGTCTTTCAAGGGGCCCAGCAGGGACCTTTGTTTTTGCAACTGGGGCCTGCAGAGCGAGTCCCTTCCAGGCTACGGATGTGCCACTGCTTCCTCCTGACTTCTGAGACCAAAACAACGGACAGCCTGCCTTGATGGTGACATGGGAGGGTGGCACGCCCCCAAAAGAGCCCAGCTGGAACACCAGGCGGTCGAGGAGCCCTGGTAGCCCAGCCCCCAAGCCCAGAACCGGGAGGTCTCGCCAAAGCAGGTCTCAGAGAGCCAAAGGGTTCCCACGGGATGGATGGAGGACAGCACGGGCCACACGTCACAGCAACTCGGGGGTCCTAAGAGTCTCAGGAAGCAACCAGGCTGGGCAGGGACCAACTCACCACTGAACAACACTCCCTCAGCCTCCAAGAGGGACAGGGCTGCAGGGGCAGAGGCCCCGTGGGGTGGAGGCCCCAGGGGATGGCCGCACAGCTGAGGGAGTGCATCGTTCCAAAACGCCACCACGAGGCCTCGGCGTTAGTTTTCCTGTGACGACAGCATCGTGGCAACTTTGCGGGTGGGAGCGGGTGTGGGGTTCTTCTGCTGGGTGTCGTCGGTGCTTACCAGGCACCCGTGCGAGCAGCCGTTGTCACAGTGTGGTCCCCAGACCAGCGGCCGCAGGGTCACCTGGGCACTTAGAAACGCACGCTCTCCCTGTCTCAGATCTGCCCACTCAGAAGCTCTGGGGAAGGACCCCACCCCCCGCCATCTGTGTCTTAACGGGACCCCCAGGGGATCGCGCTGCTCGAGAGAGTTAGAGAGCCACTGTGTCCGAGACGGGTAAACGCTGCCACTTGGAAACGGGGAGACGGATGGGGCGGTGGTCCAGATGGCGGGCGCGCGGCCCGATGGCCGTGAAAGCAGGTTTGGGCACGTGGTGAGCATCGCGCTGTTCTATTTTTAACGTATGTTTGAAATTTTTCGTAACAAGTTTTTTAAATCACTTAAGATTTCTTAAACATCCCCCCACCCCCGCCAAAAAAAAAAAAAACAACTTTTCCACTACAGACGGGTGTTCTGTCCTCCGGAAGCCCCTTCCACAAACTGTCAGCCCGCAGGTCACGCCAGGCCGGTGGGTGAGTTTTGAATGGCGTGGTATTTCAAAATATTTGGATTCGTTCATAACAGCTTAAAAATAGCAGATAAATTCTGATTTCAGGCTTCCTTTGAAAAACTGGGAGATGTGCCAGGACGGGGCCTGCGTCCCCACAGCGTCCCAGCCTCCTGGGGCCGATGGCGGCGGCTCCAGAGACAGGGTCTGCGCCCCACCACTCCCTGTCACCGCACGCCAGGCTGCTCCAGCCATTCGTGTTCCTCGCATGGCCCTTGCCGTGTCTGAGTTTGCAACCCCTGTCCTCCAGCAACGCAGGATGAGAACGCAGCAGGCATGCATGCATGCATGCATTCGTTCATTCATTCCAACCCTGCCTGGGCATACTGGATGCTCAAAGCTGGCGCTTAGCACTACGGGGGTCAAAGTTAATCCAGCAGGAGCCGAGCAGAAAGTAGGCAAAAGGACACATGAGTCACAAAGGACCCAGACACACAACAGAGGGCACTCGGGGGCCTCGCACGTCTTTGCTGACATGTGGGGGCGAGCGCCCGAACGCTGTGCACGCCGGGCAGTTTGGGGTGTCATTGGGCACATGTCCCCCATCCCAGCGACCCCGCTGAGACCTGTGACAGAAGGGACGTGAACACGCGTCCACAGGAGGACTCTCGCGTGCGTGTCCCCAGCGCCTGCGTTCTTGATAGCCCCAAACTGGAGTCACCCCGAGTATCAGCCGGCACCTGCCAGAGGCACATTCTCACGGCGACGGGAAGGCACGGCCACGTCAAACGAGAGGGATTCCGCAGAGCCGCCGGACCCCACGAGCAGCCGTGCGACTATTTCGATAAAACAGGGTAAGAAACGCACTGCTGTAAGACGTCGCACCTCTTGGGGCGGACGGCGACGGGACGGGGTGCCAGGGGATTCCGGGGTGCTGCCGTTCCTTGACCTGGGCGCTGGTTACTTGACTGTGTTCAGCTGTGACAATTCTGCGTGCCTGGTACGTAGCAGGCAAATGCCACCAGGCACGGCCAGCATTTACTGCCAGGCCGTGCCCTACGCGAGCGTTTGAGGCACACGTGGCGAGTGCTGCTGCCCACCCAAAGGCCACCTCTGTCCCCTCCCCCCACTAAGAGAACCCCGACTTGCTTCCGGTGTTGGGTAAAAACCCTAAATCTTGGGGAAAATGTACCCAGACTCTAATCCGTGACCTTGTTCTAACCAAGAAGAAGGAAAGGGACGTCTGCTGGGGACTCTGGGAAAAAAAATCCCTCTTCCAATAAAAGAGCAACAAGAGCCCTCGTACTGTGTCGTTCCTCCTTCTGTCCCGGATGATGTGTGTGACGGCGTGATGTCGGCCTGTGGCAGCCACCACGAGGCCATGAGGGCAACACCAAGAGGGTCGTGTAGTCACTGACTCGGTGACGCGCCAACGTGACTGAGCGATTCCGGAAACACCTGCCACCTCCGGGCTCTTCTGAAGCGCGATGATAAACGTCTTTACTACTCCGGCCCCTGGAAGCAGCTCTTATGTTGCCTGTGGCTCAAAACATCCCATCTGGAGCAACGCTTTCTTTCATTTAAGGCTGACAATTCGTCTATGAGGTAGGTATCGTTTTATAGATGAGGAAACCAGGGCACGGGCAGATTAAGCCACTAAGGTGCCCGAGGACACAAACCTAACAGTGGCCAAGAGTCGTGAACACGAGTCTCCCCCAAAAGCCTGTGCTCTAACCACTGCGTTTACTGCCTCAGTAAAGGCTCACCACAGGTGTGAATGAGGAAGGGTCGCAGGAAAGGGAGGAGGCGGCTGGGAGGCACTAGGCCCCGGTCCCCAGGCGGATCAAGCACCATCTCACCCTCCACCCTGCAAATCGGGCCGCACCTGGACGCCCCATCACGCTGCCATGCGGGGAGGCCCAGGCAGCACACCTGTCCACGCTCTCTGTGGCCGGCACGATGCCCATCGGGGCTCCTTCCAGCCCCCTTCCCCACGGAAGTCAGGCAGGGGAGACCCCTCCCCTCAAACACCGTAACCTCGTAACAGAACTGGTCGTTTTCAAGCAAGACGGGGTTTGGCAACACACAGCCCGTGGGCCGAGCCTGGCCTCGTGCCTGTTTCTATTCGCCCCGAAGCTGGTTCAGGACATGCGAAAGTTGCATGTAATTCACCTTCCGGTGTCCATGATAAAGCTGTCGTGGACATGGCCACGCCCATTCGTGGACACGGTCTGTGGCAGCTTTCCACGACGGCGGCAGAGCCGGGCGGTTGAGACGCAGCCTACCTGGCTTGGACGTAGTTACTATCTGTCCCCTCAGAGACAAAGTGTGGGGAGCCCGTCCTCTCCACCTCGGTCCCCTGCTTAGCCACGTGGGGATGTGGACTCCTCCCCCTCCTCCCCGGGGGCAGTACAGAGAGAACAAAGGACCTAGGACGTGGCCTGCTCCGAAGACGGTGCACACGTGCCATAAGGGCCATTGGTAGATGAGCCTCCCTGTGTCTCAGCCCCAGTCCAAGAACACGTGGTGGCACTGCCAAGGCCGTGTAAATGGCACCAGAGCTCCAGCCGACATCGCCCGGAGGCGCGGGGCGGGGCTGCCTCCTTCAGAGGCTCAACCTTCTCTGCAAGAGGCTCAGCGCGATGCGAATCTTCCACGGCCACCGGTCCGGGCCATCAGGTCTGCCACCTACAGAGCCAACCCAGGCCACTCGCTGGGGTCACACCCACCACGGCTTTCCTTTAATCGTGGTAAAAGACTCATGTAACGCAATCCCACTGTCTCAGCCATTTTTAAGCGTGCGGTTCGGTGGCACTAATAAGCACATTCCCAAACCGAAACTCTGCAACCACGAAGCGACGGCTCCCCAGCCCCGTCCTCCGGCCCCGGGATCCACCACTCCACGTCCCGTCTCCACGAACCTGGCCACTCTGGGTCCCTCAGGTGAGTGGAATCCCATGGTCTTGTCCTTTGGTGGCTGATTTCACGTAGCATAACACCCCCTAGGTTCCTCCGTGGTGTAGCCGTGTCAGAATCTCCTTCCTTTTCAGGGCTGACTCATACACATCCCGTCGTGCGGATGGACCACGTTTTGTTTACCCTTTCATCCGCCGATGGGCCACCTGGGTTACTTCCACCCCTTGGCTAGTGTGAACGATGCTATGAACACGAGCGTGCAAATAGCTCTTCAAGTCCCTGCTGTCAATTATTTTGGGTATAGACCCAAAACAGAAGTGAAATTGCTGGATCATATGATCATTCTATTTTCAGTTTTTTGAGGAATTGCCAGACTGCTTCCCACAGCAGCTGCACCATCTTACATTCCCACCCACAGGACACAGGGCTTCCAATTCCTCCAGGTCCTCGCCAGCCTTGTGTGTGTGAGGCGGTGTCTCGCTGTGGTTTTGATCTGCATTTCTCCTAAGGATGAATGATGTTGAGCATCTTTTCATGGGCTTGTTGGTCATCTCCACATCTTTGCAGAAATCGCTAGAAAGTCCTTGGCCCATTGTCTTGTTGTTATCGCCGAGTTGTCCTACCAGGAACTTCAGACCAGATTTCAGGCCCGCACTCGCCATCTGCTCCTGACTGCGCACCCCAATCCTGCCACCTTGGAAAGTGGCTCCACCACCCACAGAGTCCGAGAGCCGTCCTCTCTTCTCCCTCCCTCGCGCCCCGAGGCCAGTCCCTCGGTACACCCTGTTGACTGTCCCCGCAAGGGACATCTCAAATCTGTCCCCTCCTCAGTGTCAACGCCTGCACCACGGCCCGAGCCACCATCCGCCGTGCCTCCCCGCTGGCCTCCCCGCCTCCAGCCCGACACCCCAACACTCCTTCCTCCCCACGGCAGCCCGAGGGCTCTGTAAGAGCCGAATCAGATCCTGGTTCTCCTCTGCTTAGAACCCTCGATGGCGTCCCAAGGGGCCGAAAACCAAATACAAACTCCTCACCGTGTCCTTCGAGGACAGCCTGCCCCTCCCTGTCACCACCGTCCCCGGCACCCTCCTCAAGCCCACTGGCCCGTTTACCCTCCTCCAACGCAGTGAGCAACCTCCCTCCCCCAGGCCTGTGTACGTGCTGCACCCTCCGCCCGGTCAGCTGTTCCCGAGCCCGCTCCTCGGCTGGAATGGCCCCTTCTCAGAGAGGCGCCCCCCGCCACCCCACCCGGAGGAGACCCCTCGCCGCCAGCACTTGATGTCAACTCCCTGCCCCAGTCCCAGAGAGCGTGCGAGCAAGCCTCGAGAGTCCCTCGTGCGTGTCTGCTTGTTCCCGGCCGTCCCCCCCGCTAGGGTGTCTGCCGCTGAGAGCAGGACCCGCACGCCTAGCGCGACGCCCAGCACACCGCGCGTGCTCCGTGAACACATGCCGGAGGGCAAAGCGACCTCCCCGACCACTCGGGTGCACAAGCGCCCCTCTTTCTCACAGTGCCGCCTGGCTGGCTCACGAACACGACTGTCTGGAGCTGATTCGCCCCCGGGGCTGGTCCCATCTGTCCGTGGGGACTGTCATCGGACCAACCCTTTCGGAGTGTCTACAGAGACAGCCAGTGATAAATGCGACATGTCACTCCTGGCTGGCAGCAAGGGGGCTCTCTGCTAACGCTGCCCCTGTCCACGAGACAGACGCTCGGAGCCTGACTGGCCTCACCCTGCTGGGGGCAGCCAGACCACAGCTGCGAGGCTCCAGAAAAGCGGGAGATGCCGCAGAAATGCGAGCCTGCCACTCTCACGCCCGGAGCCATTGAGAGGATCCAAAGTGTTGAAGGATCACTCAAATCTCAGCGGGACCCCGGCCCAGCCCCGGTCCCGTCTCCCGCCCCCCACCAAGGACACAGGTGGCCATGACTGCTGACAGCCACACCGCACTTATCTGTGCTCCTCAGCCACGTGTCACAGCTGCCAGAGCCCAAGAGAGCATGCAGGTCAGCGACGCCAATCCTCCGTCTCGCAGGAGAGAGCGGCCAGGGCCAGCCTCCCGCCCACGGCCCCGGCCACGGTCACGGTCATGGCCCTGGCCACGGTCACGGCCCCGGCCACGGTCACGGTCGTGGCCACCTCCACCCCATCGCCCCGGGCCACACTGGGTCCCCAGCCTCCTGTCCCAGGCTCCCTGGCCACACCCTTCATTGCCACGCCCACCACCGGGAGCGAGCACTGCTCGAAGCGCTTTGCTCACGGGACCCTCACGGCAGCCCCACGGCGTGGCACCGAGGCCATCGCTCTTACAGATGGGGAGATGAGGCCACCGCCCGAGTATGGCACAACTCGGGGTCACCCTCTCGATCCGCACCCTACGCTGCCATGTACGTTAAGACAAGTGCAGTTATAAACGGTATTTTTATTCTTTTCATTGTTACCTCCTCACTTGACCAGGTAGAAAGAACAGGTGCCATCACAGGTGAGGAACACGAGGCGGGAGGCTACGGCCCTGAGCATCTCCCCGTACCCCAAATCCCACCCCCTGCGGGGAACATTTCCACCCCTGGGGCCCCGGACGGCGTCCACGCACTCACTCTGAATTCCTTCCAGAAAAAGGGTCGGCGACGGTGGCCCCTCGCGGTCCCGCCACAGCCAGGCGAACACACCAGCAGCGCCCGCTCCCGGCCCATCCGCTGTCAACCCGTTCACCCCTCATGGCAGCCTCTGTGAGGGCAGCGCCCGTCGTCCCCATTTTACAGATGAGGAAATCGAGCCCCGGAGAAGCCGACCCACTCGCCCGCGGCCTCACCACTGGAAACCGCCGTCCTGGTGAGCGGGGAGCTGGGGGGCGGTAAAGGGCACCTCGTCTGCCACGCATGGCGTCCAAACCGGCACGGCTGCCCAGAGATCCAGATGCGGACGAGAACCTGCCCGTTTAAATGCCAGCGACCGGTTCCTCTTTTTTCCACAGCAGCGTGGGCCACCTCTCCAGCCGGCTCCGGGGCTGTGCCTGGCCGGGCTGCAACCCTGGGACAAAAGCGGGGAGCCCAGGTGCTGGGCCAGGCTTTGCTTCTACCCGCAGCCATGCGGCCGCGGGCGTGTGCCTCCCGCTGGCACAAGCGCACCTCGAAGGCCGCGGGTGATGAGCTGACGCCTGTACCACACGCAGCGTGGGGCCTGGCACACGGTGAGCGCTCACTGGGCCCCGCTATTGCTTACAGCATCCTTCCAGCAGGGGGTTAAATGTGGCCCCTCAAAAGGCGTGTCCACGCGCACCTACGAACGTCCCCTGTGCAGATGTGAGCGAGGATGTTAGAATGAGACCGTCGTGGATTATGCGGTGGGCCCGAAATCCAACGATGAGTGTCGTCCTAAGAGACGACACGGAGTGCGAGGCCTCGTGACTCGGAGGCAAAGACGGGAGTGATGCGGCCACAAGCCAAGGGACACCTGGAGCCACCAGAAGCCGGAAGAGACAAGGCGGGCGGGCTTCTGCCCCGGAGCCTTTGGAGGGAGCGGGGCCCTGCCGGCACGTGATGTCGGACCTTGGGCCTCCGGACACACATCGCCATCGTTTGAAACCACCACGCGTTAGGACGGCCCCAGGAAACGAACGCACGCCTGAGAAAGTTCCGGAAGACACGCAGGCGTTTCCAGCAGGAAGGTTTCTCTAAAACGGACCCCAACGTCGCATCCCAGGGCACAAGCCCCGCCCCCCGTCACTGCTCCGGCAGTAAACAGGGAAATGCCGCTGTGTCCTCTGCAGAGTCCCACCTGTATGAGGGTGCGTTCTGTGCCCGGACCCACCACGGTGCCACCTAAGGTGGAGGAAGGCCTGGGGAGCACGGGCCGAGGTTCTGGGGTGCCCCAGGCCCTGTGCACCAAACACCGTTTTTCAGGAAGGAACTATTGGCCACGGTCCCTAAGGACAAGGACCACTGTGGGACGAGGGGGCGGTGATTTTTTGCGTTTGCTTGTTTTTGAGGTTGTACTCTTTTGTACTTTCAATTTTTTTATTGGACCCCTAATTTCACTTTCCTTGCCTTATTTTTGATGTCGACAAGGGCTTTCTGAGCAAGAGCTGACCCTACTGAGCACATTCAGCCCAGCTGTCACAAGTGACATGACCATCCGAGGCCACGCGACCTGAGTTTGTGAGAGCTGAGAAAATCGGCCCCGTTTGCAAAAGAGAAAATTGGCTTTCAGAAGAAAATCAATTCCCGGAAAACGCAAGAACCAGGGCCTGGATTCGAACCCGCAGTCCTATGGGTCTGAGGGTCAGGCACACACTTATGGTTGGTTAACCAGTGGCCCCCAGAATCCACATCCACCTGGGACCGGGGATTGTAACCTTCTTTGGACACGGTGTCTTTGCAGATGTCATCAAGGTAAGGATTTCGAGATGAGGTCATCCTGGATTTAGGGAGGCCCTAAGTCCATCAACAGCTGTCCTCAGAAGAGGAGAGGACAGAGAGACACAGAGAGGGGACGGCCGTGTGAGGACAGGACCTTAGGAAATAATACACACGTCCGGTTACACATCAAAGCGGCCACACCACCAGCAGGAGGGCGCCTAAGGTCTGCACGGCAGGGGGTGACGGGGGTCAGCCACACGCCCTCCCCATCCCAGCGAGTGTGACCTCGCGCTCCGAGCCTTCTCGGCAGCAGAAAGGAACTGCACGTCCTCTGTCTTGCTGCATCTGACCTTGGTCGTCAGGAGCCAGAGATTTCTCATTGGACCAAGCGTGAGGCCTGGGGTCTAGCTCTAGTTTGCTGTGACTCCCAACGAGACTCCTAAACTTTATGAGCCTCGGGATCCCCTCCACCCCCACCACGGACTTACAGAAGGAAGAAGGCTCAAATTCAGAATTCAGAAATGCAAGTCAAAACAACAGCCCACAACACACATCCACACACCCATCACAACCACAGACATTCTAGAAGGTCAGATGGTATCGGGGGCTGCAGCAGGCACGGGAGGGACGGTCAACAGCCCTCTGGAAAGCCCCCACCCCCGCCAGTGCCCTATGACCTGGCAATTCCACGCCCAGCACATCCCAAGGAAATTCCTAAGAACTAGAAGATGGAAGGTTCCAGAATGTTTGCAGTTTGCGGAGGCAGGAGTGGGTGGAACCAGATAAATAAAACAAAAGGGATGTGACCTTGTGACCTTGGAAATCCAGGCAGCAGCAGGAGACAGCCAGGCACACACGCAGTGACGTGGGTGGGTTTCAGGGAGCAAGATGCGGGGGAAGCCAGCCCCAGAGCCGGCGTCCTGTGCCGAGGGCGGACGCTAGCCTCTCCCGGGCCAGGCCGGCCAACGGGTGCCACTCCCCTACTGCCCCGCCGGACCCTCACCCGAACCCTGTGGGAAGCTGTGGGTCGCCCCATCTTACAGGACCCGTAAGAGCCTTGAGGGACCTGCCCGGGGTCACCCGTCAGGCAGGAGGCAGAGCCAGGATTTGACCCCACCCCACCAGGCTCCAGAACTGCGTTCCCACCGCTGTCCTGGCCGCAGATTCTCGACGTGTCCTCCCTCCCGTGTCCTCCCTCCCGTGTCCTCCCTCCCGTGTCCTCCCTCCCGTGGCAGGAGGGCCGAGGGAGCCTGGGGGCCTCTTTAAGGAGATCACCAGTCCTCATGACACCTAACGTCTCTGCCCTCAGCCCTCAGGCCTCAGCCCGGCCCTGAGGCCCCAGCTCCTCAAACGGCCCCCTTGCAGGTGAGGTTTTCGGCATATGAATCTGGGGGGGACACACATTCAGCAGTAAGGTCAAGTTCAGAATCAGATGAAACTAACCCAGTGCTTAGGGATGCAGACAGGGGGTGACATGACGACAAGCGAGGCTGGGACCCGGTGTCTCTCCCTCCGCAGGGCCTTCTGGGGAGCAGATGAGGTTCTGCTTTTTCATCTGGGGGCGATCCCGCAAGGGTTCACAGTCGTTATTTATTTTACTGCATGTGTCTCTTAGGTACTTTCCTCAAAGCGCCTTCAAGGAAATATCCTATTACTGTGACTACTTCACAAAGAAATCAGAAATGCGAGACTCGGGGCCAAGGAACGGGCAGTTGCAGGGAGCCCCGAGGGCTGGAGAGGGCTTTCGAAGGGGCAGGGGCTTCCAGCCGCAGCCGGCGGAGCCAAGAAAAGCCAGCCTGACTTCCTCCCACCGGCCAGAAGGCCCGATGGCGCCAGGGCGAACGGGCTCAAGAATTTCTGCAGGGCTCAGTGGGATGGTGGGGGAGGCGAGGAGCCCACAGGTGCCACTCCAGCGTCCCTCCTCACCAGACGAGCCCTGGCACCCAAGGCCCCGGCACCTCTCCAGCTCAGAGGATGAGGCAAGCACCACCCCAGCCCACAGCCCGTCACGCTTCCTTAGAGCTGAGTTAATCCCCAGACGGGAGGGCCTGGCAAGGGCTGCAGGCGGGAGCCACAGGCCTCGGAGGGCCAGATCCGAGCTAGGAAAGCTGGGGAGCAGGTGGGGGAAGGCCGAGGGGGGTGAGGCTGGAAGGGGTCTCGGGCCTCTCGCAGCCTGGGGTATGGGGAGGCGCAGTTCAAATTGGCCCGGGGGTCCCGCGGCCCCTCCTACATGGTGTGGGGCAGTCCAGGCACGCACCCCGACTCAGCCAAGAGAGCTCGCTCCCAAGCGCACACAAAGGGACTTTTGTGTAGGAATGTGTAGAAGAAAACGTGCACTCGTGAGAACACAATGAGACAAATCCAAAGCGAGGGACATTCTGCCAAAAAACACAGCCCGGTCTCCTCGAGAACGCCCACGCCAGGAAAGGCCCAGGACAAGGAAGAGGGCTGGAGGACATGTCTGGGCTAAAGGGGAGAGAGAGAGACAAGGCGGCCAGCCATGGGACGGGACCCTGGATGGAAAAATAAAAACGAAACGCGGCTAGCAAGGGTGCTGTAGGAGTCTGAATGCGGCCGACTGCAAGACCCAAGCGGGGAGCCGGTGAGCCAACCGAGCGTCTCCTCGTCCTCAAGACGCGGACGTCATGTCTGCTCTCAAGTGGTCCAGCAATGACAGAGCCACAGGGACAGGGAGAGACACAGAGAGGTGGACAGAGACAGGCAGACTCAGGGCCAGTTTCCCTGAATACGATCTTTCGAACTGAAACCTCGGGGCGGGAAACGCACGCATGTGCCACTCTGCGGAGTGGTTTCCAGGTCCGAAGCTCCCTGCTGGCACGGGCTGGTCCCAGACAACCAGTCAGAGCCACGCAGGTGACCGGGAAGATTTAGAGAAGAGATGACAGAGTGAGAAAAGCCAAGACGCAAGGAAGCGAGCAAGGGAGGGTCCCGTTTCCGTACGGTGACGACGGACCGATCCTTCTATACGTATGTGTCTGGAAGGCCAAGATGACAACACGGCAAACACTCACGCGACACGTGCCAAGCTGCTACTACAAGGGCACCTCGTACGCTGACTCCTCCGACGCCGTCAGAGCCTTATGCAGAAGATCCTCTTTATTAATTCCAGCTCCAAAAGGGAAATGAGGCACAGGGAGGTGAAGGCACGTGCTGAAGACGCACGGCTGGGAAGTGGCAGAGCCGGGACCTGGACCCACGCTCTGGGGTCCCCCTGAGCTCCGGCCGCCAAAACCCTGGCCAAGAGCTGGAGAGAAGCCTGGGATTTGAGAGCTCGTGTCCGACCGTGACATGCCAGAGCCACCTCGACAGTGCCAGCTTCCAGAGCCCCACGTGCCCCTTGGTCCCGTACCTCTTACCCAGGTGGAAGGTGCTCGCTCCTGTAGGCACCCAGTACGCTCTGCTGGCACACACAGGATGCTCCCAGAGGCCCCAGGGGGCCCCTCCCTGCTGCACCTCCGCACTGTCCTAGGTAAAGAAGGTGTGCCGCGAGGTTTGGGGCAAGGGCCAGCAAGCAGGCTGGCAGCCACTCATCCGGGACTGCTGCCGACAGGTGTGCTGGTCCCACTGCAGAATACATCTGCCGGCTATGATTCCAGGTCAAGCCCTCTGCGTTTGGACCGGGCAGGTTCTGATGGAGGCCACCGCATCTCAGGCTCCCCTGGGCCCCACCCCCGTCCCCATCCCTGTCACCAGGATGCAGGCAGGGGTGCACGCGTGGCACCCGGGGACCTCTGCCTGAAGAACGCGAGGCAATGGCTTGCTCCTGCACTGGCGCCCGGGTCTGCCCGCCTCCGCCCACTTTCCCCGCTCGCCTGAGACAGGCTGCCTGCCAGTACCCGATGTTAATTTGCTCTGTGCTCCCTCTGTGTGTCGGATTCCCCAAAGGAAAAATAGAAGATGAAACTGAGCAACACGCAAGTTCTAGATCTAATCATTTGAGAACTTATGAAACTTTCCCTGGAAAAAAAAAAACCCAACAACAATCAGCTCCTAAGCTACCACCTCTCCTTAAGAGGTCATGGATGGAGCCAAACAAAATAATCCCTAATACTGTAATAATAAGAGTTGCTGAGGCAACGAGGTGACATGGGGAAACTATTTGGGAGCAAAAGGCCCATCAGCCATTCTTGCTGCCTGTCAGCCTTTCCTCATCCTGCTAACAGAAAAGAGGAACCAAGCATAAGAGCCAGGGGAAAAAGCATTCCGGGGAGACGAAACGGCCTGTGCAAAGGCCCCGAGACAGCAAAAAACACGGTGTGTTGGAGGAAGAAAGGCCTGTCGGGCCGGGCAGGGGCAGAGCGCTGCGGGCTGAGGCAGGCGGGGGCCCGTGAAGACGGGCCTTATAGGCCATGAGGTCGGATGGGTTCACACCGCACGCAAGGAGGTTTCAATCGGGGCCGTGAATGACCCGATCTGCGTTTGTAGAAGAGCTCTCTGGTGCAGCGGGGAGCAGTGACAGCAGGGTGGCCCGAGCAGGCAGGAGCAGCAGGCGCTGGGGAGGGGCCCGCAGCTGGCGAGAGACGGGGCGGCTGGGTCCGGAGTGCGGCCCGTGCAGGGGGAGAGACGCGGGCGCCGCGTCCCCACACGGGACCGCGACCTGCCCCAGTCGCAAACCTCCCTGTGAAACCAGCCTTGTCTTCTAAACATCCGTTCAATACATGTTTGAGGACCGACGATTATGTGCTGGGCTCCGTTCCAGGTGCTTGGGACATGGCAACAAACAGAACCGGGGTCCCTGCCCTCACGGGCCCGACGTCCTCACAGGGAGGAGCGGACGACAAACAATAAACACAACACACAGGTAAAGTACGTGGTGCCTCAGCGGGCGATGGGGTTACAGGAAAAAACAGCAAGGAGGGTTGGGAGCGGAGGGGTTGGGGACGAGGCGGGGAACTGGGGGTCAGTGTGAATCTCGGGGAGCAAGTGAGATTGAGCAAAGGCCCAGGGGAGGTGGCGAGCGAGCAGAGGGGGCGCTGAGGCCAAACTGTGCTGGTGTCTCTCTGAGCAGTGGCCCGAGGCCAGTGTGCAAAGTGAAGGGTGACCGAGGGGGCGGGGCTTGGAACCGAGCAGCCGGCGAGCTGACCGCAATTCCCAAGCTGAGAGGGCAGCTGGCCGCTGGAATTCAAGGGACTTGAGAGAGGCCGGGACACGGGTGGCACGTCCCGAATGACGCCGAATGAGGCTGGCCAGCCAGCGAGACTGGAGGAAAAGCAAGAAGGGAATAATTTAAAGTGTCTCGAGAGTCCTAGAAGCTTCAGAAAAGGTGGAAGGAACCTCACCGAGAATGGCAGGAAGTGACCAGGAGTCAGGCTGCTCCTGTTCCCTGTTCTCTCTTCCTCCAGGAGGAGGCCGTCTGTGGACAGGAAGGAGCTACAGGGTGAGGGAAAAGGGCACGAGAAAGTGAAGACGGCGTGCACGAGGGGCCCGGACCTCGGACGTCTGGGTTCAGGGAGCAGACCGACCGCTTCACACGGATCGAGGCACCGACAGGCTGTCAATCCCCAGCTCCTGGGCCCTGTGAGGCTCTAAAGCCAAAAAGAACGAACTCTTCGCTGTTTTTTCTTTCCCTTGCATTTCAGCTCCTGCAGGCCACTCCCAGGACCAGCGGAGGCCAAGGTCGGAGGCCAAGGTCGCCTTCGAACAAGGGGGAGGGAGGTGAGCCACACAAAAGGGCTTCTCTTTGGTTTTCTTTTGTTTTTGGCAGAGCCCTGCAGTTGAAATCTCTGCATGATAAATGGGTTTATGGGGATCGTCTGGATGTGGGTGTAGGAAGGCTGGGGGCCAAGAGAATCCTCTAATTCTAAGATTATGAACCAGACGTCTGTTGGCAGCAGCTTTGTGGCTGAAACCAGCCTTGGGGGTTGGCTTATGAGCCTTGGGCCCCTCTTCCACTGATCCAGGACCTGAGACCCCCTCTGGACACCGATGACCACCAAAAGGGGCTGCAGACATGGACAGAGCAGACACGTCCATGCCAGGTGTCCACTGGGACTGAGACGCACCCAGGGAAACGTCGCTGAGCAGATCCTCAGCACCGGCTCACTTCCATCTGGTCCAGGTGGCTGAGCTGAACCGAGTTCCGGCTGATCGCATGCTTCATCTGGTGGGGCCATGGCAGGAACGAGTCATTCCGGGAAGGACTGAGAAGTTTTTCATGGAATGGAAAATGCCAGGAACACTGAACACACCCCCGGTGCCAGGCCCCAGGAAGGCCAGACACGGTAGGATGCAGCAGTACAGGTGTGCACACACCCCCACATGCACATGTGTGTTCATGTGTGTGATCACAACACCAATATGTGGGTGCGCACTAACATGCATGCACGTGTCCACATATACCGCCACACCCAAACACACATAGACATGTGTGTGCAGTGCCCGTGCATGTAAACACATACACACATGGATTTGTGTGTGCCATGCACCAGGTGTAGACATGTGTCGACACGTGTGTGCACACATGTCAGCACATCGTGCACATATTTGTGTGCATGCATGTGCCGTACAGAGGCGCATGTTGTGTGTCGGCATGTGACATGCACCGACACGTATGTGCACTGTGCCAACATGCAATCACACACATACGTGTGCACATGCTAACATAGGTCCACGGGACATCACACATGCATGCACAATTGGCACATGTGTGCGCACATCGACACTCACGTGTGCAGAGTCTGCACACGGGCACATATACCAACACACGCGCACACGCACACGTGCCTCCAGAAAGAAGCAGGCCCACCAGGAGCAAAGCAGGAAACAGAAATAAACTAGACTAAGGGGGAACTAAAAATAGCAATGCTTTTCGGCCGTCATTAAAGAGCAAGTTGAGTGGCTCTTGCACGCACCAGAGCAACAGGAAGTTCCACGGCAGGAAAGAAAGAAAACAAGACCACAGCACACCTGTGGCCCGACAGAGCTGGGCTCCTCCCGAGAAGGGGGTGCTGCTCCCCAGGCATCCACTCCACGGCCCTGCCCTAATTGGCCAGATGCGGGACCTGTGGAAACATGCAGCTGTCCAGGGCACAGGAGCCGTCGGCCCGTGACCAAGACGCCCTCCGGGATTCAACGCAGAGGCTTTCTGGAGCCGAGACACGTGGAAGGGACTGAGCAGGACAGGCGGGAGCCCGGCCCGGGGTCGCTGGGACCCCCGGCGAGGGAGAGGCTGCCCTCCCCAGCTTCCCTTGGCATCTGGGACTCTAGAACGTGTTCGGAGGAGAGACGTCGCAGGCCCTCGGTACCGACAGTTCTGGGGGATGAGAATGTAAGGAGAACGGCCCGGAGCGAGCCCTACTGCCCACTGGCCACGCGGGGGAAGGAAACGGGAAGATGGACGCAAGCAGAGAATGTGGGAGGCTCCCTCCCAGAGGGAGGGCGGGCAGGGTGCACGGCGGGCTCTGGGCTTGAAATCCTGCTTACTTTGGCTGTGTGACCTGGAGCGAGCGACTTTCCAGCTCTGTGCTGCCTTCTCTCCCTCCATAAAACAGAGGCAACAGGAGCCGTTCAGACACAAAGCAGCAAGGAATTCACATTCCACACTCAGAGTAGTGTCCGGCATCACGCCCGCCCGTGACTGTCACCGACCAGCCCTCACCTCTTAACCGATGGGCAGAGCTTTGCCAAAGAGGCAGCGTGCGGCGCTGTCCAGGAGAGGAGGGGGCAAAGCGGTCTGGGTCTGGGCCAGCGTGGGGAGAGGGTGAGGACATGGTCCCCACCACCTGGTCACGCCCCCACCCTGCCATGAGCCCTCGGGGACACCGCAGTGACGGCAACGGTGCAGCCCCCGCCCCAGCAGACTTCCACGCTCACAGGGAGAAAGCGAACACACGAACAAACATGTACCACGATGGGGGACTTGTCGGGAAGTGAGCTACACAGGTATCTGGGGATGAGCTTTCCAGGCAAAAGGGAAAGCAAGCCAGAGACGCCGAGGTGGGGACAGGCTTGGTGGCCCTGAAGACCGTCAAGGAGATGAGTGTGGAGAGGGAGCGGGTGGGCGACAGAGGGCCAGATCGCGGGGGGCTGCGGGCCACTGAAAGCTGACTTTGGCATTCGCTCCGCATGAGGTGGGGGACCTCAAAGGGCTGTGAGCAGAGGGGGCACGTGACCTGAGGCGTGTTTTCACACAGTCCCTCTGGCTGTCTATGGGGACCAGAGATGCCACTACGGCACTGGTCCCAGCAGCAGGTGGGAGGCTGCGGTGGTGAAGGTGTTGACAAGGGGCCAGAGTCCAGGTGCGCTCGGCAGATGAAGCCGATAGGATCTGCTGCTGGACCAGACACAGGGGTGTCAGAGAACGTGCTCTGTCGGAACGGCCCACGGCTTTTGCGTCCACACCTGGGGGTGCGTCTACGATGGGGGTGCCACTCGCTGAGAAGGGGAACGCAGGTGGGGGGAGCCTCTACAGCTGAAAAAAATTAGTGGACAAAGCACCCAAGGCCAATTCTGACCAGAAAGCCAATTTAAAGACAGGAGAAGAGATCAGGACATGAGAGAAAGCCACAAGGCCAGCCACGGCGACTTGGCAGACCAGCCCTTCCCTGCGGCCCAGCTGCAGTGAGGGGCCCCTCCCACCGTCCACCAGCTGGGCCTTCCCAGGGGGACCAGAGACACACAGGAACCCAGAAACATAGCCCCAGGCACCTGAACCGCGCCCTCACTATCCATTCAACACAGAGGGCCACGCGTGGCGGGCTCGGTTCCAGGCCCTCCCTGGGTTTGCCTCTCCCTCTCTCTTCCACTCTTTTTGTCTCTCTACCTTTCTCCCCTCCACACTCACACACGCACACGCACACGCACACGCCCGCCACCCCGGCAAGGTCGCCTAGGGCACATGACTCTCTTAAGCTTCTGTTTCCCACGGATGGTGATGCCGAGATGAGTTTCATAGAAGTCTGCCTTCACCGAACGAGATGACATCACAGACAGGCTCTGACGGCTGCCCAGCACACAGCCACTCAGGACTCTGTTCCTTGGCCCCACGAAGTCTGAGCACCCCTCCTTACCCACTGGGGGAAGGAGAAGAAATGAGTCTCACTTCTTCTATAGGGCCTCTCCCAGCGACCTCAGGACGCGGGGCCCGCTGCGTGCTTCCCGGGTGGGTGTCTAATTCGTTTGGCCATCCTTTGGGTAAAGCTGTGGATTCACTACTGGTTTTCAATTAAGCGCAAAACAGGGAAACATTCTCTCCGTTTTAAAAAGCAGAGGAGCGTTACAGGCGAAGCGTGTCTACGTGGGCCACGCCCGCCCCCTTGAGAGCGGCCACTTTGGTCAGTCCAGTGTGTGCCCTTCCACACCTTCTTCTGAGACTTTACACGCACTGATATCAGGCCACTGAAATTACAGAATATTGCTTTGCAGAATTAAAGAAAAAAAATACATAAATTAAGCTCCAGAGCTTTTCTCAATGAGCAATGTTTCTGCCACCTATCCGTGCCGAAAGGCACATAGCTAAGTCTCTTCCCTCTAACTTTTGCCTAGAAACCCACTGGGCGCAGAGTTCCCACTGTGGTCCCTGTAACCCAGATTTGGCCATCGAGGTTCCTGACACAAGCTGCTGACCTTCGCTCGGCCTCAGTTTCCCCTAAAGCAGGAAGGGAAAATACTGCCCGCTCTGCCTCTCTCACAAAGCTGTGGCTGGATTCCCATGAGAGACTAGGCGCATCCAAGGCATTGCCACACGCACATAATCACCTTTCTACATAATAACTTCGCGGGGAGGCAAACCAGTTCTGACCGCTGTCTCAGAGGTGAAGTAACCTGCCTGAGGTCCCCGCCTGGCACACAGCACAGCTGGGCTCCGGAAACCGACGGGGGTTGCAAACCTCGTCGCATCCCTGCCCAAGCCCATCAGCAACTCGAGACATGGCAATCGAACCCACCAGAGCCACCAAAAAAATACATGATGGTGACTAATGGGTAAGCTCCAACGATGACAGAGATGAGCAGGTAGTGGCTACGTTCGTACTCTGTGGGTGGAAGTTTAAACGCTTGCGCTTTTTGGAGGGCAGTTTGGCTCTGTGAAAATTCAAACCCTATGGCTGTCGGTGACAGAGAAAATTATCAGTCAGTAGAGAAGCAGCTAAATAAGTAAGTGTACGGCCATTCCAAGGAATTCCATGAAGCAGTGAATAGATTTACATGTTAGGAAGTGGAAAACTCTTCAAGCGCGAGTGAGTTATACAGCAAGCTGCAGAATATTTGTAGGTAGTATAGTTCAATTTGTGTAAAAAAACATGTATATTAATGTACATAAGTATATGCCCGTGATGTGTATATTAGTAAAGGTCTGGGGGAAACGTCTTTTTTCCTCTGAATGTTTTTACATGCAACTATTCATGTCTTTTATATATAGACGTAAGTATCCAAAAAAAAAACCCCAAACAAACAAACATAAAAACAGAGAAATCAAAGCACAAGCCTCTCATTCAGGTCGCACAAGGACACGTGTAGCCAAAGAAAACACCAGCGGGCAGACATTCCCTCTCCCAGCGTCCCACCAGCTCAGTCCCCTGAACACAAGCACCCTTCTTCCAAGGGAAGGTACTTGGCCAGGGCTCGGCGGGGCTGTCCAGGAGGTGGGCAGGCCGGGCCCGCTTGCCTTCCTGCCTTCACACCACTCGGCCCCAAACCAATCGCCTGGGGGACAGTCACAAAGGATGCTGGATGGCTCTCCCTCAACCTGAAGCTCGGAAATCCTAACTCCAGAACAGCCGAGGACGATGGCGCTGTCGTCTCTGGGAGCCCGGAGCAGGGTGGTGCACGTGCACACACACGTGGGACTGACATCCTGAACCGGATCCACAGCCATAGAAAGAAACCCTGAAATAAGCCCAAGACGGACCGGGCTGACAAGCCTCTTCGTCAGCGGTAACTCTCAACCCCTCACACACCCCCCAAGCAAGAGGCTCGCCATGCTTACGCTTATGCCACGTGAGTGACAGTCTCACCAGGGCACACACGGAACAGAAACCACAAATCAGCATGCTTTTATGGGAGACCTTCACTGAGCTAAAGCTCTCCAGCTACCCTGAAAAGGATTACAGACACACACTCTGCGGCCACCATGGGAGAGAAAGAGGCAGTCTGGCGTTCTAAGGTTTCCCCATGCAAGGTTTCTCGCCAGCCCCAGAGGACTCCCAAAAAAATACGAAGACAAACTCAGTGCTCGGTGTCACGATCAGATGGGTTCTTTCTTACAATCAGGTTACAGGACTTAACAGGACAAGATTTGAAACTCCTTCCAAAAAAAAAAAAAAAAAAAAAAAAAGACAGCATGGCCAAGATGACTCAGACAACTGCTCCCCCAGAGACCTGGGGAAAAGCCTAACATTGCCCCATCTTTAAAGCTGGCTGGGTCCCAAGAAGTGTTAGCCAGGTCTAAAAGGAAGGAGCCTTCATTCATCCACCTGTCCATTTATTTTCCAAGTATCCTCTGCTGTGCATGGGGCACAGACAGAAAATGTGGACAAGTCCTCATTCTCAAGAAACTGGCCAAAAGAAGTAAGAAACTGGAAAAAGAGAAGCTAACTGGGAAGTGACAATATCCTCTGTTCCAGCTCTGTGTCTGGCTGGATCTTGGGCAAAGGTGAGCCTCTGTTTCCCTCCCAGCTCTGCAGGTGCTGGTTCTGGCTTCAAAGCTCCCAACTGCTTCTCGCTCAAGCGTGAGGCTCTGTCTGCAATCTCGCGCCCTTCAGTGACTCCAGGCTCATTCAAACCTGCCGCCCGGTCGCGCAAGGCACGATATGATGATGGTCTGAAGACGAGCTGGCAGCCTCAGTTTGTCTCTCTAGTTAAAAAGGCAGTGGTGTGTAAGGTGAGGATCAGAGGGAAGCCCTGTGGGCTCTCCCAGGTCCCTGCTCATGCGTGAATCCGCGGACGAAGGCGGCTTATCCCTTCCAATCTGCGCCAGAAGGCAGCGCGGGAGGACAGGGCAGCGCTCCGCCTCTGAGATGGGGGTTTCTAGGGAGCCTGGACAGCAGAGAGGGCTCCACCGAGAGCTCCCGGGCCTGGACGCCCGCGCGTCTCCCAGAAGCACGTGAAAGCTGGGTTCCTGTCCTCGCGGCTCGCTGGAAACAGGCAAACCGCAGCCCTCGTTTTAGCGGGCCGCCGCCGGCGTGCGGACGCGCTCCAGGCGCCCGGGCCAGCACCGCGACGCGGTCCCGAGTCCGGGCCGGGCCGCAGACCCCTCAGGGTGAGGTCAGGCTCCGGGGTGGTCCTTCATTCAAGGCTCCCCAACCCTGGCCTCCAGCAAACTCCCCAGGTGGCCCCTTGGCCCCCAACCTCTGCCCGGTCAGGGAGGGTACTGGGGAGATGGACCGCTGACCCGCCCCCCGCCGCCCGGTGCCCTGGGGTCTCCCCGGTGCTCAGGAGCTGCGGACGTCCTCGGCGCCCTGCGCCCTCCAGCCCCGCGGCCGGCGCCCCTCACCCACCTTGAGGACCAGCTGCTTGATGATGGAGGGCACCGCCACGATCATGACGGCGCCCAGCACGGCGCACAGCAGCCCGGTGAAGCCCAGCGCGCCGGCCACCCAGCGCGCTCTGGCGCGGCTGCCCATGTCTGCAAGCCCCGGCGCCCACGCGGTGCTCGCGGGGCTCGGCGCCTGGGGGTGACGCGGTCGGGGGCAGAGGCGACGGCGGCTGCGGCTCCGGGGACGCGGGCCGCGGGGGCACGGCGGGCCTCGGACGGCAGCGCACGGAGGAGCGGCGCGGCAGGTGGCCAGCGGTTTTATGCGCCATGGCCGGCGCCGCCGGACCGCCCCCGGGACGCCCCGGGCACCGGGATTCGGGCAGCCGCCTGCGGACGGAGCGGGGCGGGGCCGAGCGGGGCGGGGGCGGGGCGGGCGCGGATCGGACGGTCCGGGGGGCGGGGCCGCCAGGCCTTCGCTTCCGTTTCCGCGAGGGGAGTCGCTAGGCCCCCGGCCCCGGGCCCCGGGCCAGGATGTCTGTTAGGCCAACCTCCCCCCCTCCTCCCACCTGCTCCCCGCTCACCCCCATCTTCTCGCCCCCACCTTCGTCCCCTTCTCCCCTCAGCCCTCATGTCCTCCTTTTCCAGCTTCTGTGCCCTGCCCTCCCGTCCCACTCCTCCTGTCAGTGACTGTCACCATTGTTCACTTGTAGTAGTTTCCCAACTTTGGAGAGAACACCATGGCCGCGCGCCCCCACCCCTGTGACCTCATCTCCCCACAACCACACACACACATGCACACACACATGCACACACACATGCACATGCGCACACTATTCCAGCCTCATTCTTCCTGGAACAAGCCGAGGACTCCCGCCTCGGGGTCTTGTAAGCCTGCACGGGGCATTCTGTTCCCCCAGATATCCGCCTGGCTCCTTCCTTCCTTCGCGACTGCTCTGCCACCTTGTGTAAAATGAGATAGCGCCAGCTCTCCCATTCACCCTTCGCCCTTATTGTGAGCACCACCTGGCGTGTTCACACTTGACTTTATTTGTTCTTTGCATTCCCAGCATGGCTCCAACCAGAATGCCGCTAGCAGAAGCTTTGCATTGCGGCCCCTGCCCTGTCCCCAGCACCTAGAGCACTGCCTGGAGGGGAACGCTGACCCACAGCCTTCTCGGTGGCCCTGAACTAAGTGCCTTGCACACAAGGGCTCCACTTAGAGATAAGGGAACACGTGCGGAGAGGCTAAATCAGCAAATCTAAGTTTCTGCTTTCTGATGAGACATGCTGAGCAAGTGAGCAAATGACCAGTGGGCACCTGCAGTTATAAGTGCTCCAAGGAAAAACGGATGGGCGCTTGTCCCCCCGCAGTCCTCCATGCCCCCTGGCCTGCCCCCTACTGCCTGCAGTCCCCGCTCACTGAGTGCCGGACCCCAACATAGGCCAATCTCCTTGTTCTCTAAGTGGGGTTACGGAGCGGACAACCAGGGTTACATGGGGTAGGAGGCAGTGTCCCCAGTACCTGGAGAGATGCCAGTCCCAGAGCTAAGCCTTCTGAAACTCATTCAGCTCCAGAAGGAAGCGGCCGTCTCCCAGGCCCAGCCTCTAACAGTCACTGTTTATTGAGCGCTTACTGTATACTGGCCGGAGAGCCTTGCCTGGCCCTGCCTTCTCGGGAGACCCAGCCTCGTCCGGTGCGCGAAGAGCAGGGACCTGGATCAGGATGGCCGGGCCATGGCTGTGGTGTCCGATGGGAACGGGTTCCAAGAAATCCATACTCCAGGGTTTCCCACCCTGCAGTCCTGGGGGGCTTGGCCTTCTCGGTGCCTCAGTTTCTTCACCTGTCAAGTGGGGATGATAAGGACCTCTCTCCACGAGCTGTCGTGAGGATGACATGAGTCAGGAATCTGTGACGATGCTAGTACGTAGTATCTAGTATACACTCAATAAAGACTCGAAGTCATCAACTAGCTAATTCATTAATCAAGTAACTCGTTGATTAATTAATGTATTTCGCTGAATTTCGTCAGGCCTTCAATGGGCATCAGCCATGGAGATTGTTTTATTTATTTACTTGTTTACTTTTGCTTTTGTAGTTCTTGGGAATAAACCCATGATCTAAAACCTGGAATCTGCCCGGGCCCTGACGGTCCCTGCCTCGATGTCCAGCCTCTCTCCGTGAGGACCATGTCACCTTGACCATCTCACCCAGTCTAACTTTTATTTATTACTAAGTCTCCAAGGTCCAAATGTGCGTGGTGCTTACCCAAGACAGCCCCAAGGCCACAGCAGGAGCGCCCTCATGTCACGCCACGCTGTCTCTGGACAAAAGAGAAAGGCCGAGATGAAAGGCTATTTGACACACGTGACCAGCCGTGACCTTGATGAGGGGAGGCACTTCCGATGGTGGGGGCGGGGGCAGCCTAAGAAGGGGCAAGGGAGACTTCGTCATGTTTTAGAGAGAGGCCTCGCTGGAGTGAGGAAAGACAAGGATGCAGGGAAAAAAAAAAGAGATTAATGATAGTAAAATATTAGCGACATTGATGTCAGCAGCATCCTGCAAAACTGAGTCAAATGACCTTCTTCCTCAGCTCAAAACCCTCCGGTGATCAAGACAGATGGTGAGTGCCGGCAGAGATGGGGAGAACGTGGGCCCCTCCTACACCGCTGCTGTCAACTGCTGCAGCTGCTGTGACAAACAGCTCCTCAAAAGCCTAAACCTAGAGTCCCAGAGCAGCCAGGAGGTCTACCCCCAGGGGTCTACGAGAGAAATGAAAACCGTGTCCACACACAAATGTGCACACGAACACTCATTACAGCACTGTGCACAGTAGCCAAAAGGGAGGAGCGGCCCAAACGTCCATCGACTGATGTGATAAACTACAGAGTGTCACACGGTGGAATATGATGCAGCCATAAAAAAGGAACAAAGCACCACACACGCTACACCGGAGGGAACTTTGAGAACGCTGCCCTAAGTGAAAGACGCCGGGTACGAAAGGCCACATAGCGTACGATTCCATTTCTCCGAAACGTCCAGAACAGGCAGAGCCACAGAGACAGAAAGCAGCTGAGCATTCACCCGGGGGAGGAAGTGGGGAGAATCAGGAGTGACCGCCGAAGGGTACGAGGCTTCTTTTGGGGGTGACAAAAATGTTCTAACATTGATGGTGGTCGTGGCTGTGCAACTCCATGAAGGTAGTAAAGTCTGTTGAACTGTACGCTTTAAATGAGTGAATTGCATGCTACGTCGATTATGTGTCAGTGAAGCCGTTATTTAAAACACACACACACACACACGCGCGCGCGCACACACACACACACACACACACACACACAATGCTTTCTCATGGTTCCAGCCTCAGAGTAAAGCCAAAGTTCTCACCACAGCCCACAAGGCTGGCCTCGTCACCCTGACCTCCCGCTACCCTCTGCCGGGCCCCCCTGCTCCACCTCCCGGGTGGTCTTCAGGCCTGCCGCCCCGCCCTGCCCCAGGGCCTTTGCACCTACTGGTCCTTCTCCTGGACCTCTCTTCTTGCCTCAAACGCTTACTCTTTTCCTTCAAGTCTCCACTCAAACGTCATCTTCTCCACAAGGACTTCCTTGTCCTCCAAGGAACAATAGCTCCCAGAGCCCAGTGTTAAGACCCTGCCTCTGCAGACAGGCCACATAGCTGCACGGCCTCGGGGAGCTTGATAGACCTGTCTGTGCCCTGGCTTCCTTATCTATGCAGTGGGGGCTTCTCCACGGTGCCCACCTCCTGAGGGCGTCATGAGGATTAAATGAGCTAATTCTGGTTACATGCTTAGCAAGGTGCCAACGTCAGATGGGACCTCCACGCTCTGCAGGCAGGCACCTGGTATCCACCCCACCCCAGCCCAGGAAGAATTATTATCAGCCTCGAGGCAACAAATGAGATGCCTTGCACAGAGACTGATTCGAAACTGTCATAGCTGGTTAGTGGCAGAGCAGGGACTTGAACCAAAGTCACTTGGCTTCAGAGCACGGACATAAATCACTACTCTCTTTGCTGAGGAAAAGGAACAAGCAGAGAAAGGGAAAAGAGGGAGGAAGTGGAAGGAAGAGGGGGTGATGGAAGGACAGGAGCAAAGGAAAAGCCAGTGAGGACGAGGAAACCATTGCTCTCCTCAGCTGCCAGCTCGGTCTCCACGCGCACGAGGGCAGAACCAGAGCTCACGTTCGCTATGTCTTTCATTCGACTGACATTGACCAAGCACCTGCCACAGGCCGGGCACTGAGCTCTGTGTGGGCGACCCAGCAGTGAACGTGACGAGGCTCCCCGGCCCTGCAGACCTTGTGTTCCGGCAGACAGACAAGATCTGTAAATGAGAAACATGGTTAATGCTGAATTTTATGACATGTCAGAGCCGAGCTGTCCAATACAGGAGCCCCTGGCCATGTGTGGCTCCCGGGCACTTGTCTCAAGTGACAGGTGATATGTCATACACACGCCAGGTTTCAAAGACTTAGTATGAAAGAAAGAACATAAAATATTTCAAGATCTTTATATTGGTTACATGCGGACAACATTCGGATATGTTGGGTTAAATGAGGTATACTATTCAAATTAATTTCTCATTTCTTTTTACTTTTTAAAATCGGCTACTAACATTGTTTTTAGATGCATCTGTGGCTCCCACTGCACCTCTGTCAAACGATGCTGTGTTTGGGTATGACACCTGCTTTACGGGGAAAATAAGAGAGCCAGGTAAGTGCCACTGATGGGGACAGGGGCTGAAATTTAAATGGGGTGGTCAGGGGGGGCCTCTGTGAAAAGATGACATTTGAGCAAAGACCCACGAGAAGTGCAGGAAGGTGCCACGCAGGCGTGTCTGGGGAGCCGTGTGAAAACCGGAGGAGAGTTTTCTGGGCAGAGGGCACAGCCAGTGCAGAGGCCCTGAGGCAGGACTGTGCCCAACAGATGTTATTTAAAGTGCTAATTTCTCACGCTGATGCACATGACTTCCTAGGAACTGCTTTCTTCGGTAGGTGAAAATCCCCTTATCATATCGTGAGTATTCGTGGAGGTCTCCAGAGCTGCCGAACGTCCCTAGGAGCTCCTGCAGGTCCCACTTCCTGCAGTCACCCCACCTCGTGCGTCTCTGGCTGCCTTCCTCCTGTATGAGCTGGCAGATGAACAGCACCTTTGCCCCCAGCTCTCAGGACTTGAGACATCTCCTCCCCGGTGAGAGCCAAGCCTCCAGCAAAAAACTACCTTCCAGGACAAAGGTGCAAGTCTGTGGAAAGGGTTCGTCTGGCACTGTGAGCTAATGACTGCTCCATTTCTGCTAGGTCACAAGAAGAGAGATACTTTATCCACCCCCACAGCCTACAGCAGCTGAGCCCGAGGGTGGGTCCTATCCCAGGTCACATGGCTCTGCCGTACCTCCCCAGAGACAAGACGGATTCATTCCTTCATTCGCTCACTCACTTATTCATTCATGCACTCATGGAGCACACCTGCCAAGCACCCACTCTGTGCCAGGGGCTGGGGACCGTATGGTGAGCAAGTCTGGTTCCTTCTGTCCCGGCCTTACTTTTTAGTGGGGGAGAAAGATTTTAAAACCAAACAAAAACAAACCCACAAAAACAAATAAACAAGGATTTTAGATGGTGCTGCCAAGTGCTAGCGGGAGAAACAAATAAGGTAATACCACAGAGAAATGGGGGAGGGAGTGAGACCTGAAGGCTGACAGCCGGGGGAGGACATTTTTGGCAAAATAGCCAGTCGGTGCAAAGGTCCTTGCTGTTGTAGCGAGGAGGTGTTTGGTTTATTCGAGAGGCAGATAAACAGAGATGGCACTCGGAGAGCGAGACACTGTTTATCCATTTGTCCCGAAAGTGTTACTGATCGCACCCTCTTACTCTCGAAGTCTGTACAATAAGTTATATCGTCACCTTTTTCTTAAGCTACAGTAAAGAATTCTGATTTTAGCCATGGAGTCCTTGCAGCAAAAAAACCCCAAAAGACAAAAAACAAAAACAAAAACAAAAAAAAACGTGACCCGATCTGATTTAGGTTTTCAAATATCTTTAAAATGATTGCCAACTGCGAAGGGCTGATAATGGCATCACGGTGATATGAGATGATGTCCATGCTTTTTTAGAGGGACATACTGTAGGATGTCAGGGAGAAGGGCCGCCGTGATTGAGATTAGCTTCAAAATAATTCACTGCAAGAGAAAAGGGTAGATGAAGCAGCTGGGGTAAAACAAACAAACGAACAAACAAAAGACCCAAAACTTAATTGCCGAATCTGAAAAATGGGTAAAGGGGGGTTCATGATACGATTTTCTCTACTTTTGTGCCCGTTTCAACTATAGACGGAATGTTTGTATGCCCCCAAAATGTATATGTTAAATTCTAACACTTAGTGTAACGGTGGGAAGAGATGAGGTCACAAGAGGGGACCCTCGTGAACGAAACTGGGACCCCGGAGAGGCCCCCCCCCTCCTGCCATGGGAGGATTCGGAACCAGGAGCCACCTGTGGACGTGGAATCTGGATCTTGGGCCTCCAGCCTCCAGAGCTCTGAGAAATAAACTCCTGTGGCTTACGAGCCGCCCCGTCTGTGGCGCTCTGCTAGCGGCCCCAGTGGATTCAGACGATTCATCTTAGAACTGTTAATAGTTCCTTTAGTTGTTATTTAGCGTATGTCTCCTTGACCGGCGCTTGGGGATCGGGAGTAAAAAGCATGGTTTAGGATGAGGTGTGGTTGTCGTAAGCGGCCTGGGTTGCAGTGACCTGGGTTGGGGGAGCCAGGGAGAGCTGCATTTGGGGTGCAGAACCCACAGTCCCAGCAGATGGATCAGAAGTGAGAGGTAGACGGGGCAAGAAATTTAGGGTAGGTCATATCCTCTGCTCCTCCACCCTGGTGTCCCCGCTAAGAAGGTGACCCTCGGGAGCCAGGTCGGCAGCCGCCCTCGTCCTCTCGTTTCTAGCTGGCTCGGCCAACGGAGGGCGGATGTGAATGGGATAATAACCCCCAGCTTCCTGCTGCGGGAGTTCCTCGGGTTACAGATGCCTGTTAATCCTTCTTTTCCCCTCCCCCAGAGTCTGGACTGACATGGTGACCCGTTGCAACTCAGGTGACCTGGCTGAAGCGACACCGTGTAGCCTCTAAGGGCGGACCTCCCCACTGGCATCCAGCACATGGGAGAGGCCTCATCAGACCTGGCGGGCATCCCCGAGTCCCCGAACTGCCGATTCGACCCACGGAACTGTGAGGAAGACGACATTGCAGTGGTTTTAAGTCGCGACATTTGAAGGTGGTTTGTTACGCGGCCACGGCTACCGGAAACACAGTCTGGCGAGACAGCCTGCTCCCCACCCAGGCTCCCTCTGTCACCCCTCTCTCCGACCTTCGGTCCTGGGGGTGAGAATGTCTCCACGGCCCCCTCTGTCTCCCCTACGACTTTGTAAACGGCTCCTCGGTTAAAGCCTCTTCAGAGCCTCCTACTTGATATGCTATTGCGCTCAGAGCCTGATGATACAGGAACCAGCCTGTGAGGAAAAAGGAAGTAACTAGAGAGGAGGGCGTGGGACTTGGGTCGCTCTGGGCGGAGGGACCAGCCAGCTGGGGCAAAAGCCTTGAGGTAAGAATTCAGAGTCCACGGGGGAGGGGCGGTCCCAGACCCCCAGTGGGTGCCTGAAACCACGGAGAGCACTGAATTCTACATATGCTCTGCTTCTCCTGGAATCCAGACCTACGAGCAGTTTACCTTATAAATTAGGCACAGTAAGAGAGACTAACGACAATACCTAATAATAGAACAGAACGGTGTGACAATGTCCTGTCACAAAGGACTGGGCGGGCTCTCCCTCACTGTGCTGGACTCGCCCTCCACTCCTAGGCAGACTTCACGCTTCTCCAGCACGTCCAAATGGCCAGCATCCGCACTCCTGTGCTTGGGGGTCATTGAAGAAAGTAAGGGCGACGTGAACACAAGGACCGTGATCCCGCGCCAGTCGACCCGATGACCTAGGCGGCTCCCACGTGCCTGATGGGCAGGACCGTGACAGTGTGGAGGGGCCGGACAAACGGGGGAGTCACGTCCTGGTGGGACGGAGAGGGTCCACGTGGGATCTCATCCCGCTTCTCAGAATAGTGTGCAATTTAAAACGTATGAATTCTTGATTTCTGGAGTTTTCCATTGAATATTGTTGGACCATAGTTGCCTGCAGGTAACTGAAACCACAGAAAGCAGAATCAGCGATTGGGGGGAGCACTGTATAGTTAAACACAGCAAGTCTGGAGCCAGACAACCCAAGTTCAAATCTCTGTTCTCCTCCGGGCATAAAACTTAATTTCTCTGGGCCTTCACTGCCCTACCTGTAAAATGGGGCTATATCTCGGAGAGGGGTAGAGGGAAGAGGGGAGAAAGGAGGGAGGGAGGAGTAGAGGAAGGGGGGAGAGAGAGAGGTAGAAGGAGGAGAGGAAGTGGGGGAGGGAGGGGACAGGGGGGAGAGGGGAGGGAGGCTGCAGGGGAGGAGGGGAGGGGAGAAGGGAGGAGGAGGAGGAGGGAGGAAGGGAGGCTGCAGAGGATGTGTAGGAGAACCGCAGGGCTAGGCGCACCGTGGTGGGCACGGACAGCGGCGTGGCTGCTGCGGAGAACAGCGCGGTGGGAGCTCAATGAACGAAACTCGGAAGTGCCCTGTGATTCCGCGACCCCACGGCCTAGCGTACATTCAAACTAACCGAGATTGGGGACACACGGATATGAGCTCACCGTGTTCCCAGCAGCGTTATTCACAGGAGCCAAAGGTGGACGGAAGCCATCCACGTGTCCATCAGGGGATAAATGGATAAAATGTGGCTCGTCCATACAATGGAGCGTTATTCCGCCTTAAAAAGGCAGGGAATCCTGACACAGGCTACAACGTGGATGAGCCTGGAGGACGTGGTGCTCGGTGAAATAAGCCAGTCCCCAAAGGACAAATGGTGTATGATTCCACGTGTATTTTCTGAGGGACCCAGGTTACTCGAATTCGTAGACAGAAAGTAGAAGGGAAGTTTCCAGGGACTGAGGTCGCAGGAGGAGGAGGAGTGGGAAATTAGTGTTTAATGGGGACAGTGTCATTGCGAGAAAATCGAAAAGTTCTGGACATGGCTGGTGGTGATGGTTGCCCGGCGTGAATATACTTAACGCCCCCGAACTGTACAAAGGGAAAAAGAAAGAGAGAAAGAAAGAAAAATCTACACAATCACAACAACAGCCTGAGACAGACAAGGGCAGGGCCCCCAGCGAAGCCCAGGTGCTGTGGTCATGCTTCGAGAAACCTCTAGGAGACTTGAGAGAAACGAGCTTTGAGGCAGCAGACAGGAGAGTCGGCCCTGGATCCAGAACTCTGGAGGCGGCAGATGAGAACAGGCTGGGGTGGGCTCAGGGCTGGAAGGCAGGTCCAGGCCCCAGCGGTCCCCCCGGGTCCGAACTGTCACCAAGCCCGCCACCGGTGCTTCCACCCTGCCAGGCCTGTCCTGGGCTGCCCACTGTGAGGGAGGAGCCCATGTCGGCCTCTCTCCCAGAGCGACACAGACCCAGACACCAGACACCCGTCTGCCCTGAGAGAGGCCCCACCTGGAGGGGGCGGGGGGCAGTTTCTGGGCCGCAGGAAAGGGCTCTGGGCAACCAGTCTGGATTTCTGGAAAAGTGACTCTACTCCTTCCAGCCCCAGGTCACGACCCCGACTGACCATCTCAGCCCCAGGAGCCCTCCAAGAAGTGGTCAGAGGTGTACCGAGGGAGGGGGGTGCATGCAACCTTCCCCCAACACACTGTCTGCAGATAATTTTACAACAATAATAAAACCCACTCGAAGTCAGTCCGCTTCTTATCACTGTGCACCAGTAACTCTAAATAAAAAATTAGTGATAAAATAATCCCCCTGAAAATATCCTCTATTGGCCGAAGTTCTAAACAGGAGTTCCTAAGCTACCCCAAATCTGGCCCCCAGCTTGTTTTTGTAAATAAAGTTTTATTGCGATACAGACACACCTATTCATTCCATATCATTTATGGCTGCTTTTCTGCTTCGGTGGCAGAGTTGAGTAGTAATGACAGAGACCCTACAGCCACAAAAAGTCTAAAATATCTATTATCTGGTCCTCTACAGGAAAAGCAGGCCACTCCCTACACTAACAATTGCTGTGGTTACTGCTAAGTGCATTTGTGGTTAGCGCGTTTGTATTACTTACCCTTTAATAAATATCATATTCTACAGGTAGTTCAGAGAATTCCAGAAGCACCCACCCACACGTGACTGCACAAATTCAGTCACACGCCTGAAATATTTTAATAACTATCTTTAAAATAGAAATTAAATTTCTTCTTTTTGTTTGTTTTAAAACTCTCGAAGGAATCCAAAAAATAATGATTCTTACTGAAAATAACTGTCGTTTAAAGGGAGGACGCTAAAAAAACGATCCGCTCTGGGGTCCACTGTTAGGCACACCGCCAACAGGGTTTTTCTGAGTTTGAAATTAAACATTAAACATGCGCCACGACAGATGCCACTGCTCGCCTCCCCAAAATGCATCCTCTCCCACGCCCTTGTTTCTGATGGCAGAGTGTCTTCTTTGCTCCAAGCAGCCATAGATGCTCAAAAAAGGGGGACCCTGTGCCCCCATCACGATCGGCTGGGGGAGGACATGTGGCCAAATTCTGGCCGACAAGACATGGGAGTGGAATGCCGGGGGATTTCTGGGAAAAGTCGTCTTACTGATGAAAAGGGACACAAAGAGATGCTTCCTGCACCTCTCCCGGGGGATGTTATCCCACCTGGATGAGACACCTGCGCCGAAGGCGGCCATCCTGCAGTGCCAAAATACGCTGGCACAGGGACGGAAAGAATCCGGGTCCTCGAGGATGTTTTCGACCCCTGAGACTGAGAACGCTGAAGCTGCTCCATCTCAGGACTCCCCCCTACGTGGGAATAATAAATATCTCCATTATTCAGCTGTTTGAGTTGGTGCTTTCAAGCGCTTTCCGCCAAAAGCATCTCGGTGGATAATACAGACGTGAAACCCTTTGGCAAGCAGCTGGCAGCCACACTCAGCAGCCTCCTTGGTTTATTTATTCATTCAGCGACTGTTTACCGAGTGCCTCCTGCGGGTCAGGACGGTTCTGGGCACTGGAGATCACGAGAGAGGTCCCTTCTGCGTTCCAGTGGGTGGACGCAGACACAGAGGCAAGTCCGTGAATGAGCGGACGAGATCATTTCAGATCACGTGAGACGCCGAGAAAGAAAGAAAATAGAGTGGTTTGATAGCGAGTGAGTGGGGGCGGGGCGTCTCCGGAAAGGTGACATTCGGTCAGAGGACGGAACGAAGAGGAGCCAACTATGTGGAGGACACGGCAAGTGCAAAGGCCCTGAGGTGGGACCGAACTTCGTGTGTTCCGAGAACTGACATGCGGGGGCGTGGGAAGCATGATTATGGCAGCAGGTTCGGAAGACTATCTAAAAATACACAGGAGGTCCGCGGCCACACCACCATGAACGTGCCCTATCTCGTCTGACCTCGGAAGCTAAGCAGGGTCGGGCCTGGTGAGTGCTTGGATGGGAGACCGCCTCCGAAGACCAGGTGTTATAAGCGTAAAAATTAAAAAATAAAGGATTACAAGCTGACAAGGTCCTTGTAATCTGTGAGGTCAACCAAGGGTGGCCTCGTCTGAAAATAAATAAATAAAAATAAAAGTACACAGGAGGCCCACAGTCCAAGCTCTTCTCATTTCCTTTTTTTTTTTTTTTTTTTTTTTTTTTCTTTCTTAGGGCTTTTGTTCCCAGACCCAAAGTGTACGAGCTCCAGTTTGTTGAAACTTGGGCTGAGTCTTCAGGCTTCTCTTCCTAACTCGAGGGAACCTCTTGCCGTGTGTGGGCTTGACATTCACTGCATTTTTAAAACGAAAGCCAAGTTTGGGTGCTTCGGCCTAACCAAACAGCTCCATTTGCGAGTCCCCACCTGTTTTGCTATTGTTTCCTGCCAGAGCAACATTTTCTGTCCTGCCCGGTAAATGGCAGCTCCTGTCATCACCCCCGCCTCTCCAAAAGCCCCTCCTCTGCCTGGGGACACATTCCACGAGAGGAATGACAGCCGTGTGCAGCCAGGCAGAGGAGAGTTCTCGGGCCCAACACTGGTACAAAGAATCCTTTAGAAAGAAAAGACCTCTGCCCCTTCCAAAGGTCCACTCAGCCGTAGAGCTGCAGTGAAGTTGCCAGTTTCTCTCCTGAGGGGAAATCGGTCCTGGCGCCTGGCCCAGGTGCGTGCCAGAGGTGGCTGGAATCCAGGGAGAAGCAGATTCTTTGGAAAGCAGTGGATGGCAATGCCACTCCAGACCAGCCGCCAGCAGCCGAGACCTTTGCCTGAGCAGGGTGGGTGGCTGGTGTTGAGGGGGGCCACTGGACACTCGCTCAGAGGGCCACTTGTCTAACTGCGCTTACTGAGCATTTCCTGTGGGCAACTCGCATTAGCTGAGGCCTCAACCAGGCCCCTGGCCAATGGGGACAAAGGCGTTTATTTTCACACCAGTGAGTCTATAACGACACCTGAGAAAAATGCTCTAGGGACAAGGAATCTGCTTCGGGGAGAATTTTTTTACAGAGGTCACCGAGTGGCCCTTTTTCAAAGCAAACAGGGTCACATTACTTGCTGCTTAAGCCCTCGGCGGGCACAGGCATAAAGCTCAGACCCCTCCCAGAGCCATTCGGCCCTGCCCTGCGGCTCTGGCCCTGACCCAACTCCCCTCCCTCACTGCCCCTCACTCCCTCAGATGCAGTCTTCATGTGCTCAGCTCACTACTACCCCAGGACTTTGGCACATGCCGTGCTCACTGCTTTTAAACACTCTTCGCGGGTCTGACAGTGAAGGCAGCTCTCGCCTGGCCCACCCGTCTACAGACGCTCCCTGGCATGTCATTTCGTTTTATCTTGACCATGCCCTGACACTGTCCGGCCTGGTCGCCCACTGAATGAAAGCACCACGAGGCTGAGGGCCTGCCTGTCCTCACCTCAAGGCCCACGCGGGCCGCGTCGGTTTGTGGAATGAATAACCCCACGTTGGGGAGTCAGGGAAGGCTTTCCGAAGTGGAGTCTGAATTGATGTTTGGTGGACAAGGAGGAATTGGGCTGCTGTCCCCAAGCTTGGCCGACCATTGGAGTCCAGGGGGCTTAAGGCGTGCCAGAGCTTGTGCCCCACGGTCGGCGGGTGTTGGGGTCCGGAATCCGGAATGGGGGTTGGTGTCGTTTTTAAATCCCCGTGTGGTGCTCACGTGCACCCAGGGCTGCAGGCCCATGGCCTGGGGCTGTGCTTCTCCAGGGGTTCTCCCGGCCCCCTGGGACCCGGCAGAAACGCGAGTTCTCCCTCGTTTCCCCAGACCTGCCACATCAGACACTGCGGTGAGACTCGGGGATCTGTTTTCACAGCCCCCCAGGGGACAGAGCCCCTGGGCAACGGGAGGAGGGCAGAGAGGATTCTTCCAGAAGAACAGATGCTTTGAGCCAGCCCTGGGGTTGGCGAGGATCCAGCACAGGGCCTCTGGCTCCTCGTCCTTGAGACAGACCCTACACCATCTCCCAGTTCATCTTTTTCCTGGAGGCAGCTGATCTGGAGCAGCTTCAGATGTCCCTGGGCCCTGGGACCTTGAACTTGATTTTGGCTCTAAAGTGTCATCTGAACTGGAGTTAGTGCAATCAACTGCAGGGCTCCCTGGGGAGAGACTCCTTCTCTTGGGCACCTTCCCTTCACGCTCCCCTCTCCCCAGCCCCACAGGGAAGAAAGAAAAGTCACCAGGTGGGAAGGAGCTTATTTCAGCAACTGTCGACTGGTTCCAAGATATTCGACTCAAGTTCCTGAAATACTGTCGCGAGGCCCTCGATTCAGGGAGGGACAGCACAGCAGGGTCCCTTTGGGTTTATGTCAGGGGGGGGCGGGGTTTCCTCTTCCTTCCTTCCGCTCCTCCCTCCCCCGTGCGAGCACCAAGATTTCTCTTGTTTTGATGTTTCTTGAGTCATTTCCCTTCTCCTGTCTGTAGTGGGCAGAATCACGTGCCCCCCGTAAAGAGACGGTCAAGTCCTGCGCCCTGGCACCGTGAATGTGACCTAATGTGGAGGTGGGGTCTTTGCGGATGTGACCGGGCGAAGGTGAGGTCACACCAGAGGAAGGTGGGCCCTGAATCCAGTGAGCCTGGTGTCCTCGCAGACGCACGGACACGCGCAGACGCACAGGGAAGGAGGTCGTGTGAAGACGAAGGCACAGACGGGAGGGCTGCGGCTCCACGCCTGCTGCACCTGCAGCCACCAGGAGCTGGAGGAGGCCAGAACCGACCTCCCGGCAGCCTTCGGAGGGGGCGTGGCCCTGTATGAATATTCTGGATATTCATACAGACGGAGCCCAGTTAACGCTTACGTGTAAGCGGCCCATGTATGGACCAAAGGATGAGACTGTGACGCCAGCCACAGGTCAGAGTTAATGCGGTTCTGTGCTCCGCGAGCAGATGGAAAACACCAGAACCTGGATCCTGGGGGTGACGTTCCGATGCCGAGTTAACCCAATCTGGAGCAGCCCGATTTCTCGCGTCTGATGCAACATAACAAAGCTCTCTGTTGTGAAAAGTCCCCTTTGACTGGGTTTACACTTACCTGTCACCGAGAGCACTTGAGCCGACACACCCGTGACACACACACGGCCCTGTGGCCGCTGCCCCTTCCACGGCGCCTTCGCACGTGGCGAGCCCTCCGCCTGGGAAGCCTCTCCTGTTGCTTCCCCTTCTTCCAATTCCTACTCGTCCTCCAGTCTCTCTTCAGAAGTCACCGGAAAGTCTCCTTTAGGGGCCTGATGGAGGCCCCTCCTCCGTCACGCTGGGTGGGGTCCACCGACATTCCGACATGGCCCCCTGTGTTGACCCCTGTGTTGACCGCTGCGTCGAGAGGAGAGAGGGTTCTGCCCGGGGGAGGACGCGGGGGACAGAGGCTGGCGCACGGCCGTGGAGGCGAAGCCCTGGCCCTGTGCCTGCTGGACCCAAAGGATGCACCTTTTTCATCCTGCGGAGCTTTTCCAAGCCGCTCTCCAAAAAGAGCGTCGCCATTTATACTCCGACCCCAATATACGCAAGTGGCTCCTCCTGCATTCTCGATAGCTGGTTATCGTCAAACTCTTCACTTTTGCGGGCCCGAGGGGTGACATCTGCTCATTGCTCCGCTCTGCAATTCTTTTCAGCATCAATGAGGCCGAACATTTTTTCGCAGATTTGTTGGCCGTTTGCATTTCTCCTGCGGATTCCGACCTCCTGGGGCCGGTTCTCCTCCTGGCTGGTTTGTTAGCCACTCCTTGTATATGAAGCACGTCAACTCTTTGCCTGGCATAGGAGTTTGGCAAATACATTTTCCAGTTAGGTTTTGCTTTTGATATTTTGCAAAAGATGAACTTTGATTTTCTCGTGGTCAGATCTACTCTTTGTCTTCTTGGTATTGTGTCACATTTAGGAAAGCCTCCCAGACTAAGAATTTTTATAACTACATTCTCTTCCAGTGTTTCGTAGGTGTTCGGTTTTTTTTTAATTTATTTATTTTAATTAGTTTCGAGTATGTAGTACATTATAGGTATTTTTATTTTTGAATCTCTGTCCTATTTAGAATTAGTTTGTTTTCAGCTATGGAATAAGAAAGGAATCCAGTTATCCTAACCCAATATATTTCTAATCCTTCCCCCATGGAATGAAAAGACCATTTCACATACCGGTTTCTCTATCTACTTTGGTCTTTTTCTGGATTTTTCTCTCTTATGACACTGCTCAGTCTGCCCGTTCCTGGTCTAGCGCCAACTATGTCTAATACCCCACTTTTATAATTCATTATGATATTTGGAAAAGCTAGTCCTCCCCCATTATTCATTTTCAGACCTTTTCTGGAAATATTTATGTAATCATTTTTTTAATGTCCTTCAACATCATTCTCTCAAGTTCCCCCAAATTTCCTGATGGTCATTTCCTTGGAATTTCACTGATTTCTGGCTAACTGTAGGGAAATCTGACATCTTTCCAAACTAATTCTTTCTAAGAACAAATATTGTCTCGCCACTCATCCAAGCCCCCTTTTATATTTAATAGTAGAATTTTAACACTTTTACATTACTGTTCTCCACATTTCTTGGGAAGTTTGCTGCTAAATAATTTATCATTACGGTGGCTCTTGTAAATTGGATCTTTTCTTCTATTATATGTAATGTTGTATATTTCTGGCCAGGTCCAAAGATTGATTCAGTAGATTTGGGTGAAGACCCCAAGAACTCTGCATTATTATTTTTTTAATTAATTTATTTATTTTTAATTCTTTAATGTCACCACATATTTGACCCCTTTTACCCCATCTGAAGTCTGCATTATTATCCACGATCTGCCTTATCATGTGAAGTCTGAGAACCATTTCCATTCAAGTACTATGGCCTGGAAGGCCCTAGAATATAATGGTGAATGAGAAGGCACAGTTTCTGTTCTCACAAATTCCTACGTCAGTCAAAACCACTGGTCGAAAATGCACAAGTTAAAGTTGTATAAAAAAGGAGAGAGCCCCTGTATTAGGGTATAAGTTAAGCTTCTATAACAAAGAAACCCCAAAATACAGAGGCTCCAACAGATTAGGAATATATTTCTATTAAATTTTAAGGGGAAATAGGGTCTTTCAATTTTTTATTTTCCTGGACTTAACAGTGCAGAGGTGGCTAGTGGTCCAGCACAGATGGGAGACTTTGCTTCCCACAGTCGTCCAGGGACCCAGCCTCCCGCTGTTTCGATACTGTCACTCCCAGACTCACCAGCACCCTGTCCACATGCCAGCTCGAAGGACACAGGAAAGAGAGAGTAGAGGACAACCAGCTTCCTTTTTAACAATGTGGCCTAGAAGCCGGCTCTTTACCCCATCTCCATCTTACAGACTGGCACCTAGCCTGGAGGGGCCACCTGACATCACTGGAGGCTGGAAACACCGTCTCCAGCTGATGGAATCCTGGGGGCTCTAAACTAAAAGGGGAGAGGGATTCTACCGCAGAAGCGCTGTTGTTATCTTTTCCATTCTTCGGAATTTCTGAAAAATACGGAACTGAAATTTGAGCTCTGCCCAGCACAGAGCTGATGAGAGGAACTGAGTTCTTATTTAAAGAGAAACAAAACACGAACTCCTACGTTCCTACAAACGCTTCTTCCTTTAAGAAATCACCTTTCGAGCCAGACTGAACCTCCATAAACCCGAGCTGTCGTTTAGTGAGTTTCAGTCGTGCAAGATGCAAAAGTTCTGGAGATCCGTGATGCAAGAACGTGCATGCCCTGAACACTCCTGCACACTTGGACAGCGGCGGAGATAGCACATCGGATGTAATGTGGTTCTCACCACATTTAAAAAAAAAAAAAAAAGCAAAATCAAAACAAAAAGGTGGAATGAATCCTCTTCCCCTTCCGCGTGGGAGGCTCTCTCCTGCTTCGTGGTCCCCCAGGGTCCCGGCTGGCTCACTAGCCCTGTGCCAACAATCCAGACTAAGGAAAAAGTAAGAAAGAGAGCGTGGAGGAAGACCAGCTCCCTTTCTAACAACGTGACCTTGAAGTTGCACCTTGTAGCTGCACTTGCTCCTAATGGATGGAATGAAATGTCCAGGACGAAGAAGTCCACGGAAGTGCTGCAGGGTCCACCCGGTCCCCACGGCATGCTCGCTCTTGGAGCACAGCCGCCACGCTAGGAGGGAACTCAGAGCACACGAAGGTGCTCTGTGTCATGCTCTGGACACCGAGGCTCCGCCAAAACCAGTAGCAACTGCCAGATGTGCGACTGGCCCCCCAGCCATCTCTGACCCCAGGCCCACGAGCGAGCCAAGGAGAACCGCCTAGCCGAGCCCGGTCCCCCCCGGAACCAAAGCCAATAATCACAGCGGGCTGTTCTCCACCGCTGGGTCTGGCGTGGCTTATAGAGCAGCAACAGATCACCAAAACAATAGTGCGGACGGTTTTAAATGGCATATATGTACTAGGTACGCTTTTAATTTTAAAAAGTTAAGTGAGGCCTTATTGCTGCTTTGAAAGTCTAAAGATTTGCATAATAGCTAAAAAACAATTCTAGATCATAGTTTTTTGCCCATGTATCTACTTTCAGAATTCTTTCCTGATTGCGGAATATTTTAAATATTCATGAAAGGGCAGAGAACAATATAATGAACACCATGGACCTAGTGTCCAGCTCCAACAAACCTTAATATAATGACATAATTGCTTCTGTTCATTTTTTCATTTTTTATTATTTATTATTATTTACGCCTACAGCATCTGGTCTTCCTACGTAGTCTCCCATCTAGGTACTAACCAGGCCCGACCCCGCTTAGCTTTCGAGATCAGACATCGGGCTCGTTCAGGGTGGCATGGCCACAGGCCATGGACTGTGGCTCCACTGGGGCACAAACCCAGGACCTTCTGCACATAAAGCAGGTGTGCTAACCGCTACCCTATGGAACCATGTCCTGTTCGTTTTTCAAAATACTTCAAAACATTTTAAATTGTGATGAAAAATATGCATAACATAAAACTTACTGCCATGGCCGTTTCTAAGCATGCAGTTCGGTAGCGTCAGGTGCTTTTCCACTATTGTGCAGCGGCTCTCCAGGAGAACTCTGCATCGTGTTCAAGCGAAACTGTGTCTTCATTAAACAAGAACCCCGCCCCGGCCCCGGCACCCCCACCTTACGTCCTGTCTCTCTGGATTTGGCGATTCCGGACACATCATATAATTAGAATCATGTAAAATGTGGCCTTTTGCGTCTCTGCTTGTTTTTAAGAAATGAAGTTTTACGGACACCCTTGAAGACTCCAGTGTACCCTATGCAAAACCATTCCTGTTTTTCTATGCCCAGAAAAAGTAAGTAATTTTTTGGAAATGCACAAGAATGTTTCAGGAAGATAAGACAACATCGTAATAGAATGATCTCCTCAAGATAGAGAATAAAATGATTGTGACTCGTTTACTATTTACTTCACAGATATTTATTGAGCACCTACTATTGTCCAGCCCTGTCTGGGCCCAGAAATACAGCGGCGAAAGGACAGCTTTCTTGTTTTTAAAGAAAAATGGAGAGGTCGACGATGAGTAAACATCGAAAAGTCTTAAGTAAAACAGGTGGCGGGGTCAGGAGTGAGCAGATAGTCGTTTCAGGATGGGCGGCCAGGGGCGGCCTCTCTGACAGGCAAACCAAACCTGGGGTGGCAGAAGGAGCCTGCCACTCAACAGAGAACAGCGCCGGGCAGAGGAGCAGCACGTGCGAACGTACGGAGGTCTGAACTAACTCGAGATGGTAAAGGGACAGCCATGCGGTAAGTGTGAGGAGGGAACGAGGTCAGGGCCACGTAGAAGAGAGTAGCTGGGTAGGAAAAGCCCCCGAAGTCTCCCTGAGGAGCCGACTTTGACACAGGCCTGACTGGAGGGAGGGAGGGAGGGAGGGAGGGAGCGGGGAGGCGAGGCTGGAAGGACCAGGCCGGCCTTCCTGAGGGCTGTGTGGGGAAGCTGAATTTTACTTGTGCACACTGGGGTTTAAGCAGGAGGGGCAGGACTCGGGGGAATGTTTTAAAGGGATTCCCGGCGGCTTTGCAGAGGGTGGAGGGGTTTCGAATATGAGCTGAAGATATCTTAAGTGGACAAGGTTTGCTCATCAAAATCAAGGAGGAGGAAAAGACAGTCTGGCCTTTCTTCAACGAGTTAAACACAGTTAGCTTATAACCCGGTGATTCTACTCTTGGATACGTTCCCAAGAGAACTGAACGCAGGCGATCAGACAAAGGCGTAGACACGCATGCTCACGACAGCGCTATTCACAGCAGCAAAAACACACATAACGTAACAAAAGCCCCTATTTTGAAAACCGTTTGGGAAACGACCCAAATGTCCATCAGCGGCTGAACAAAGTGTGGTCTGTGCGTACAATGAAATGCGATTAGGCCCTAGAGAGGGACGAGGTTCTGACACAGGCTACAATATACATGACCCTTAAAAGCACGATGCCCAGTGAAAGAAGCCAGTCATCGAAGGCCACATGCTATATGATCCCATTTATCTGAAATGTCCAAAATAGGTAAATCCACAGAGGCAGAAAGCAGATTACTGATTGCCAAGGGATGGGAGGAGGGGCAAGGGGCAGTGACTGCCGATTGGGTCTGGGTCCTTTTGGGGCGATGAAAATGTCCTGGAACGAGATAGACGTGGTGTTGCACAATATTCTGAGTAGTACACTTTAAAATGGGGAAAACGGTAAAATTTTGTGAATTTTCTCACAATTTTTGAAAAGGGAGCCTGTCTTTCTGGCAGAAGATGCCAGCCGTGGGGAGACTGCATTTATTCCAAAAATAAAAAATCCAAAAAAAGGAGGAAATGGAGAAAGGGAGGGAGGGGCGGGGGCGGGGGAAGGAAAGGAAAAGGAGGAGGCTGCCCTTGGTCATGGCCTTCTGTGATCGCTCGGCCACCTCACCACGCCCCCTTGTGGCTGGCGAAGTTTTGGGGAAACCTTGGAGAGAACTGGGGTGCCGAGACACTCCCTGTGCAGCTGGCAGATCAGAATCTCACTTGGACTGTGTAACTTTTTACCTCGTCCACCGCCGCCCCCGCACTGTGCCCCCCAGTGTGGGGAAAGCCGGACACTGGGGTGACCGCTGATGGCTCGTCTTCTGGGCAACACTTAAAAAAACCCCTTCCCCAGGGGGAGACTCTCTATTTTCTGTTTTCTACCTATTTCTTAAACACTTTTCCATGTCTTGCCACCAAGCACGTAATTATTATTATTAATTTTTTTTACCATTTTCACCATCTTTCAAGTGTACAGCTCAGCGGCATTAAGTACACTCGCACGGTTGGTTACACAGTCATCACCATCATCCGTGTCCAGAACTTCCTTGTCTTCCCAAACGGAAACTCTGTCCCCATCAAAAACTAACTCCCTCCCGTGAACCCTGGCTCGCACCGTTCGACTCTGTCTCTATGATTCTGACTACTCTGCAAAGCCCCGTAAGTGGAATCGTACAGTATTTGTCCTTCTGTGACTGGCTTACTTCCCTCAGCGTAAGGTCCTTCAGCCTCATCCACGGTGTAGCCTGTGTCCGAATCTCCTCTTTGTGGCTGAGTGACACTCCAGTGTATAGACGGACCACACCATCCATCGCCTGTCTGTCTATGGGCATCTCAGTGTTTGTGCCTTTCGGCTGTTGGAACAGTGCTGCTACGGATCCGGTGTACCATGCTTATTTCTAAATGTTACGCACCTTAGCTAAGTCAACAGGTCCGCTGCTACATGAATCTCGCATTCCAGAGCAAATCAGTCAGCCAGTCACTGAGGATACAGGTCAGGTAAATGAACAAGCTGGACCTGATAACTAAGTGTCCCATGAGAGGCATCATGTTTTTTTTCAAAAAACATCACAGCCGGGCATCCTTATAGTTTGTCATAGCTTTGGGAATTCCATATCCAATTTTGCCTTTCCCTTTGCATCCGCCATAGCTAATAATTAGCAGCACACAGTTCATCGCAAATGATGTACGAGGCAATCAATATCAACGTTAGATACCCTCCTGGAGGACAGAGCCCCCCGCTCCGTGAGATACAAAAAACTTCGAGAAATGTTTTTCACATTGGAAGTGATTTTGTCAAATGAAATCATGAATGAGGTCCTTATCGCGTTAGGGGGAACTCGAAATATTTTTAAATTAAAACTATTATGAGATACTGTTTATTATTTACCTAGCAGGCAAATCCTGTCTAAATTTAAAATGCATATGCCCTTTGACCCAGCAGAGTCAAGAAGTTTATCTTTCAGATACACATGCACACCTGGGAAAAGATTCACGGGTAAGAAGAGTCTTCGTCGCACCGATTATAGCGGGAAGATACCAGAAGCAACCTGAACATCCAGCAGTCAGGGACTGCTCAACCAAATTATGGCCCGCCCACACCAGCACCGTCCAACAGAACCTTCCACAAGGACGAAAATGGTCCACATCGGCACTGTCCACTACGTTAGCCGCAGTCGAATCTTTGTACTGAGCGTTTGAAATGTGACTGGTGCAGTTGAGGAACCAATTTCATTCCATTTTGATAAAAGAGCCATGTGTAATTAGTGGCTGATAGGCCGCCGTGTTAGTGCAAACGCACATAATGAGATATCGTGCACCTGGGAACAAGAATGGAACAGATCTGTATGTGTACCGACTTTTAAAAAAAAGGATTCTTAAACTAATATTTTTAAATGAAAAGCGCAAGATGGCAAGAGTATGTCTGGTATGCTGTCAGTTTATGTAAGGAAAAAAGGACACGTAAACAGTCTCCCAAACGCATAGAACGTCTAGAAGGGAACACGAGAAACCGGTCACCGTGGGGGGAAGGAAATGATATGTTTGTGTCCCCCACCAAAATTCATAGGGGAATTTTAAATGACTGGGGCTCTTGGGAGGCGATGAGGCCATAAGGGTGGAGCCCTCGTGATGGGATTATAAACGAGACCCCACAGAGGTCCCTTGTCCCTGCCACCACGTGAGGACACACAGGAAAGTCAGCCATTTTTGATCCAGGAAGTGGGCCTCGCTGAACACCGACCTGCTGGCGCCTTGATGTCGGACTTCCAGCCTCCAGGACTGTGAGAAATAAATGTCCGTTGTTTAAGCCACAAGTTTATGGTCCTTTGTTACAGCAGCCCCAACAGACTGAGACAGGACAGGGTGCCAAGGACAGGGATAAGAGAAAAAGGTTCTTTTTACTCTATTCTATTTTTAGTTTTTCACATGTACACGCATCGCTTTCTAAAAATAATTGTTTTTGTTCTCACAAGAAGGATACACCTAAGTCAGCTCAGCAAAACAGGGATGAGCCTTAGAAATAATGCGTGCTTCATAAATAAACACTTTAGACTTGCTTCCCGCCTTCATCCCCTGGCCAAAACGGTTTTCTCTTGTTTGTCTTGAAACTCACGGGTCTACTCCCGGATGTCACCTACATAGCTTGACGATGAGCAAGCAGTGAGATTATAGCGGGAAAATACCAGAATTTTTCAGGCCATGAAATGCTATCCAGAGGCCTGTGTCATTCATGATAACGACCCGATGTCAGGTGGCAAAGACGGCTGTGTTACAAAGACCGGGTGTCAGCTCACTAGGGCGACTGGCAGCCCCCAAAGGCAGCTGTGGTGATCGGACAGCCAAGGCAGAGACGAGCGCATGCACTCTGTCCTGTGTCACCCGCAGAGGTCTGCGGACTGCTTTTGCGAATTCAACCATCCTGCCGAGGCTCTGGAAGCGCCTCACATTGTTGGTGCAGTTTATTAGTATTCTAAGTGGGCGGGGCACTAACAGTACACACACACACACACACACACAGAGCCAGTCGGAACATTCCAGATACTGGTAAGTGCTAGGAAGGATATGAGTGGATCACGGAATGAGACGGTGACTAGCTGGGGCCCAGTGGACCAGTTTCAAACGGTGGTCAGGGAAGGGAGGTCGGAGCCGAGACCTGGAGGAGAAGGGGCCCTGGATGGGAGGACTGAGTGTGGGGGGAGCATTCCAGGCAGAGGGAAGTGCAAAGGCCCTGAGGCCGGAGGGAGCCGGAGGAAAGCGGGAAGCTGATGGACAGCGAGTGGCAGAGATGAGCCTGGTTGCCCAGGGCCAAGAGCTGGGATTGTGCTCTAAGCAGGAAGGCGGTCTCTGAGGGGTTTTCAGCAGGGGAGGGCTTCTTGTTTTCAACAGTACCTGGGACCCACACGCCAGCAGGCGGGAGGACTCAGACACGAGGCCTGAGGTTGAGTGCGCCTGCACACCGTCGCCTCCTCGGGGCCTGGGGCTCAAGCCCTCCCTCGTGCCCTTCGCTGCCTGTGTGCTTTCCTCTCCTGGTGCATTTGCCCACAGGGAGTCGGAAATGCAGAGGGAGGGACATGGGCTCAAACCAGCATCTTTCTAGAAATCCGTGCACCGGATGCTACTGAAAGGAGGGTGGGCTGCCCAGAACCCAGGTGGGAGCAGAGACCAGCCGGGGAGTTGAGATGAGAGACATCGGCGGCTCAGACCAGGGTGTTAGCAGGGAGACAGGTCCGCTAGGGTCTGGCTGTTTCGGAGGCCGAGTGGACACCATGTACTGATATTTTGGACTGGACGAATAAGGAGAGGCTGCCATTGTAATCAAAAAATTAAAAAATTATTTCAAATATTGAGAGAGTTAAAGCCTTCAGCTGGAGCATGAAGACACGGTGAAGATAAAGCACCCCCCCTTATTCATGTGGGGCGTTCCTGGACCCCCAGTGGGTGCCCTCAGACACAAAGACACTGCATTCTACATATACTCTGCGTTTACCTGACATACAGACCTACAATCAGTTTAACGTATAAATTGGGTACAGTCAGAGACTAACGACAATAACTAATAGAAGTGCGACAATGCCCTGTCATAAAGGACTGAGTGGGCTCTCTCTCATTGTGCCGGGCTCGCCCTCCACTCCAAGGCAGACTTCACGCTTCTCTCTGGCACATCGAATCGCCAGCATCCGCACTCCTAGGCTTGGGGGCCTAGTAAGGGTGACGTGAACACAAGGACTGTGATCCCGCGACAGTCGATCCGATGACCAAGGCGGCTCCCACGTGCCTGATGGGCAGGACCGTGACAGTGCGGAGGTGCCGGACAAACGGGGGAGTCGCGTCCTGGGTGGGACGGAGAGGGTCCGCGTGGGATCTCATCCCGGTTACTCGGAACAGCACACAACTTTAAACTCACGAACTGTTCATTTCTGGAATTTTCCATTTCATATTTGTGCACCGAGATTGACTGCTGGGAACCGAAACTACAGGAAGCGAAACTGCGGACAAGTGGGGACCGCCGCGCCTCTGCAATGGCTCCGTGGGTCCCACCTCCTGGCGTCCAGCTTTGCGTCTTCCCCGTGACCAACCAGACAGTGGAGGCGTGCGACTTCAGATGCTAGATCTTAAAAACATGTTGCATCTTCCATCTTATGCTTGCTTGAATCACTCGCTCTGGGGAAGGCAGCTGTCACGTTGGGAGGCCATTGGAGAAGCCCCATCGAAAGGTACCAAGAGCCAGTGTCATCTTGCCAGGCTTGTGAGTGCACCGTCTCGGCAGCAGACCCTCCAGCCTCAGTCAAGACTTCTGGTGAGATGCCACTTCATTAGAGACCCAAACCAGAACCACGCAGGTAGGCCATGCTCGAATTCCTGGCGCACAGGATCTCTGTGACTAAGCTGCTACGTTTTGGGATGATTTGTTAGGCGGCATTAGATGATATACATCACGCTCTTACAGTAAGTAATCAGCGAACACAGGAAGTGTTGGAGGTGGGCGGCCATTTCTCACCTGTCTGCCTTCCTTATAGAGCCTTGACGTCCACTTGACACAGGGGTGGTGATCTCAGCCCCAGGAGAAGATCCTGGTTAAGCGTGGTCAATCATTGGTCACCCCATTCCTTTTGCTGGCAAATGGTTTAAGAACAATCATTTGCTTGATGTCTGGAAACATATGAATGTTGTTATTTTAAAGCTTTCAATATGTTTCTAATTCATCATTTAAAAACAGACTACCCTTGTTTTGAGAAAACACTTCAGTGAATGTTTTGACCCAAAGGAAAAGCCAAACTTTTATTCTGGAATGAAGTTCAAAGAACGAGAAGCTAAAATTCCTGCAAACTGCAGTCAATTCTGTCTTCGCTGTGGGTAGAATTGCATCTCTGGAGATTAGCTGTGTCATCTGGGTGTGAGGCAAATCTTTTTTTCCCCCCTTACAGTCAGCCCCAGAAAAAGTGAGGTTTGCTATGGATTTAGGAGACACAGCCAAAAATACCCCCGCAGAGCCAAAGAAGGATGCCAGGTGAAGGCCCACGAGAAAGGTGGGCCCTCAGAGTGCCCCCAGGGGGCGGAAGTCACCCATGGAGCCTTAAAATCTGCAGCATACGATTGTAACTTCTCCACTAGGCAATTTCCTCTTATGACCCCTACATCTGACTAAAGGAGACATTTTATAGCCTATAGTCGGCTGTACTAAGGGAAGAGCTGGGTTCCTGAGGCAGCGCAGATTAAGACAGTACGGCACGAGGTCGCTGGCACAATCTCCCGGGACGGTGGCCTGGCTGAGTGACAAGCAACCATTAATTAGCACAGATCTGTGGAAAGCATAAGGAAGACACCGTGTAGAACACCCTACTGTCACATGGACTTCAGAGGAAATGCAGGCCCTCCCACACTGGCCCCCACACACCCCCGACCCCTCCTGCCGCAATGGAACCGGTCACTCCCCTGCCGCCATCCATCCCGCTGGGCTTCTCCTTCCACTCTCTAGACTATGGGTTTTCGACACATTTTAAGACTCATTTGACAGCTCATAAATATGTCCTGTTTCAGTATAACATCTCTGAGGAAGAGATACATGTGTCCCTAATCATTGTTTCCTGTCAAAACCTGTTATAATAAATAAATTTTAAAAATATTACATAAAAAAAAAAAAAAACCCTGTGTTTTAACCACAAGAGTGGAAAAAATAATAAAAACAAACAAAAAAGTTTTTAATGGATTCTGCAGTTTCAACAATAAAATGAATAAATGTAACCCAATTCTGGCCAGTGAAGGTGATTTGGCTGAGGAGATTTCCGGGAAAGATTTTCTTGCTCCTGATAAGAGGCACAGGAAAGAGATGTTACCTTTCCTTCCTCTGGACATCGTCAGGTCTGGCTGTGACGCCTGCAATGCTCAGCCATCTTGCTGAAACCTGCGGGGGAAAGGCCGCACAGCGGAGGCCAGAGCCCCAGAACCCTGAGCGTCCTGGGACAGGGATAACATGTTTCCCGCGGGGTAGGCCAGTGGATCGAGTTTTCTGTTTGGGAAGCATCCCGTCATAGTAGGGGCTCGATAAAGCTTCGATTAAATGGATACCTACATTTGCTAAAAAATAAGATCACAAATGGTAACTGATACAACTTATTATTCTTTTTTAATATGTTTGCACTCACTCTTCAAAACAATTCTTTGGTGCGTGTTTGGTTAAAAACTATTTCACCCGTTTAATGATGGCGACACTTTAAAACAGCGGTTCCCAACCCTGGCTGCCCTTTAGATTCACTAGCGGAGCTTCGACAGTGCTGCCTCCAGACCAGACAGTTAGCATCTGCGGACAGCCCTCCGCCCTCACCTCCCCACCTGCTTGCTGCACTTCGGCCACGCCGGCCTCCTTTCTCTTGTCCAGTGTGCCAAAGTCTTTGCCAGCCCCAGGGCTCCTGCACCATTTCCTGCTGCTCCACCTCTGCAAAGCTGCCTCCTCCGCTCACCTTTCAGGTCTCGCTTCGTCTCCTCCCAGAAAGCCTCTCCTGACCATCTGACCACAAGGAGGACCCTGACCCCGACCCCGACCCTCTCCCATGCAATCCCATTCTCTCTACTGCCTTCTGCAGTTACTATCTATTGTCAAGTAAAGGAACAGAGCGGCTCCGTTTGAATAAAGAGCTTCAGTACCAAATAGAACGAGCTATGAGATTTCAAGGAAGACAGATAATTTCCAGCTGGGAAAGTCGAGGAAGGCTTCGTGGAATCTTTGAGTTAGGGGTAGGATTTGGTTTGTTGAGGTGGGAATGGTGGTATTTTAGAAAAAGGAGCAGTTTGAGTGCAGGAAGGAAGTGCAAAATGGCAGGGGCGTATGGGAAAAGTGTGGCCAGCACATAAGGGAAGTGTGGAGAGCATTCTGAGGGGTTAGATACAGGAAGAAATAGAGGGTCTATGTTGAATAATAGCTACATTAGATGTTATGGAGAAATTCCAGCTGGAAAGAGAGAGGTGGCTGCAGGACTGGGGAAAAAAGGAGCAAAGGCATTTGACAGAGTGGGGTGTGTGGGAGGACAGTAAATTAACTTTTACTGGTAGGTAAACAAGCTTTTGTAAGGAGTAAGGTAAAAACATAGATTACCTGGTCAATCATGGCCGCTTGGGGGCACTGCAGGCTTCATGACAAAGTCAGTCCCAATGGCTCCCTGTTCTGGCAAAAATGAACACCGCTGACAAAAATGACATCTTTTCATTAAAAGGCGCTTTGCCCATCTATAAACAACATATCTCAGTTAAAGCCATGTTTATAACAACTATGGCTTGTTGTACTTTTAAAAAGGAACACAACTTTACAAGCCACGCATTTCTCTTCTGGTTTATTCAAGGCTCACACAACTGCATCCATGGAAGTGAATCCTTACATAGTATTTATCAAATATGAAACCAAACTTTGGGGCGCTTTACGATTTTAACCCCCGTTCCGTGAAACTAAGTCTAGCATCTGTTATTTGACTGGACCTGAGATCCCTTAATGGCAGAAACCTCTCATTCGTCACTGTCACTACAATTCCTGACGCGCTTGTGTTTGCTGGATAGAGGGTCCCTTAAATGTTTACTAGGCCTGTGCTGCCCTGGTGGTTTTATTCTTGAGAAAATGACCTAAAAGGTTATTTTTCCATTATATGACGTGAAAGGATGTTACAACTGTAAAAACTATGAAAGTTATAAAGTGGAAAAGCAAAGTGCAGAACTGCAAACCAGTATGCTGCCTTTTGTATGAGCGGGGATTAATCAGTAATTGCATATGTGTAGAAAACTGAAAATACTTACTGGGGCCTGGAGAACTGGGTGAATGGGACAGGATGGAAGTCTTTTCGTTATAGTTTTAAACTTTTTATGTATCTGAAAGACATCAAAGTATTACCTAACTGGAAGAATTAGAACATATGGGACAACAATGTTACAAAAATAAGTTATGACTTACTTTTCATTATGCCTAAGAGCCTTATTAAAAATAAATCTTGCATTTATGCTCTTTTCAAAATATTAGTATATAAAGATGTGTCTAAGGGTAGACCTTGCAGTGGCACCATAACAGCAAAATCTTGCAAACAAATGTTGGCAGACAGGTCAAATAAATCATAGAGCATTCATACAATGGGCTACTAGCAAGAGTATTAAAAAGAATGAGGTAGATGAGACATGCTGGCAAATGTCTAAATAGCTGAGAAACGTTGGTAATGGTCCTATCTGTATACGAATGCATGTATTTGTGTGCATATGTATGTATATAAAAATGTAGTGTATATAACATATGAGGAAAGTCCGAAATACCAAACTCTGAAAGTAATCACTTGGAAGTAAAAATGGGTACTTGATGAGGCATTTAGGTGGATTATTTGACTTTGTAACACACACGCAACATTATGTATACACTATAGAGAAGGAAACATCCCTAACTCATGTCTTTTCCTGAAAATAAGCTTTTAAGGAACTTTCACTTTCCATTGTTTTTAATGTGCTTGCATTGCCTTTTCAAAACTTGTCATTTACACCTGTGATTACCAATTCCTTTCACTAAACTTGGCAGGGAATGTCTTAGTTCGAGGAGCCAAGTGTTCCAGTGAGCTCTCTGTTGAGCACCCCCATACCTGCAAGTTTTATTAGACTAACACTCTAATGCTCCAAAGCCAGGACCCTCCCAGCTCTGCACAATGCAGGCAGCGTCTCCATTTGTCTTAAGGGACATCAGGCTAACATTACCCAACCCCCCCCCTCCGGTGTTAAAGTGTCATTGGCTACTGAACCTCTTGTATTTGAAGACTCAAAAGCATACATCTTTAACTTAACGTCACAATACCTGTCCTGCAGTGATCATATAAAATTTTTTTTCCCCTATGCTATGACCAATTTTAATGAGCACCAAAATTAGACTCCCAGCAGTGACTGGAAATGGCTACAGGTGCAGGTGTTCCCAGGCCTCTTGCAACATTGTTTCTTGACCTGTATGTTGACTGAGTCATGGAAACTCAGTGAACTACACATTACGTGCACTTATGCTAGCACCAAGTGAAAAACGCTTACCTATAATTTCTGGATTTCTAAAGTGGCATTTTCTAGTTGGGATCTCCTCAATCTAGGACTTGAACTTGCTGACCTTAGCTATTTTATAATGGATAGTGACATCTACATGTTACACAAGGCTACCCTACAACTGGGGGTTTGGAAGGAGTGTTAAGAGGTGGTACCCTTTGGAGAGACCCTTTCCTTTTGTGGACCTGATTTTTTGACCTGATTTTTTGGATGCCTATTACCCCTTTTATTAAACCAGCTTTCCCTGAACGTCCACTGGTTCTAGTTGACATATAAAAAATTCCTTACCAACATCCCAACTGGTTAAATACCATTATAAACTTCCAAAAAATGAAGACCAAAGGCCAATTGCTTCACCCACCAATTTGTTATACAAACTTTTCATATTTAATACAAATTACCTGCCCTTTAAAATAATCTGGTCAAAAAAAAACCCACCTGTTTTGTGCAACTGTAAATTTAAATAGCTTACGTTATATATTAAAGCTGATTCTTCTGTAGGTTTCCTTCGACTACTCCCACCTTCTTAGAAGTTTCGCCTTCTTGCTGGTATTCCACAGAAAATACTAGCAGCCACCTTATACTGACACTTCTTACCTCCTGGTCACAACAGATGCCATTTTCTAGACTGAAAACCTTAATCCCTCATACCACCCACCCCAAAGAACCTTAACTCTAGCTTAAAAAAAAAGAAAATACACTACTTGGGAATGCAACAACTTTATTGAAAGAAAAGTGCAATTAAATTTGTTGTAAGCTTAAAAGGAGGAACTTAGACACCTCCCCTCAAGCGAAGGACCAGGTGCAGGGTGGACTCTTTCTGGATGTTGTAGTCGGAGAGGGTGCGTCCGTCTTCCAGCTGCTTTCCGGCAAAGATCAGCCTCTGCTGGTCAGGGGGGATGCCCTCCTTGTCTTGGATCTTGGCCTTGACGTTCTCGATGGTGTCGCTGGGCTCCACCTCCAGGGTGATGGTCTTACCGGTCAAGGTCTTCACGAAGATCTGCATCCCACCTCTGAGACGGAGGACCAGGTGCAGGGTGGACTCTTTCTGGATGTTGTAGTCGGAGAGGGTGCGTCCGTCTTCCAGCTGCTTTCCGGCAAAGATCAGCCTCTGCTGGTCAGGGGGGATGCCCTCCTTGTCCTGGATCTTGGCCTTGACGTTCTCGATGGTGTCGCTGGGCTCCACCTCCAGGGTGATGGTCTTACCGGTCAAGGTCTTCACGAAGATCTGCATCCCACCTCTGAGACGGAGGACCAGGTGCAGGGTGGACTCTTTCTGGATGTTGTAGTCGGAGAGGGTGCGCCCGTCTTCCAGCTGCTTTCCGGCAAAGATCAGCCTCTGCTGGTCAGGGGGGATGCCCTCCTTGTCCTGGATCTTGGCTGGTGTCGCTGGGCTCCACCTCCGTGGGTGATATTCTTACTGGTCAAGGCCTCACGAAGATTCGTATCCCACCTCTCTGGGAGACGGAGACCAGTGCGTGCAGGTGTGACTTTGATAAGTTAGAAGCCGGAGAGGGTGCGCCTGTTTCCCAGCTGCTTTTCTTTCCGGGCAAAGATCAGCCTCGCCGGTCAGGATGCCCTCTGTTCTGGACCTGCCCTGACGTTCTCGATGGTAAGCCGCGGGCCCAATCAGGTAAGATGGTCTTACTGGCTGGCGTCTTCACGAAGATCTGCATCCCACCTCTGAGACGGAGGACCAGGTGCAGGGTGGACTCTTTCTGGATGTTGTAGTCGGAGAGGGTGCGCCCGTCTTCCAGCTGCTTTCCGGCAAAGATCAGCCTCTGCTGGTCAGGGGGGATGCCCTCCTTGTCCTGGATCTTGGCCTTGACGTTCTCGATGGTGTCGCTGGGCTCCACCTCCAGGGTGATGGTCTTACCGGTCAAGGTCTTCACGAAGATCTGCATCCCACCTCTGAGACGGAGGACCAGGTGCAGGGTGGACTCTTTCTGGATGTTGTAGTCGGACAGGGTGCGTCCGTCTTCCAGCTGCTTTCCGGCAAAGATCAGCCTCTGCTGGTCAGGGGGGATGCCCTCCTTGTCCTGGATCTTGGCCTTGACGTTCTCGATGGTGTCGCTGGGCTCCACCTCCAGGGTGATGGTCTTACCGGTCAAGGTCTTCACAAAGATCTGCATTGTCTGTTAAAACAACAAAAAGAACAAAATACCCCGTAAGTTTAGCACGTAATTTAACTGTTAACAACTTAATGCCGTAAGTTAAATGTCATTTCTCAGCCAAATGACTCAGAAAAAGTCCTGCCTAAAGCAGCTCAGGAAATGAAACGGCACCAACTCAAAACCCCAAGCTTCAGGCACTTACGAGAAAGCCCAGAAGCCCGACCCAAGTAAACGCGGGCCCTCCTGATCCTCCGCCCTCACCGGATGCCCCTCTCCTGCCGTTGCAGCAGAGTCCGCCCCAGGCCCGAACCGCGAGTCCCGCGCCGGAGCGCCGGGCGCGCACGCACCGGCAGGCGGCCCCACCCTGGATTGTGAGCCGCCGGGGGTGAGGAGGGTGACGTCACGCGAGCGCCCCCACCCCGGGTGGGCGAAATCTCACCGGGGTTGAAACGGGCCTCGTTCGCGCCCCCTCGAAGCGCCGAAAAACCGAGACCCGGCGCCAGTCGAGGCGAGAAACGCGGCCTCCACGTCAGAGTCCTCACCCCGTGCGCGGCCCAGGCCCCCGGCGAGCGCAGCCTCCCGCCGCCCGGGGCTCAGGCCCTCCGGCCCGCAGCGCCCGCGTCTCCTCAGAGTCGGCGTCGCGCCGGCTCCGCCCGCTCACGGCCCGGCCCCGGCCGCCATTTTGCGGGCTTCGCCCTCAGGGCCGCCCCGCTCGCCGGCCCTCCCCGGCCGTTAGAGAGCCTCGGCTGCCCTCCGCCCCTGCCGCGGCCAGCGGGCCACAAGCCCCCGTGCCGGCGCAGCGCCCCCCGCTCACCAAGTGCTGGTCGCTGCGGCGCGCCGACGACAGTTAGCGAACTCCCGGTCACGACGGAACTGCCGGCGCCACGCCCGGCGCCTCCTTATATAGCGACGGCCGGGGCGGCGCCGGCGTATCCCTCCGCAGAAACGCCGAGAAGGGACTACTTTCCTGCCCTTCTGCCGCGCGCGGAGAAAGCCAGCGCCCCGGGACCACGCAGCCCCTCTCCATAGATGTTCCCCTGCGAGGGGGGGGCTCTGAGCCGGGTCTGGGGGGCGCGGGCGGCTCCCCCGAGCGGCCGGGCGGAGGGATAAGCGCGGCCGCTGCGCGCTGCGTCCGCGGACGTGGCCGGCGCGCGCCTCGGCGGGGGGGCGTAGGGGAAGCCCCCGCGGGAGGCGCGAAAACGCGGCGTGGAGCCCGCGTCCCCGCGTCCCCGCGTCCTCGCGCCGACGCCCCCTCCTCTCGGCCCCAACCGTCCCCGCCGGCCTTGGGACTCGCCCTGGGCGGACGGGGGCCAGGCCCAGCGCCCCGTGCGGAGTCGGGGTCCCGCTCGCCTCCCGCGCGCCCCTCCCCCCACCCCACCCCCGCGAAACCGAGAAGGTCTTTATTTCGGGTCGCATTTAAGATAAAGCTCCAGTTTCTGTTTCTTTAAACTCTCGCCCACCCCCGGCTTGCCCGGAGGGCTCCCCGGGGCCGCAGCCCCCCGACTCGTGGCGCCCACGCCCATCCCCCACCGGGCGGGCACTGGGACAAGGTGAATGACTCGGCAAATCTCGGCTTGGGGCCTGGACGCTGGCCAAGGCCTAAATCTCGCCGCTGGAACTTTCTGGATTGTTCTTTACTTTTCCAGTTTGATCGGCGCGACCTTGGTTTTGAGAAGGTGGTTCAGCTCTGAGCTGGGAAATCGAACCTGTTTAAGCCTGAGACTTTTAAAAGACACTAATTGACTCTCAACCCTGTATATTTAGGGGGAGGGTATATGTTCAATAGCTCAAATATGAAATATAATTTTACAGGTACATTCCATTTGGGTAAAAGAGGAGAGGAGGGATCGCCAGCCAGATCTTTTTCATTTTTTTACAACAATCTATTTTGTGATCTCTGTGAGTCATTTCTTCGGTATGTTTTTTCAAGTTTTAAAATATGTGAACGTGGTGAAAATTTAAAACAGGTTTTTAAATGTTTTTGGTGAAAAGTCTCCCTCATAGCCTCAATTTCCCAGCCACTGTTTCTTCTAGACTCTTCGAGAAATATTCCCTAATTCTAAAAATGTGGAGGGCAAGGTATATTTTAATTTGTACCCTTGAAGGCCTTCAAGAAGAAAAAAGAATTTTTTAAAGAGGTTACAAAAAAATGACTACAAAAATTTTTGCCGTTAGGAAAAGGCTACATTCCTCGTTTAAACTGTGAACCTTAAGTTATTTAAACATTAAGCTTGATATGTGAAATCAAAACAAAACTATATATTTTCTTTGGTAACCATTGTATATATGTATTTATGCAAAAGGTCTGAGCATTGTTCAAAATAGACTTTAATCTCTACTTGTTAATATTTTTCAAAGAACAAAGTCGTTACTGGAAATTAAAACGAATAAAATGTCGTTTTTCAAGGTAGCAGGAGACGGCAGTCAGTGACTTCCAATAAAGATTTCTGTCAAGGTTATTTCTTTCTAAATTTTTGGAAAGAAGTTGTAAAGGAACAAAACTTTGAGGCTCTATGTAAGGTTCTTTCTCCCAGAATTTCAGAAGTTTTTAGAGGAACAAAGATAAATTCTTTCAAAGGTAAGCAGACCTAGTTTCTAACCACACCCTGTTTGCTTTTGGCTGTTGTTTTGCTGCAAGCCTTGTGATTCACGGTGAAAGGCTGAGTCACAAGCTTTATGACATAGCTTTTTTCAGAGTCCAAAGGTAAAGAGGAAAACAGCCCTGACTTTAGGGGCCGGGGAGGGAGAAGAGGAGGAAGGAAACTGTGTCAGAGAGTGGGGAATGGGCCCAGGGTTATCCCCGAAGAGAAAGACGACATTCTCATAAGCTGGGGAGAACACAGGTGTTGTTTCCAGCAGAAAATTTTCTGAAATGCCCCTGCATTCCCCAAGAACAACAGTGTGTTTTGTGGCAGTGAACACAAGTAAACATTTGTTCATGGACACAGAGGGCTAGAGGAGACGGGATCTCCCCCAAAGAGAGTGGCTGGTGTTTCTCTAAGTTAGTGGTTCTCAACCAGGAGTGATTTGGCCCCTCAGTGGACAGCTTGCAAAGTCTGGAGACATTTTGGTTGTCACAACTGTGTGTGTGTGTGTGTGGGGGGGGTGCTACTAGCACTTAGTGGTTGAGGCTAGGGATGCTGCTAACCCCCTACAATAGACTGTCCCCCAAAACACAAAATAAACTTGCCCCTAACATCAGTAATGGAGGGGGAGAATCGCTGGTCCGCAGAGGGTTTTTGTTGTCATTGTTGCCGCAACTGCTTTTCTATTTGCTGAGAAGGACTCCCAAAGTCTAAATGTCCCACTGGGTCTCGGGAACTGGGTATCAGGTCACGCTCCTAATCCTAAAATCCCCTGACCTAAAATGCAATGTGCTAGAATGTGCGAGAAGCAGAGTGAGTCATTGGATCCATTTTCAGTTCCTTCCTTCCACAGATCCGTCCTTTGCAGGCGCCCCAGAAGAAACTGCTTCAGAGCAGGCACCAATAGAACAGTGACAGAGGCCCAGCAACAAGACCAGATTGGCGGGCAGACTGGAGCACGTGATGGGCTGAGCTCACAAAAGGCCTGGGTGTTGGGCTGCTGCGGGGAGGAGAAGGCTGGGGCAGGAGGAGGGATTGGACTGAGTTCCTGTTTGTCTCACTTTACCTTTCTCACCCCAAAGTTCAGTTCCTGGGCATCTGCTGCACCTGGCAAACCCTTCCCCCCAGAAAGGGGTGAAATCAGGGAGAACTGGATGGAAAGGCTTTGCTTGCTTTGTCATCTGTTATATAACCATGAAGGTAGTCAAGTGTATCTGCAGCTTGGGGGGGGGGGGGCAGGCACAACAGTCAGGGACTGTGTTCTTTTTCCTGTTTACATTTGTGCATTTACATCGTGTGGCAGAACACAGACTTTTCCAGCTTAAAAATAAACAATTTCATCCCCTAACTTATTGGGGGCTTTTTTTTTTTTTAATTGTGGCAAGTTATAACCTATAATTTACCATCTTAACAACTTAGAAGTGGACAGTTCAGTAGTGTTAAGTGTATGGCAGAGGAGGAAAAATAATTTTCCCTTTACCCTTCTGAGTTCTTAGCTGAGACTTCTGTAAGGAAAGACAGTAAAAATGAAATGAAAGAGGAAAAAACTCGGGTTATTAATGTGTCTTACCTCAGGTGTACATGGGAGATACCAGAAGTAAATGAGTAACAAAGATGTGGCTTTAAGTTTAGACTTAAATACCACGGGAAAGGGAAGGGGAGTATAGGCCTCTTAGGAGCAAGGGAATGATTTTTAGGAAAGACAAATGGGAAAAAAGAATGGATGGGAGATATGATAGTTTGTGATAAAGTTTGGTGCCCACTCCTAGTCTCCGTCCTGTGACAAAAGTCAGTCTTCCCCGGTTGGTTAAACTCCCAGGGTGGGGATCTGTGACCATCGAGATCCCTTTGGGGACCTGTCCTTAGGCACATAATGTGAAAGACACTCTTGGCATTTGCTGTCCTTAGGCACATAATGTGAAAGACACTCTTGGCATTTGCTGTTTTTCAAGTGCCTACAGCTCAAAATAACATTGAAGTGGCATATTTGGGGATAGCATATGCTGCTACCCTTCCACATTCACACTTACGCAACTGTCACCACCATCCCCCTCCGGGACTGTTTATATCTTGCAAAACTGAAACTCTGTACCTATTAAACAACTCTCCATTGCCCCATCCGCCCAGGCTGTGGTGGCCACCATTCTCTCGGTCTCTGTAAATGTGACTCTTCTAGGTACCTCATACAATGAGCTTTGTTTTTTCAAATGTAAAATAAAATGCCATCTTTGAAAAAACATTTTTCCCCAAAGATTCACAACAACTTTTTTAAGAAGCTCCATTTCCTACCACAAGCCTTATGTTATGTTTTTCCCTATAGTATTTTATTTTCTTTGTCATTGTGCTATTAGAAATATTTAATTATGAGATCAAAGTAAAACAAGCATCATATAATTAGTTTCGTGTTAAACCTGATCATTTTAGAAATAACTTCAATGTATTTGTTTTTCCAACGTATTTTTTTCTTAAAAACTTGTCGACCTTTAGGGAGAAGTAACCTTCATGGAAGCGCATTACAGACAGGAGTCATCACCAACACTCCACCACCCAACTGGTGAATCATTTCACGAATTTCAGTTTTATCTGGAAAAGGAAAAGGAAGGCTTTGCAGAGAGTCATCTCCCTCCAGATCTAAGATGAGGTGTTTTTACGATTTGAAACAAATAAAACAGGATTTGATGGATGAGGAATTCATTATTATTGCAAAGAATTGAACCCACAGGATGCAAAGAGATCCCTTCTTTCAATAAAACATAGCTTTTATTTTTAGCGATAAAATACAGCGTATAAATATAAGTATAAACAGTCTGTGCACCAGAGCCATTCATTCATTCATTTATTCATTCGTTCGTTCGTTCATTCCCGACCGGTTGCTGATGAAGCAGGGAGCAAAAACCTCACTGGCTGGGAATGTTGGTTTCCTTTTGGGTGGCTTCCTCTGAAAATGGTTCCTGGCAGCACGAAGGGCAAGGCCAGCAGAGATGCCCAGACCCTTGGCTTACACACTCGTCCCCCTGTGGCCAGGTGTGAGTCATCGGAAGGAGTCACCAGCCCTCGGGGCCAGGGAAGGTCCAGTAACTCCCAAATGATTCTTCTGCTCTCTTGCTGTGTTTTCAATGGTCACGTCAGGTTCTGCCCTTCCATTCTGCTAACTGCTCCACTTTGCCTCAGAGCAAAAGTACATGCGGAGCATTAAGTATTTCAGGAAGGACAGATCACTCTTATGGTGAAAATCCCACGATAATTCCAAGTAGTGACTGGAAATGGAGCTGTACCTGGCTATAGTCGCATCCATGGCGTTTTAAATGGTGAATAGAGTGGACAGAAGAAGGAACCAGGAGAAAAAAAAAGTGAAGAAAAACCATGGAGATGCCGGGGATCGAACCCGGGGCCTCATACATGCAAAGCATGCGCTCTACCACTGAGCTACATCCCCAGCCTCTGAAAAGTGGGTTTTTTGAGATTCTCTGCTATAATTTTAAGAGTTTCCTCCCCCACCCTAAATAAATTTTGTATATTTAAGTGAATGTTAGGGTTTAGGAAAATCAAAACAAATCATTTTATTTCTTTCCAGTAAGCCTCTTCTTTATAGACTAACATGAAATTCTAGCTGACACCGGAACCAAGGAACAAAGGGAAACCGACCGATTTTTTTGTGTGTGGAAGTGCCGAGGAATTAATCTTTTTCCTTTTTCTTTTTTTAATTCATTGGGGGTCACGATGGTTAATAACATTATATACATTTCAGGTTTACAACTAACGCTACATCTGCTCACAGCCCGAAGTCCAGCCTCCTTCCGTCACCATGTATCTGACCCCCTTTACTCCTTCGTCCTCCCCCCCTGGGGCCCACCGTTCTGTTGGGAACAGACCTATTCTTGAATGTTGCCCTTTACAAACAAAAGAAAGAAAAGAAACTGTAAGGCTGTCTTTCTAGTGGAAAAGGGTGTTGCCGCCACAGCACCTCCACCCAGAAAACTCGGGGGTCTTGTCTCCTACACCTGCAGTGACTCTGAGGTTTGCACATCTCCTTGAAGACTTTTTCCATTCCAAAGAACTCTCCCGAATATAAAAATAAGCAAACTAAATAGAAACAGATCCAGCTCTCAGAATCATAGAGGAAAGTGTCTCTTTGCCGTAGCTCATTGGAAAGAGCCGCACTTTGCCTGTCCGCGAGCCTGTCTTTCTCGTCGAAGCACACCAGGGCAGAGAAGTCACAGTGTGCAGTGTCTTTCTGGTCATCAAGGGGCCACTCCGTGGTGAAGGAACAGGTGAGGGGTCAGGAGAGGGCAGAAAACTGAGGCTACACCTCCTCCCATCAGCGCTTGTGATGTTCTGGCAAGAAATAGAGTCATTTCCTATGTCTGGGAGGACACGTCCCAGTATGTCCTGCCACCTTTGGTCTCCAGTCAGATCCCTTGCGTGACAGCCTGCTTCTGCCTGAAACGTCACGGCCAAAGGCCTTAACGAACTGGTGCACAGGACACTGGACCCAGCAGCTGGGGTTTCGTCAGCGGACCGCTCAGGGCCTCCTCTGTAAACTGAAGTAGGTACCCGTTTGACTGGTACGTACTTCACAGGGTGGTTGTGACGACTGAACCAGTGACACCAAAGGTTTAGCGCAAAGCCTGGTACAAGGTTCAAGCTCTGAGACGTGAGTTCTTATTATGATGAATGCCGTCATTATATGAGCTCCGGCGAAGGGCCGCTGCTGCTCATATTCACCCCAGGTGCGAACTGATGCTTTGCTGATGCTGTTTCGGTGAAACGGGACACATAGGAGGGCATGGGGTGAAGTGCCAAATGGGGCTCCTGCGCAAGCTGTCTGCTGTCCTTGTTACTTTAGCTCAGGGGGGCAGTCAAGAGAGATGTTGGCCAGAACAGAAGGATGATGGTGCCATAGACAGACGTATTTGAGATCTGGAGGAGCTAAGGGCTTGTATTCAGATCAGCAGATGCCCCTGTGAGCTCTCTCGTCAGATTGCTCTGCTCAAAACAAACTCGATTATTATTTCCTCTCTGCATACAGCTCTTAGAATAAAACCCAAGCTCCTTCCTCTGGCCGTTAAGGCCCTGTGTGACCTGGCCCGTGGACCTTGCTAATGCCGTCCCTTACTCCTCTCCTTCTTCCCTGGGGACATGCCGGCCACACCTGCCTGCTTGCTGTTCCTCAGGCATGCCAGCTTCCTTCTCACAGCAGGGCCTTTGCATGTGCCAGTCCCTCTGCCTAGAATGCTGTCTCCCAGATTTCTCATGATTGGCTCCTCAGTGTCCAGGTCCTCAGAAAGGCCTTCTCGTCACCTCTCTAAAGAGGCCTAAGAACCCCCACGTAATCTCTATCATATTTCTCTGATTTGTTTTCTTTCATGGCACCGACACTCTCGAAACCTGTTTTATACCGTTCGTCTGTGTCCCTCACCAGGTCGTAAGGTCAGGAGCGCAGGGTCTCGCCATCTTGTTTCCTGCGATGTCCCTAGTGCCTAGAAGGACGCATGGCACTTAATAAGTACTCAGTCACTATTTGCCAAACGAATGGGAAAAAAAAATAAATGAATGAATAAATAAATGAATGAAAGAATAGGAGCCTGGGAAGGACGATAGCTATATCCACGAAGTTGAGTCTGCAATGAAGACCAGAAAACCTGTCAGCGTAGAATCACCCTACCTACCTCCTGTCTCAAATCCATAAACATTTTCTGAGGGCCATCCTCTGGGCCAGAGCAAGACATGCAAAGGTGGGCTATTTGCAGCAGAATGAGCACTTCCTGGCTCTAGAAGTTGACAGTCTTGCTATGGGAAACCATTGTATAAACCAAACACTTTACAGCGGCGCTGCGAGCATACAGGAAATGGAAAATAAGGCCTCTGTGCGAGGACGTTTTGTTCTTCCTGGTAACCATAGGTAGACCCTAGGGAGCTAGAGCATTACTGGGACTGAGGAGTTGATAGACAATCGCCGGAGCGGGTGTCATGCGACTGTCAAGTTTATCTTTCCAAAAAGAGTAAGGAATTTCCATAAAAGTAAAAGAATTTGATTTATTTAAAAGAGAAACGAAAAAAAATGCAGAGGAATAATAAAAAGCCAGCGGCCTCCCCGTCGGGGAATCGAACCCCGGTCTCCCGCGTGACAGGCGGGGATACTCACCACTATACTAACGAGGACGAGCGCTGCGCGGACTCCTCCGGGTAGATTCCTATAGAAACGCGATCCGGCTACCGGCCCGTCCGCTCCTGGCTGGGCCTCCGCATGCGACGTGCCAGGTGGGTGGGCTCGCCGGGCGCTTGCGGAGAGACCTGCATGAATCGGCGGAAGTGCTGACCCCCGGAAAGAAAGAAACAAAGGCAAATGGGAGTGAAGTGTGACCTCCCATGTCGCGACCCCGGAAGGGGAGGGGGATGTAGCTCAGTGGGAGAGCGCGTGCTTTGCATGCACGAGGCCCCGGGTTCGATCCCCGGCGTCTCCAAACCCAGGTCTCGTTTCTTTTCCTTTTGTCTCCTTCAAAAGCATGTTTAGTTATTCACACGCCTCGAAGGGCAACCGACTCTTTCTTTTCCTACGAAACCAAAGAACAAAAAGCCGCACTTATCTTAATTCCATCTTAAAGCGTCCGTTTCCTGCTCGGTGCTTGATTTAACGGCAAAGCGTTCAGAGAGCAGAAATTAATAACAGACAGCAAAAACTAGCGAACAGACATCGACGAACATGTAACAGATTAATAAGCGTTTACGAGACAAAAGAAATGGAGTGCAGGAAACACGTGCCCTCGTTGAATTTCCCCAGATGGGGAGCTTCCGGGAAGTCCCCACTCTCTCTGGCTGCCCCTGGATACTGCTCGGGCTGTTTTAAACAAAGAAAGTAAAATCTCTATTAATTGGGAAAGAGTCAGCTTCATTCATTCACTGCCCTCCTATTTCCCCCTCCCCATGGGGGTGGGGGGAAGAAAAGGGGAACTGCCGAAACCCGGGATCGAACCAGGGACCTTTAGATCTTCAGTCTAACGCTCTCCCAACTGAGCTATTTCGGCCACCGCAAACGCGCTTGTCACCCTTAGTCCTCCTACTTGTCCAAACATCCCTGGGTCGTGAGCCTTGGAACATGATGTTGGGAGACCAGCAGCAGCCGTAACCCACACCTGCCAGGCTCGCCTCGCACCTGCGTGCACTGCCCCTTCTCGTCCTTCAACCGCCTCCGCCTCCAAGAAGAGCTCCTTGATTATGCTTCCCGACACGACCTAGCCCTTATTGTTTACTGTGAGCTTCGGCATTGTTTTCCTTGTCATTCCCTGTCTCCCCAGCTAGAATGAAAGATCCAGGACAATGAAAGACTCGGTCATTTTTGCATCCCTCAGGGCCTAGGACAGTGACTGGGGCATAACAGGTCCTTCATAAATATTTGTTCAATGAATGAATGAACAAATGAATGAATAGATGAATCCTACCTGGCTCAGAGCTTCCCTTTCTCAAGCTCCCTTCTCTGCGCTAAGGAACGAGGTCGCCCTTGGGTCCAGCGAGGATGCTGACCACACCAAGGCCTGTGGGAGGACGCACCGGCCTGAATGTGGCTTTCCTCGGGGCAGTGAGTGACTCAGATCCGGCCTGCAAGCATGGCCACCATACCTGTGGCACCTGCTCAGCTTCAAAGCATGAAGAAATCAACAGGTCGGCATCCAGGTGCGGCTCTCCCTGCCTCCCTTCCCTTTGAGAAATGGTGGGTGGGGAGTGCTGTCCGGGATTGAACGAACTGGGGAGGAGGTACCCCACGACGTGAAGTCATTTAATAGGCGTTTGCCAAGCACCTGATGGCCCCCGGCCCATCCGCGAAGAGCGTAGCAAGATGCTTCGGTGTAGTAGTAATGCTAAGAAGCAAAATAGTGATGGGATGGAGTACGGAAACGGGGTCAGTGAGAGAAGCGGGGAGCTGAGAAGGCCGGAAGAATGAGGAGCCAGCCATGTTGAGACGAGGAAGGGACTCTGTGACAGACGGGACAGCTGATGCAAAGGCCCTGCGGCTGAGAACAGGGTCGGCTCGTTGGAGGAGCAGAAGGAGACTCAGCATGGGAGACGTGGAGACGGAGAGCAGGGAGTGTGGGGGCCGCAGGGTCACAGGGGTGGGCAGAGGCCAGATCTTGCCAGTCTTGAAGGCGAAGGGTTTGGATTTTCTTCTGAGCTGAAATGGAAAGCCATTGGAGCTGGACGTGCCTTGAGCGTTTATATACCTTATTAACAGGGGAAGGGGAGGAGGGACGTAGGCCACACGACGAAGAGTTAATATCACAGATCCAAGGAGAGCGTTTGGATGGTTGCCAGACGGGAGAAGGATTGGGGGGATGGGCGAAAAGGGGGAAGGGACTAAGAAAGACGTACTAATTGCCAGTTATAAAAAGTCTCGGGGGCGTCGAGGACAGCAGAGGGAATGCAGTCAACGATACTGTAATAACCGCACTCGGCGCCAGGTGCTAGACTCACGGGGCTCACCTCGTAAGTCGCATCAAGGTCTCGCCACTTATGCTGTACACTCGACACGAATAGAGTATTGAATGTCAGCTGTCACTGAAAAACACGTTTCACGTATTTTTTAAAAGGAAGAGTTAATAGTTTTTAGGAAAGACGGATGGGCCTTCAAAGAGTAGGTGGGGGGTTCTGACGGCTTGTCACGGAGTTCGCCTGGGTGTGCTGTCCACCCCCGGTCCCCTGTCCTGCGACAAGTCAGGATTCCCCGGTTGACAACTGAGTTCCCTGTGGAGGGTCAGAGGTAATCTGCACGGCAAGGCGGCCTGGCCTGGGCTCCTCCCGGAGCCGGGACCGCCGCAGGGGACCCGAGCGCTGCTCTCCATGAACGCATAGGAAGTAGCTCTTTGAAAGCGGCCGAGAAGGGGTATCCTTCTGACCACAAGCAATGCGGGAGAAGGGAAGGGAAGGGAAGAAGGGAAGGAGGGAAAGGAAAGGGGCGTGGGAAAAGGAAAGAAGGGAGGGAGAAAGAAACATAAAATTCGAACAGTCCGGAGAGGAAAGTCAAGGGGTCGCTGCCATCCAGTCCCAGAGGCGACCACTGAGGTGGCCTCGGGCAACTCGCACGGCCGTGCTTCGCGCCTGCGCTTCGTCGTCGTCGGTCTCATGGGATAAAACAGGGTTCAGTGAGTGCGCCCCTACCTGCTGCGCCCCGTGCCCGTCTGCGGATGAGCACCGCGAGGCCGGACCCGCGGGGACAGCTTGGCGGCCCCCTTCGCCCAGGGTTCTGCGGACACGGACGCCTTTCGGAAGCGCCCCAATCCACACGGTGGCGGGGGCCGCGCAGGCATCCTCGGATGCCGACGCAGCTGTCCCCGGGAGGCCCGGAAGGTCTCTTTTGTACTTAAAAAGTGTGACCAGCCTCCCCGTCGGGGAATCGAACCCCGGTCTCCCGCGTGACAGGCGGGGATACTCACCACTATACTAACGAGGACGAGGCGTGCCCGTACTTCCACGTATAGCTCCATATAGAAAGCACGTTCTTTGCCTGCCGACCTACCTGCTCCGGGCGTGGCGGTCGCGGTCGCCAGCGCCGGGCGCCCCCGGCACGTGAGCTTCTCCGCGGCGCGGAAGGACCAGCTCGAACCGATGAAGACGCCCAGCGCCTAGAGGGAAACCTGTGCGAGCCGAGGAAAGGTGTGGCTTCCTATACTGCGGGTCTGAGACGGGAAGGGGATGTAGCTCAGTGGTAGAGCGCATGCTTTGCATGTATGAGGCCCCGGGTTCAATCCCCGGCATCTCCACGTTTTTTTCTACCCTTTTTCTCTCTAAATCTGCCACACGGTAGGAAGGCCAGGCAGGGAAGGGGACCGCTGTTAGCTGCCCTGAGAAGGGAGCTCTCTCGGCGAGAGCATCGCTAACAAATGTCCCTGGGCCCAATCCCCGATGCCCGGCTCGACCGCTGCAGAGTCGCGTTCAGAGGCGTGGCGGGAGCCCCGGAACCTGCATTCTCGAACAAGCACTCCTAGATACGCACGCCGTCGAGCAGCTAGGAAAACAGCGGACTTCTAAGGAGGGCTTTGCAACTGACCCTCCATTCGGTTGACTCTTGAGCGCCTAATACCAGGAAATGTGCACACGCTGAGCACCTACTGTGTGCCCAGGCAGTGTCAAGGACTCTGCGCCCCTGCATAAGACAGGTAAGTTTTCTCAGCCCTCCCGGACTGGATATTCCAGTTCGGGTTAGCGATGAGCAAGTGGTAGGAAGTTTTATGAAGACAGTAAGGGTGATGAGACGGACCCTGAACGGGGAGGGTGAAGGGCCTGTCTGCGCACACAGAGCAAAGGGCAGGTGCAAAGGCCCTGAGGTTGAGGGACTGGGGTGCTCTGTGTATGGAGCGTACAAAATGAGGGGAGCAGGGGTTTGAACCCTCCAAGACACTGGAAGGTCCGATGCAGGCGAGTAAGAGCAGATTCGGGTTTCAAAGGCTCCCTCTGCTGGCCACGTGGAGAATACACTATGGGCCGGCGGGGTCCGCCAGGAAGGCACAGCGTGGCCCAGGCAGCTCAGGGCAGCGGGAGGTAGTGGAGGTGGGCAGTATGAGGGGGCTCTGGACAAGGGACAGAACTTGTAGATGGCGTGAATGTGTGTGGGGGGAGGAGAGAGAGAAGGAGCAAGAGAGCCAGAGGTCTCCTCGTTGGGGGTACACGGGTTCATGGCTGTGGGGAAAGTCAAGAGTTCTGGAACATTAAATGTCTTTGCTGGTTTGCCTTACTTACATGTTTATATCATGGAACTTACGCAGTTACATTATGGTAGTAGCACAAATTGATTTAGGAAAAATCCCCGAGAGGAAATCAGCCAGCCTGACCCGCATGGTCACAGGGCAGATCACCACCGCCACTCCGCTGAGCACCCGCCTAGTTCCGCACACGTGCGCGTGTGTGTGTGCGTGTGTGCGCGCGCGTGTACGGGGGAGAACTCCCCAAGATCACCCCACATTCAGAGACGAACTAGGATGACATTCTGGACTAATATGCCAAGATTTATTACAGCAAAGCGGCTGGCAGGGGCTGCCCATCGGGGAGGGGACCCCTCCTCGTGTCCCACTGCAGTGGGGAAGGCGCACTGCTCGCGCGGGGGAGGGGGCCCAGGGGGAGAGCCTGCAGCTGCCCGCTCCTGCTCCCAGCCCCACTGGCCGACAAGGGACTAATGTAGTCCACAGAGCACATTTAAAAGCAGGTGAGATACACCACTATCCACCTTGTAATAAATAGTTATACGGCAAGCTGTGTCCGCAATCCGGCCATGATGGACCAGGGTTTCCAGGGGCTTGACCTGCCTCCTGGGAGCAGTTCAGGGTGACCATGTCAGAAACTGGCCACTGCCAGCCCCTTTGGTCCCCAGACCAGTCCTCAGCCTGGCAGCCAGACATGATGTCAGAGGTCAGAGGTGGGGGGCCAAGCTTTCTCGATGTCGGTGTGCATGGCTTGTGGGAGCCACGCGCAATACTCAGCCAGCAGGTCTGCAGGAGGCGGGAAGGCAGTGTCAGAGTGGCTTTGTGTCCGGCCACCGCTGCAGGGAAGGCCCTCCCACCAGCCCTGGGTGGCCTTGGTGAGCCCCATTCAGTCCACTCCCCGGCCCTTGGCCATGGGGCACCTGCCTGGGTCACACTCACATTTGGGGTTTTTCCTCCAAGCAGCTAGCAAGGCCTCCCGGCAGTCGGCTCTCTCTGCGACAAGGGCCCTCAGCAGAACCTCTGTCCTGGGCTGCAGCCTGCGGGCAGGGGTGCGGGCTATGGGGCATCACACTGACTACAGGCTGGCCACCCCCGGCCTGTCCGGGAGCCGTGGGACGGGGTGGCACCAACACCAGGGCAGCCATGCCCGGGGGGTGTAATGTCCCTTTCCCTCCATCACGTGGGGGTGTTGGACGGACAGATCTAGACCCCATCACCTCTGACTCTACCTCCTACTGGTCAGCTGCATCTTTGCTGTCTCTGATCTGTCCGCCTGGCCTTTCTCACGTTCCTCGAACACTCGTCTACTCAGGCTGCTCTGTACATGCTGCCATCCCATCTAGAACCTTCCTCCAGACTTCTGCTTGGCTCACAGCCTGCCTCCCCTGAACCTGCCCAGTCAGACTCCCTGACCAACCCCACCTGACCCGACACCTTGCCCCAACATCCTGTTTGTAGCTGTGTCACCACCCGCCACCTGTACTGTTTGGTGTCAGTCTCCTGCACTGGGATGTCCCCGTGGGACAGGGCTGTGCCCATATCCCAGCACAGAGGATGCTCAAAAGTCTCAGCTGGGTGAATGACTGGGCCGGCTGCAGCCTGGCAGGGGCGCCTGGCCCCGTGCCCTCATCTGGAAGCCCTGGGGGCGGGGTTGGGGCGCTGTCTAGGACCCCAGCCTCAGGGAGGGCGGCCGTGGGCAGAAAGATCAAAGGAGAAGGGCCAGGGATGAGGACGATGATGGGCGGGTGGGGGTGGGTCTGTGCTCAGCTGGCAGGAAGCCCCCAGGGACTCAGACATTCCTGCTGGCACCTGGTGGCTCTGTGGTGGGGTGACCAGTGTCCCCCCAAAGTCCACGTCCACCCAGGACCTCAGAATGGGACGTTATTGGGAAACAGGGTCTTTGGAGACGTGATTAAGATGCAGTCGCACGGATTGGGGTGGGCCCTGAACCCAACGAGGTGCGCTCATAGGAGGTACCCTGAGACATAGGACCGCCATGTGAACACAAGTAGAGATCAAAAGGATGCAGCCACAAGCCAAGGGACGCCTGGGTCCACCAGGGGCTGGAGGGGCAGGAAGGACCATCTGGAGCCTCCCGAGGGAGCACAGGCCTGCTGGCACCCGGACTCTGAACCTCTGGCCTCCAGAGCTGAGAGAAGAGACATTTCTGGTGCTTTAAGGATCTCAGTTGGTGGTCATTTGTTACGGTGCCCAGGACACGAACACCAGCTCCCGTCACCACCACCTGCCACCCTGGTGCTCCTGGGAGAGGCCGTACCTGGCCCACGTCTTCAGCATCGTGCTGGGGCTGGACAGCAAACAGCCCCGGTGTCGGGCCAGCATGGGGAAGACCTGAGGAGAGAGAACAGGATGGGGAGAGGGGTCCTGGGCTCACCCCCGACCCCCGGCACCAAGGAGGGGCTGGGCTGGGAAGATCACTGGGCTCCCCACCTGCCCTTCCAGCAGAAACCGGGCGAAGTGCTTGTAGCAGTCGAGGCCCTCCGGGAAATCCACCTGGACCGCGGGGAGCGGCCAGCCGACGCGATCTGGAGGGCAAGGGCCAGTGAGGGACCTGGAAGGACCCCCACTGCCTCCCTAGTCCCATCCCGAGCCCCGGGCCCTGCCCACCAAAGGGACAGCCAGCTGGCATGACAACACCTGGGACACAAACAAACACTGCCTTGTGCAGCATGGGACCATGTGTCCACCGGAGCCCAAGGCCACCAGAAGTCGCCCCAACTCACAGAACACGCTGGCCCGGTGACACAACACCCGCCCCTTCTCGGGGCAGTAGGAGGGGGGCGGCTCCTCCAGGGGCTTGTCGAACTGGCAGTAGGAAGGCAGCAGGGCTGGGATCCACTGGACCTCCACGGCCGAGACGCCTGGGGGCCCGGGAGAGAGGGGCTGGGGTTACAGAGGGCAGGGCTGCCCGGAGGGGCCCAGCGACACGGCTCGGCAGGGCCACAGTGGGCCGGGCGAGGGGCCGGCCACCAGCGTCACGACCTTTCATGTACATCTTGGAGGTCTCTACGATTTCCTGGTACACCACGAAGTCGGGCAGCTCTTTGAAAAGGACGGAGCTCGGGTGGATGAAGACGGGGTCGTCAAGGAGAGGGGTCTGCAGAGAGAGACGGTGAGTGGGCGTGAGTGCAGGGGGCACGAGCACCGGGTGAGATTAGCCCATGTGCATTCAGCTACGCATGAGGCCGGGCATGCGGCCAGGCATTCCGCCAAGGGACGCACGGCGCATCCGCGCCATGGCACGGCACTCAGCCGTGGACACGTACGGACATGGGCACGGACACGCTGCAGTGCGACAGACCTCAGGACACCCTGCTGACGGGGAGAAGCCAGACCAAAGAGGCCACGTGCTGAGATTCCCGTCCCACGAGGCACGGGGCAGGAGCTGACCCGCAGACAGGGAGCAGGCTCCGTGGGCGGGGCGACCGGGGCAGGCGACGCGCGTGCTGGCCACGGTGACGCGCGTGCAGCTCTGCGCCTGCCCAAGACCAGGGGCTGCAGGCACTTTGGAACAGTGAATCGCACTGCTTACGATTTGTGCCTCAACTAACTGGGTACGATAATAACGTCAGAGTGAAGCTAACGCCCCACGGGGGCTGTGGCCCCGCTGCGCACTCAACTCTGTTCCTCGGTGGGGACGTTCCCGGAGGCTGCGGGGACCCCACGGTCCCCCTGGCTGCTCCAGGTGTCCTGACGATGCCCCGAGCCGGGTCTCACGAACGGCCAGGGTGGCAGGACTCGAGACAGATGGGGGGCAGGGAGGGCGGGGAGCCACAGGCACAGCGACCGCCACGCGGCCTGCCTCCCGAGCTGGAGCGCACCTTATAGGCGTTCCTCCACTTGTCGTCCAGCAGGTCCTCGCTCTGGACCCTGCGGGCCAGGTGGTCACCCAAGCCGGCTGTCACGATCTGCCGCAGGTAGGTCACCTGGCTCTCGGAAGGCGGTTGCATCTTGGGGTCCACGAAGAGCCCAGCCTCAGGACACACGGAGTTGACTGCGGGGAGAGCCGGGTGTGAGCACGGTGCTGAGTCGGTGGGCCTGGGGCCAGCGCTGCCCTGACTGCCTGGGAAGCCCCACGCCCAGCGTGGAGCTCCGGCCTCAGCACCCGCTTCTCTTGGCCACCCGCTACCGAGGCTTCTGAGAAGACAAAGCCCTCAGCCAGGCAAAACCAGCTGCCCACCCCATAGCCATGTCCCAATATTCCTCTGTGGCCGGCAGAGTGACATAAGAGGTGACTGTCCCTAGACCCCAGGGTAGCCCTGGGACTCGGTCCTGTCCAGTCTGTGAGCACGGAGCCGCCCCCTCCGGTGGCAGGACAGCAGCTCAGAAACACGTGGGCTCCAACAGACGCTGGAGAAGCCAGGGCCAAATCCTACTTGGGAGCGGGGAACCCAAAGATGAAGCTGGGGGTGCCAGGGGCAGCTGGTCTAGGCCGGAGCGAGGGACGGAGGGTGACGAGAGGGACGTCACCAAGGAAAGGGTATGACTGAGAGGACTGACAGGAGTGTGCACGTCACCGCTCCGCTCACTGGTGCGCCATGGAGGAGCGCAAGGGCGCCGAGAACTGACTGTGGGGTGACGAACAAATTTCAGTGAGCAGATGCATTTGCCAGGATGGAACCCTTGGATGATCAGGAAGCAAGTACACAGATGACGCCGCTGAAAACAACTCTGAATACTGGAAGGGTCGCGCTGCCCGCGGGGCTGCCCGCGGTGGGGGCTGGGAGCCCGGAGGCTGGCGCGGGGGCCGTACCTGCGGTGGTCAGCTGGCCCCGCAGGCGTCGGATCTCCAGCATGGCCTTGAACCGCAGCCCGTTGGTCTCGCAGAACTGGGCGGAGCAGCCAGAGTACTCGCAGGCCCCCACGGCGCCTGTGGGGGCCGGGCACACTCATGCGCTGTCCCGCCGCGGGCCCGCCCCCCACCCCGCCCCTCCTCTCCGGGGCACACACCCAGCAGCACCATGAGGTCCCCGAGTTTCAGCGAAGCGCCTTGTCCTGCCCAGGTCCTCTTCATACGGGCCACACGGGCCCGCCTGTCCTTCAGCATGGTGAGCTCGTCGTCGCTGGCGGCTGGTCTGTAAACACACACCCCTCTCAGCTAGTGTCTCGCCGAAGGTCACAAGGGCAGGGAACCACCGGCTCACGCGAGCAGGCTGAGGGGCAGAGATGATGCCTGGTGGGCACCGGGCATGACTAAGGTCCTCAGCTCTGGCTCAGTATTCACCCCAAAATTCAACTCCTGTAGCCAGCAGAACAGCGACGTGCACACCTCCTATCCGGCACTTCCACGCTTAGGGGTCAGCACAAGCATAAAGAAACAACCGACAAATGAGCAACACCCCGTGCTGCTGTGCTGCTTACAAAAACAATAAAAAATCCTGAAAGCCGCTGAAATGTGCACCGGGCACGACCTAGATCAATGAATTACTCTCACGGTTCCCAAACCTGAAAACGACAGCGGACATTCAGGTACGTGTCCGGCACGGTTTGAAGCCCCTTCCTGGCGCTCAGTAACTGAACCCTAACAGCTCCATCTTCATTACCATCACCTCCGTTTTCCACATGGGGAAGATGAGGCACAGAGAGGGGAAGTCACCCTCCTGAGGCCGCACAGCTGGGAAGTGGCAGAGGGAGATCTGAATCCCGAAGGTCTGGCCCAGAGTTCGGGCTCCTGGCCATTACGCTACAGAACCCAGGGGTTGGCGGTGCTCGAGGAATTTTATTAAAAGTCTCTGTGGAGATCGGAGCACTGCCAGGCCCTGCAGGACAAGGGTCTTGCATGAGGCCACCCCATGAACCGGTCACCCCCCCAGGCCGGGGTCCGGGCCACCTCCCAGCCCAGGCGGCCTGTCAGCTTGAGCAAGAGCCCTGAGTGCCCAGTCCCCACCCCACCTGTCCAGCTCCACGAACAGCTCCCGGACTGTCATGGCAGCCACAATGGTGATGGCGTACGGCAGGCAATCGTGCTGTCTGCTCAGCGCCAGCATCTTGGCATAGCGCGGCGCCACGGGGAACGTGGCCATGGTCCTGCCCAGCGCGGTGATGGGGCAGCTCAGCCGGGACCTCTGCAGCTGCTTCACTCTGGAGGATGGAGGAGGCTCTAGCGCCAAAGCTCAGAGCCCCTGCACTGGGGTCGGCTGGGGCGAGGGGAGGAGGGGAGAGGAAAGGGGGGAGGGAGGAGAGGAGAGGGCAGGGGGAGGGAGGAGGGGGGAGAGGGGAGCAGGGAGAGGGCTGAGAAAGGGCTGGGAACCAGGCTCTCCACTCCCCTCAGCCCCTGCCCTACCTTTCTGCTTTCTGGGGCGCCTGCAGGGCACCCAGCGAGATCAACAGCTCCTCGGCAGCGACAAGGGCCTCCACGGAGGGAGGGGTCGGAAAGGGAAAGTTGATGACCTGGGACACGGGGACAGGGGACAGCGGCGACAGAAGTGAACACGGAGAAGCGAGCATGGTGACTACAGGAGGGAGCCTGGCCACTTCCAAAGTCCGCTGCCAGAGGAGCCCCAAAGGCCCCTGCCTTCCTTCGTTCACAGCGCCCACTTGCTCGAAAGCAGGCACTGAGCACCCAACGTGGGCACCAGGGCCGTTCCTGGCAATGGAGGTCAAGCAAAGCAAGACAAGGGCTCTGCCTCCGCGAGCTTCCGCTCAACCCCGAGGGGCCGCACACGTGCGTAACACGCAGACAGGAATAAACGTGCCCAGGCGATCAGATGGTGAGGGGACGAGGAGTGACAGGCTCTGAGATGGTGGCACCTTAGAAAGAGTGACCAACTCAAGACAAGTGCAATCACGCCTTGCATGCACGTGTGCACGGCAGCACTATTCACAACAGCCAAAAGGTGGGAACGAGCAGGCGTCCAAGTCGCAAACTGGTAACTGGAACGCGGTCACCACACACTGGGACGTGATGCGGCCACGGAAAGGCAGGAACTACCGACTCAGACTACAGCACAGATGGACCTTAAAACACGATGCTCAGAGGCCAGTCACAAAGGGACAAATATCACGATTCCGTTTACGTGAAATGTCCAAAACGGATGAACCCACAGAGACGGAAAGCAGCCTGTGGGTGCCGGGGCTGGAGAAGAGAGGGATGGGGAGAGGCGCCCCTCCTGGACAGGGGCAGCGTGAGGTGGTCACTCCCCTCCCCAGGGACTGACCGGGCAGAGACCCGAGGACACCGACAGCCCTCCACGCAGTGGGCGGGCCTGTCTGCAGCTTCTGTCCTAGGCGGCCGTCCCCTGGTGGTCGAGTGGCACAGCCCTGGAGAAGTGGGGGTCCTGGGAGGCGGGGAGCCCCAGGTGCTGGGTAACCACCAGTGTGCTGAGCTCTCGGGCCCCCCGGCTGTGAGGAAGGGGAGCTGGCCCACGGGGGTGGGGCGGTCCTAGCCGACCATGCTGGGCACGGGCGCATTGAGGGGTCAGGGCTGGGGGCTGCGCTGACCTTTTCGATGCTGAGGGCTTTCATCTGAAGGATCAAGTCTTCCACGGGCCTCCTGGTGATCTCAGGGGGAGGAAACTGCTCAAAGTCACTGAAAACCGCGGATGAATAGAGCCTGAGGGCGGGCCAACAGCACGAAACAAACAGATGAAGGAGGCGCTCTCGGCCACACTGCCCGACACGCGCCGGACTCGGCCAGCGGATTTCCCCAGTCCTGCCTCTCGCCTCTCGTTCTCGCCCGCGAAAGGGGCTAACCTCGCAGCTGCCGCTGGGGGGCTGGTGGGAGTGTTTTAGGTATCACGTAAGGGCTTAGGCGGGGCCTGGCACACAGCTCTGGGTAAATTCAACCGCCATTATTTCTTACTGTTTTATTTGTATAGTTTCTCAATTTTCTTCTTGTATAATTTAACATTAAAGACAACAGCAACAGTTACTGATAAAAATAATGGCACACGGACTGGGAAAAACATTCGCCAGTGTTACCTCTGACAAGGCTGTAACGTAACGGACTCTTACCACAAAAAACACCAACAACAACAAAAAAACCAGAACGAGACAAAACGAAGCCACCAAGGACAGGGCTGACCCCAGCAGTGGAATAAAGGAAGGACGTAGTTGAAGGCCAACAACAAAGGGCTTGTGAGGCATCCCGAGGACAGTCTCCCGTGGGATGCGGGACCCCCTTTCTCCTGCTCCCCAGAGGATGGCCGCTGCAGAGGTCTCGGCGACACGGAGAGGCCCCGGGGCACCCACCTGTAGCAGTGGCCAGGCTCCGTCCGGCCTGCGCGGCCCGCCCGCTGGTCCGCCGAGGCCTGGGAGACCCAGGTGATGCGGAAGGAGGACACGCCAGTGACCCGGTCATAGTGTCGCTTCTTGACCTTCCCACAGTCCACCACGTACTTGATGCCCGGGATGGTGAGGGACGTCTCGGCCACGTTGGTGGCCACGACACACAGTCGAGTTCCCTCTGGGGGAGGCTGGAAGACCTAGGAGGGCGGGGCAGGCAGCAAAGACACCCCAGAATCAGGAAAGAACTCGTGAGGGGTCAAAGTGGGGAAACTCCTCTTGATCAGAGAGAAGTCGGCAGGATGTGTGGGCCGGGGTGGGGGTGACAAGGTGACCGGGTCCTCTCCTTGCCTCAGGCCGCAATGCTCCTAAGCTAAATGCAGGAAAGCTGGAGAACCCAATACTCTCAAAACCCGGGGGAGCTGAGCCAACGGCTGATGGGGTGGACGCTGGGGCCTGCCCCGGCCCCGTCTGGATGCACGCAGGAGGCACCCCAGGCAGGCGCCCGCCCCAGCCCCACACCGTTACCTGCGCTTGCTTCTCTGGGGCCAGCAGAGAGTAGAGCGGGAGCACGTGCAGGGGGAGCGAGGCGTCTGGCTGCTCATCTGTGGGGATGGCAGAGGCACGCTGGTACCCCGGACTGGTACCCCCAACACCCCAGGCAGGAGCCAGCCTCATACTGCCCAGCGCCTCCCATGGCTCTGCTGCAGAGGCCATATGCCAGCCACGCCGCTGGCAGCTCAGCCCGCGGGACGTTGTGTGTGGGCAGGCAGGCCCGGCCTGAGTGGCTGGAGGGCAGGGAGGCCTCCCAGACCCACCGCCTGACCCAGGGCGGGAATGCCGGCAGCTGCACAATCTCCCCCCGCAAAGCCCAGCTGCGGGCCCTGTGCTAGCTGGGGGTACCCAGGGCTGCCCCGCACAGCCCCGTCTCCACATGAAGCCCCAGGGAGCACCCTCGGGAGCTGGACTGTCCTCCCAGCTGGCTCTGAGGCCTACGTTCACCCAGCCATGGGGAGCTGAGGGTGGCGCTCCCAAGTACAACCAACACAAGTACTTGGAAGCCTGCTCTGTGCCAGTCTTAGGAGCTCAAGAGACGGCAGGGGACAAAGCAGCCAGAATCCCCAGCTCCCTGGGGCTCAAAGCTCATGAGGGGGAACCGCTCCAGGTGACATCACTTGACTTGGAGTCCCCGAGCGCGGGACAGGGAAGTCTGGGGCTCAATGGACACTTGCTGAATGAGTGAACTGGATGAACGTGGGAGCGGGAGGCCCTGCTGAGGCCACACCTCCGCCTGCTCCGTCGTCCCCCAGGTCCAGGTCCAGGTCCGAGCCCAGGGCCTCCTCATCGTCCATTTCTGCCTCCCTGTCTTCGTCACCTTCGCCCGCTGGCAACACCGAGTAACTGTCCAAGCTGATCTGGGGCAACGACTGCGGGAAACGAGACGTCAGGACCAGGGGCTGCGGGTCATCCCGTGGAGACAAACCACCAAGAAAGACAAGTCCCTTCAAGCGTTAGGCCGGCTCCACCGCCCACGAGCCAGGCCCCACGGCAGGTCACCCCACCTTTCCCTGCCTCAATTTCCTCATCTGAAAAGTGGGGCCACCCACGGGACTTATCTTACAGAGCTGCTGTGAGGACCGTTAACCCACACACATAAGGAACCACCCTGCCTGGCGTGTTGTAAAGGCAGCAGGAGAGTTAGAACTAAATAATGATGCTATTGCTTGGACGCTCAGGGCCCAGACTTCCAGAAGCTTCCTCCTGGATCACAGCACAGGGATCCTTGAATGTTTCAAATCACAGACCGTCTTGCAAACTCTGGAGCAGCACCAGGCCTCCATGGCGGGAGTGCCCTGGGCCCACGACATCCAGGACGGTCACCAGCAGCCCCAGGGGACCACTGAGCACCTGAAGCGGGTGTGGTATGACCGGGGAAGTGAACTTTAATTCTATTTCGATTTAACTTTCCACCGGCAGGGGATGGGGTAGGGGGCAGGGGTCGGACAGGGCAGCCCCCGGCCCCTCGCTGTCCCCGCGCCCACACGTACCGCCGCCTGGGCCTTCCTCGCCCTCGCCCGCGACTTCTTAAACTTCCGCGTTTCTTCTACTGAATCTTTCTGATCTTCGTTTTCTGGAAAAGGTGAGCAAGTTAGCGGGGAGGAGACACCTGTGGCCAGGGCCGGGCTCTTCACTGTCCGAACTAAGCTCACTGCTTCGTTTATGGGGGTGGGGGGTACGGGAGGGCAGGCCAAGGGGTTAGCTCTCTCGGGGGGAGAGGGAGGCTCTGAGCCAATGCTGACCCCGCCTCTCAGGGTGAAGCGCCCCAGATGCCGGTTACCTGGTGGCCTGGACCTGGTGTGTGGGAACGCCCTCCTCAGCCTGCGGCACAGTGCGTGCACCTCGGCCTGCCCCGTCAGGAACACCAGGATGCCACCTGCGGGAGAAACGAGGCCCGCCGTTGCCCGTCTATTCACGCGGCAAACACTGACTCGGCGATGACCGTCGGCCAAGCCCGCTGAGAGCCAGGCGCGGGGGAGAGCCAAACCAGGGGACACGCAGAGCGTGGGGCAGCCACGTCCGCGCGGCCCGGCAGCTCCTCGCCTGGCATCGGCCCGGAAGATCGGAAAAAGGGTACCGACCAGAGGCTGTGCACAGACAGTGACAGTGGCTCTGTGCACAATAGCCAAGGACGGTGCAACCCAGTCCCTGCCGAGGGGTGGGTAAACGGGGCGGGGGCCACCCGCACAATGGAGCGCGGCTCCGACGTAGGATAAATGGGGCGGGGGCCACCCGCACAACGGAGCGCGGCACCAACGTAGAAAGGAGCACAGTGCTGGGTCTCAGAAACATGACGCTGAGTGAGAGGCCAGACACCGAAGGCCACGGGCGGTACGACTCCCTTCATGTGAAAAGTCCAGAACAGGCACAGAGCAAGAAAGAACGAGTCCACTTAAATAACATTAGGTCAATAAATAATAACTCGGCAAGTGCCGTGGGGACGTGGTAAGCGCCGTGAGGGGGATTGGGACTAAAGGTCACCGACCTGTGCCTGCGGGCACCTGCCTGGGCCCTGTGGACTGTCCTGGTGTCAGATGTGGACGGAATGCACCAGCCCTCCCTGTGAGCCACTGAAGCCTCACGACACTTCGGGTGGAACGTGGTGGGGCAGGTGCAGCCTCGTAAACACTCTGGGACCAGGGAGGAAACCGAGGCATGGCCAGGACACAACTTCAAGCCTCTCGGAGCGGGCCAGGAGCCCAGGCCGCCTGCAGCTCGTGGGCCTGGGAGCGGAGGACCCGGCCTCACCTGCGGGCAACAGCCGGTGCACCTTGCAGACCTTCCGGAAGCACTCGCCGCTGTAGTCCTCCAGCGGCGTCCGCTTGTTGAAATGCACCGTCACCGGGAACTGCCTGGACTCGACCTACAGCAGACCCCGGGAGGGGAGAGGCGGGGGCTGCGGGTGGAGTGCTGGCCCAGCCCGGTCCCTCCTGCTTCAGCTTTCTGACCGTGAGGTCTCAGCTTGGGGCCGACAGCTCAACGCCCCTTGGGCACCTCCTTGCTCCCAGGGAGTCCTTGCTCGGTGGAAGCTGAGGCTGCCCGAGACCCTGGCCCAGGCATTACCTTGATGACCGGGGGCGGAGTGGCGAAGAGCCGCTGGTTCTGGGTGAAGTCCTCCACCCGCAACGTGGCCGACATGATGATGAGCTTCAGTGGCAGGAGCCTCTGTGAGACAGCAGGCTCAGTGACCCTCGGCCACGCAGGGCCGGGAAGACCGCTGCCCTCCTGGCCTCCCTCCTGCCTGCGCCTTGCCGCCCCCGTTCTGGTTGCCAAAAATGGCAGAAAAAGCAGAAAAAGTGGGCTGACAGCAAGACCTGCCTCTCCCAGGTGGTGGCTTGGTAAGGGGGCCCTTAAAATCCAAAGCGGAGCTCTAGGGAGGACCGTGAGGCAGGGGCCCACTCGGGGCACTGTGGGCGTGGCCCGCGCCCACCTGCTCTCCCCTCATTTCCCTCAGCCCCCCACTCCCCCCACTGCCCTCCACCTTCTCCCTGGCTCTCCCCTCTCCCTGGCTTTGTCTGTCACCAGCTCATAGACCTCCTGAGTCTGCTCACTGCCAGCTGCCCTCCTTAAATCAAGCCCAAGGATGGCAGGAACCGCTGCCCCGTCCACTGGCACGTGGCCAGTGCCCTGACCTGGCCTGGCACACACAGAACTGAAATCTGTTTGAGGACAGTTCCACTTGTAAGGAGCAGGCAGTGTCAACTTCCTAGCAGAACTGGGGCTACGACAGGACTGCTCGTGGAGGCCCCACCCCTGGGGCATTCCTTGACCCAGCAGGCCTCAATGTGTGCCTCTGCCCCAGCAGGGTGGGAGTGGACTGGAGGCTGGGGCTGATGCCAGGCCCGGCGCTGGGCAGGCAGCTCAGAGCGGGGAGCACAGGCTGTGGCTGGCTGCCCCAAGTGCTCCACGATTCCAATGACCTGGCTGGCATCTTAGAGCCGGTGCCGATGGGGCCTGGTCAGCCACGAACTCCTTGCTGGAGCCTCTTGCTTTGGGCGGAGGGCAGGTAACAATTTACGAGGCTGCACCCAGGATGCCCACAGGTGGGGTCACACAGGGGCTATTACAGTGAGACCCACAGGCCGGCACTGGGTGGGGCTCCTGTCCTCAGGAGACCCCGTCACAGCAGCAACCCGGTGTGGGCCGAGGAAGCCTTGGCCGTGGGGCGCAGGGGCTCCCGGTACCCCGCCTCCTCCCTACCTTTGCCCGGAGAGACACAATGCGGGACAGGAGCCCGATGAGGATGTCTGTGTACACGCTCCGCTCATGGGCCTCGTCGATGATCACAACCTTGTACTGGGACAGCAGGAAGTCCTAGGAGTGGAGGCCAGCGGGTGAGGCTGGCCAGCCCGGGCCTGAGCCACCCGGGGTCGCCTCACACCCCCAAACTCCCGCCCAAGGAGCCCTGCAATAATAGCAGGCATGGATCCTGGGCCACCTGGTCTGGGGGGTCCTGGTCTATGACCTCGGCCAGTTACTTCACTTCCTTGTGCCTCAGTTTCCTCATCTATACAATGGGGACGACAGGACCCACCTCATGGGGTCCCAATGATGATGACTACCCGGGAAGCACACAGCAAGGGGCGGGGCCTGGCAGAGAAGGGGCAGCTACGATTTATTAGAGCTGAGCTACCAAATGCAGATGCCTGCTGGGTGGGGAGGGCGGGGACCAAGGGCCATGGGTACAGAAAGGGGCCATCAGACCCAACGCCATGCTCACAGACTCCTTCCCAGAACGACCATGGCTGGCCTCCAGGCAGAGGAAGCAGGAGCCACCTCTGCCCTCCCCAGAGACCACTGCCCAAGGGAATGTGACACAGCCAGCAAGGGCAGTATGCCTCTGGCTAACGCACAAGGTCTATGAACCAAACGGTAATGAAAACATGAGCTCACACTTAACGAGCACTTACTAGATAGACACTGTGCTAAGCGGCTCTCGTGCATCACGCGGTTTCTGCTGCCAAATACTTACGCCAGGAAGGCACCAGCTTGCACAGCAAGGATCTCGGGCCAGAGAGGTCAAGTAACTTGCCCCATGTCACACAGTGGCACGGTGGTATGGGGTACTCTGCCAACAGCTGGCACAGAGCTGCTCACATCCAGGGTGCCACAACCCGTGCTCACCGGCCTTGCTCTATAAGACGAGACGAACAACCCACCCTCTGGATTTCCTTGAGCAACACGCCGTCTGTCATGAACTTGATCCTGGTCTCTTCAGTCACATTCCCTTCGTATCGGATCTGATAAGAGATGACCCTGTGGGGACAGGCTAGGGCTCAGAGGAGGCGAGGCCCCAGAAGTGTAGATGGTTGGGGGTGTCATCTCATGGCCACTCCAAGGCGGGTAGGTGGCCCAAGGGCAGGGCCCCCAATGCTGCTGACACGGCCCAGACATTTGCCCAGCCTCCCCTGCCCCGACCAGTGTGTGTGTGGGGTAGCCATCACGGTCGACTGGACAGCGTGTCAACCAAACACACGTGGGGACCCTGGCCGGACCAACCAACTGTAAAAGCCTTCTGGGAGAGAGCCAGGGCAATGTGATCACGGACCAGAGTCCACTTGGGAGTGAGGATGTGCTCTTTAGTCACGAGGGTGCTGCAGCTGTTTTTATTAGAGTCTGATTTAAAAAAAAAAAAGGCCCTGATCTGTCAGACCCACAGGGCAATATTGAAGATGAGGTGATATGACATCTCAACCTGCTTCTCAACAGCTGGGGGCAGGACCGAAGGCACAGAGGGACAAAGTTGGTCGTGAGTTGACAATTATTAACACAGGGTGTTGGGCACATTACAGAGTCTACTTTTGTACATGCTTGAAATTCTCACAGTAGAAAGTCTAGAGATAAGATTAAAAAAAGGGGCAGCTTTCTATGTATTGCTGTTTCCTAGGTAGACCATTACGTGGACAGAAAAGATGGAGAATGTGAACAGCATGAACCACTTGTACAGCTGTCAGGGAGAAACAGAGACACAGTGGCCTGTCTGGGCACAGAACTCTCTAGAAGGATCCACAGGAAAGGATCCACCGCGCAGTGGTGGTTGCCGCCATGGAATGGAGCTGGGCACCTCACCTACCAATGTGCAAACACAACAGCCGCCCTCACCCGCATGCCAGTCCCAACGGGGCAGGCGGCTGTCGCTCCCCCCGCCATGTGCTGAGGGCCCAGGGGAGGCCTGCACACAGCAGACACAGCTCAGTCAACATCTGATGACAGGACAGGTGACAGAGACTCACTCTACACTCCTGTTTTTTGAATTTTAGACTGCCTGGGACAGACACCCCTTCAGAGCCGAATTCAAGGTGTGGGCTGAGGCCCAGGACCCTGCAACGCACACACGCCCCGGCCACTCCTGAGCGAGCGCTGTACCTGCTCTGCTCAAACTGCTTTCCAGGCAAGTCCCACGGCCTCACTGCCAGCGAGGACATGCAGTTTGGAAGCTTGGGTTTCACATGAACTTGGCAATGCTAAGTACTAACCACTGCTGGCCTGCGTCTGCCCACCCACTGCTCTGCTCTGCCCTCAGACCCCTGTAAGGGCCACTTTGTCCCCTCAGTGCACTGTGTGATGTGAGCCCAAGGGCCTGGCTGGTTTGTCCCTGCTCCATGCTTCCCCCGCCCAGGAGGGTCCCACTGTCCAGTGTGCAGGAAGCCTTCTCGTATAAGACCCCTGCACAAAGAGAAGCCACACTCCCACCCAGTGTCCCTGAGTGGATGAGGGCCGCTCAGCTCCTGGACAGCTGACCCCTGGCCAAGGCCAAGTACTACCTCCGATACTCTCCCAGGAAACCAAGCCCTCACCGCTGTGACAGATTCATCTCCTTGGCCACGCGCTGAGACATGGCCACGGCGGCTACTCGGCGAGGCTCCGTGACGCCGATGATGCTGTCGTCACTAGGGAGGGAGAACACAACACATCAGCAGTGCCCGCGTCACCTGTCTGTCCCAAAGTCACATGCAGCTCCACATCAAGATCCACTGTGTAAATGAGGCCCACATCAGGGGTGATGGGACACATGCACCAGGCAAGGCACCTTGGCATCGGTTAACAGCTAAAGGGAACAGCATGCACATCAGCACACACGACATGGTGACAGTCGCCATGCGACCAGGCAGCTGCCAACACGCAGGTGGCCCAGGCATGGTGGCACATGCTCCTCCAGACAGGGCACCCACCGAGGGGACTGTGGCTGGTTTCCGGGCTGCGCAGAAAGCAGTCCATACGGCAGGTCAGGCCGCCCTCCCGACAAAGCTCTGCTGGCGGGGCTGGCCCCCGGGGACTGGATTTCTGGAGGGTTCCCGCCACCCACCAGGAGGCACTGGCTGCGCCTGGAAGCTTCGTACGAGGTGTGGTCTATGCCGACCACCTGCTCTCCTTAAGCGGGGCTGGGATTTGGGTGCCAGCCGGAGGTGCCAAGGTAACCGGCCCTGGGAGCTGTGTCTCTGGTGGGCTTCCCTGGTAGACGGCATTTCACACATGCTGTCACAAGCCATCGCTGGAGAATTACGTGTGTCCCGTGTGACCCCATGTGAGAGGACTCCGGTGGCCTGGCCCCGCCGTGCGCCTTCTCCTTTGCTGGGTCCCATCAGTGGACCAGATCGTTACCCTGAGCACGACTATATGCTGGGTCCTGTGAGTCTTCCCAGCAAATCACTTGGGGGTGGTCTTGGGGACCCCTGATATAAATAAATGGGTCAAAAGTACCAAGAAAAGTGACACGCGGCTCCACAGCCCCGGGGCTAATTGAGCATTTCTCATGAGTTCAGTCCCTTCATCTGCGTAACGCCCCTGGGAAGTGGGTGCGGTGACCATTCCCAGCTCACAGCCGAGGACATGGCGGCCCAGAGGAGTTAGCCAGCTTGCCCAAAGTCATGCGGCGCATGCACGGCAGAGCCAGGCCTGGGGGAGCACGTGCTTCTGAAGACTTTTGGGGACAATATACCCCGTCACCCAAGGGGCCTGTGGAGGACCCGGCACCAGCCCCACCTGCTGTAGCCTGCTTCGTAGAGGAACTGGGGCACCTGCGTGGTCTTCCCGCTGCCAGTCTCGCCACACACGATGACAACGGGGTGCTCGGCCACCGCCTCCATGATCACTTGTTCTTCAGAGAGAATCGGGAGCTTCAGCCGCTCTTCCTGCCAGAAATAGGAAGTCAGTGCTCAGCGAACGGGGTGTGTGTGCACGCGTGTGTCCCCTGCAGAATGGCAGCAGGGACAAGGGGACTTTGCTCAGACAAAGCGAGACTATGTAGGGTGACGTGGTTTCTTAAAGCTGGCAGCTGGCACATGGACAGGGCACCAGATGCATCCATTGGAGAACAGAAGCCTTGACAGCTGGGGAGGGGCAGGGGAGCCACGGCCCATGGGAGACAGAGACATGGGCTAGGTCCTTTGGAGCACGAGACCGACGTCCATGGGGACAGCCCGGCTGGTGCAGAGGAGGTCTGAGATGTGGGAACTGTCAGCTGTTGCCGGTGGGGGGGTCTACGTTTACGGCATAGGTGACGCGACCTGCCCAAATCACGGGACGTGCGCCCTCTGCCCCAGTTCTCACAAACACTGGAGGGACGAACCTGCATTTCGGGGGAGCGGTTGACCGGGATGAAGACGGCGGGCTTCGCCGGGGGCCTGGCCAGGGTGGAGGCTGCGGCCGGAGGAGCTGGAGGAGCAGCAGTTCTGGCCTGAGTGGCCGGGCCACTGGGCACTGGGCTCTCGTCCCCAGCCCCCGGAAGAGCGGGTGGCCAACACGCTGCCACCACCCCTGCACCAGCCCCCACCCGCTCAGCAGCCGGGGCCTCCTCAGGTTCAGACTCCACTGAGGACTCAGACTCCTCTTCTGCCTCCTGGAGCCGGCGCTTCCGGTGGGCTCCACTGAGGCTGCTGATCCTCTGATCCGGGGCTGTGACCGCGTCAGACTTCCTGCCGGAGATGAGGCATGAGGCCCCGGATGGACCTGAGGCAGCTCTGACCGCAAACGCTCACCAGAGGCCAGAGCTCGAAGGCCAAGCGCCTTCCCACCTCAGGGCCTTTGCACGTGCTGTTCCCGCTCCCTCCCCTCACTCAAGCGTCACCGCTCAGGGGCTTTCCCTGACCACCAGCCTGCGTCACGTCTCCCATCTCCCTCCACCCTCTCTTCCCTGCTTCATTTCCTGCTTAGTGTTTACCAGCACTAGCTCCGTATGCGTTCGTTTGATTGCTGCCCATCTCCGCTAGAAGACGAGCTTCTGAAGGGAAGGTTATTATTTTATTTTTGTTCACTGCTCTAGCCCCAGGGCCCGATGAGAGCCCAGGGCACAGTCTGCACTCCGTAAGCAGTCGTTAGATGCACAAGAATGCTTACGGGCACCAGGTCGGCACTAACACGATGAACAGAGCCCGCCGAGAGTGGACAGGGGTGAGTGGGGGTCTAGGGTCGGAGGAGCGCACAGGCTCCATCCGAGGCTAGTTGCCCGGTAGAAATGCCAGCCGGTGTGGCCAGATCGTCCAACTATTCAAGACCAGGTGGGAACCTGCATTTTAATATGAAATCTCCTAATTCTTAAGTGATGGCTGTATTGGGTTGAATAGCGTCTCCCCAAAATTCACATCCACTGGAGACTCAGAATGTGACTGTATTTGAAAACGGGGTCTCTGTGGATGTGATTAAGTTGCGATCATGCGGGACTGGGGTGGGCCCTAAATCCAGTGACTGGTGTCCTTATAAGAAGAGAAAACGAGACATAGACACAGAGGGGAGAATGCCATGGAAGACAAACACTGGGAGGGTGCTGTGTGACGATGGAGATGGACTGATGTGTACACAAACCAAGAAATGACGAGGCCGCCACCAGAGCCTAGGAGAGAGGCGTGGAAGTCTCCAGCCTGCAGAAGGCAGAAGGAACCAATCCTGCTGACACCTTAATTTTTGACTTTGACACCGAAGACCATGGTTTTGGCCCTTAGGCCACAAGAGAATAAATAAATTTCTCATGTTTAGGCACCCAGTTTGTGGTAATTTGTTACAGTGGCTCCAGGGGGCCAATACTTTGGCAAAAGATCTGAATGCCTTAATCATACTATATAAACCAAACGAAGCTTGCTAAGGGGCCAAATCTAATGTGACCACCTGACCGCAATTTCTAGCCTAATCTTCTATGCAAAAGGCATCACCATTGGAATAAGAAACTTTGCTGTCCTGTGCTTTGTGTGGTATTCAGTGACATCTGGGCCTCTGCCCATGAGAAGCATTATGGCACGTAGGCCACTGAAAATGTATTTCCTCCACACACTCAACTCCAGAAGACTCATCACCTGAGAGCCCTTCCCCAGGGCCCTGGCCAAAGCGACCGGCTTCAGAAGGGGCTGCCAGACTTACTCTTTGGTGTGGTACATGCGCTCCCCGGTGCCCAGCTTGGACATGGTGTAGTAGAGTCTCATCTCTGCTTCTGAAACCTGGACCTCACTCAGTTTCTGCAGCATCTCTGCTCGCTGGGGAAGAACACATGTGTTAGATACATGGCATCACAACTCTCTCTTCCAAGTGAGACGCCATGAAATTTCAGAATGGCTGACACTTCAGTCTTTTTAAACCACAAGTCTAATTGTAATTGCACCGTTGCGTGGCGTTCTTACACCAACAGATGCGCGAGCTTAGGGTGGCTTCGTACCCCTACGGCGTCTGGGGTTAGCTAAACAAGGCTCTCTTTGCTCCACCACCATGTGTCATAAGCCTGTCGACGACCCAGATGCTCACCACCGGGAGACCAGTTAAATAAGGAGCCCCATCTGTATGAGGCAGCACCCCCAGCTGTGACGACAGCAGCCGTGTGCTGGGAAGGGGTCCCCACGCTGTCTTGAATAAAGCGGTGTGTGGAGATGGGCCTAGTGGTTTCTTTCCCCTGGTGATTCATGAGTTTTCATTTTATTATTCTTGAAATTATAGTTTATATGTGTTACTGTATATATACTTCGCAATCGATAATAAGAAAAAACAAGGTACTGAACAGCAGAAAAAATACTGCACAGGATTTTAAAAGGACCCACTCTCAGGACAGTGAGTCTCCCCTGTATTAAGGGCTCCAGGGACTAAGTGGCAGTGCCGCTAACAGGAAACCTGGGTGTCCCCTGTTGGAGACACAGCACCCTGTGTGTCAGGTGACCTTGACAGAAAGTCAAACGTGAATCTCACGAAGCTCTGAGATCGGGTCTCTCAGTCTCCCTGCTCCTGGCATTCTGGGACTCAGACCCCCCACCTCTGTCCCCCACTCTGGAGAGCCGTGTGCAGACCCTGACAGAGCGGGCACACCTGGCTCTTTTTCTCCTTCTGTTCTAAGATCTTCTGGAGCACTTTCCGCTCTTTCTTGGTCAGAGGCTTCCTCTTCCTGGGCAGTGGAGGGGCCTTGGTCTTCTTCTTCTTCTTCCCCGGCAGGACGAGCACGTTGCTGCCATCGATTCCTTTCAACGTGCCCTTATCTGAAAAGACATGCTTGCCTGACCCACGGCCCCGGGGCCAGGGAGTCCGAGCACTGGCGATACTCAGCAATCCCAATAATTCTGCTTCCTCTGGGGTTCTCTTGCCCCACATGAGCCCCCTCAGTACTGGCACAGACACGGGGGGTGCAGGCCCCGCGACCTCCATCCTGGTGTTAGGGGAGGAAGGGTACCAGTAAGCGGGGTACATGCTGTCACAGTGCTTCCCTCGGAGTGGGGCGTGCTCTCAGTGGGTCCGTAAGGTCAAAGTTATCTTCGTAATAATACTACATGTTCTCTTCAGAGCATGCAGTCGACCAAGTACTGAGGTTGTGTCATAAATACTTTTTAAAGTCACAGTTTTAAAGTATACAGTCAAGACCAAATTTCAGCTCTCACATTACTCTTTGACTCAACTCACTGCAGCACCTTGAGGAGAAGGGACCCTGGGGAGTGCGTATTAGTCTCAAACGCTGGGCTTTCCCTCCAGTGTCCCATCTGGGCACTAAGCGACTCTTCTATTAACTAACTGCTCAGGCTTTTTGTGTCTTTACGTTTGTGACAAAGTGCAGGAGGTGTATCGTGATCTTCATTGAGAAGAATGAGAATTTTAAGCAATACAGCTATCTCCCATGGCCAGTCCTCCCCATGACCCAAGGGGCCCCGCATGACCCTGCCCCCATGTTTAATTTCATCTCTACTCAGCCATTCTGGCTGCCTTAAGGTCTTGATTCAAATAACACATTCTCAGTGAGGCCTTTCCCACTCACCCTATGAAACATGGCAACCCACCCAAGCATCTCTCCGGCTTTATCTCCTCAGTACTTACATCTGGCACTACATTCTATAGATTCGACAGGTTTACCTTTGCCTGTCTCCTTCCTGGAGCAGCTAAGCTCAGCAGGGCAGGGATTTTTTTTTTCCTTAAATGTCCTTTTCCGTCATGTCTCCTGCACCTAGAAGTTCCTGGCCCTTAGTAGGCACTCCTACTACAAAGGAGTGTCAAGCACTCTGGAGCTGAGCAGACAGGTCTGGGCTTAAGACACGAACTTAGAAGTCGCCGGATAAATTATAATAGAAGCGATGAGAAGGGATGAAATTAACTTATTTTCTTGCCCAAACTCCCCATGCTGTTATACTAGGGCTGGACTCTAAGCGAGAGAAACTCCAGGTATTGTCCTAATTCAGTTAAAATTAGATTGTCACTGTCCCCCTTCCTTTGTATCACCTTAGAGGAAAGGCGCAGTCCGGGAGCCTTTGGGTTCCCAATGGCCAGCACTGGCCGCGGGGCCCTGCTTGGCCCCTCCTCCGAAATCCAGCTCCGGAGACGTCTTACCCTCTATTTCCAGCTGCACGGGGGGCGGCTCGGGGGCGCCCTTCGAGGGGCCGGGAGCCGCCTGCTGGCGCCCCTTGACGTTGTACCGCCGATGCAGCTTCCCCATGGCGCTCAGGTCCTGTTAGGTTCAGGCGGGGCTCACCCCCAGCGCACTCCGAAGTTCAGCCCTCGTGGGTTCCCAGTCTGCCGGCTCAGGTCGGAAAACTTCCGGGCTGCGCTCTCGCGAGAGCTGAGGGCAACCCGGCCACTGAGGGGCGGTGCTAGAGGCGGGGCCACGCTGAAAGGCGGGGCGGGGCGGGGCGGGGTCGGAGGCGGGGCGGGGCCAACTTAAAAGAGGGGCGAGGCCTGAGATGCTTGCTAGCCGAGGCCTGGTTGAAACCCAGGGTTCTTCTCACGCGATGTAGTCCGAGCCTCTAAATTTGAATTATCTGCTAATACTAATTTGGCCACTTGAGAGTAGGAGCGTTTTGTCACCTTTAAAAATATAACCCCGCCCCCAATACAAACTTCTTTCCTCTGTTTTTTTTTTTTTCACTTGTATTTTTTGATATTCCTATAAGAAACATACATTAAGTTGGGTGGTAAAAGGGACTCAATATTTCCATTACGGGGAAAGAACTGAAAGGAGAAAGCATTTATTAGCTTTAAACTCTCATTACACATTACATTGTCTGCAGTGCACTGGGAAATAATATATTTTCTGAATCCTGTAATTATCTTGAGAATAGAACCGTTACAGTGTGTCACCTTTTTTCCGTTGTGTTAATTCGTTAAGGGCAAACATTTAAATAAATGATATCACAAAGAAAGGTGAAGGACCTAGGAGTTATTTTAGAATTTTAGAAAGGATAAAGTTATTTTTAAAAACTGTTCCAGGAAGAATATTTGAGGAATCTGGAATAAGATCTGGCTGCAGAGTAGGCAAGCAATAAATAGTTGTTGAACGTATGGATGAATGAATGAGTGAATGAATGAAGAATGTGATTGAATTTGGATAAGTGCTCTTCCTCCTTCCAAAACAAAAAGAAAGCCCCACAAATGCACAGGTGGTACATGAGGATTTATGTAGTATACATATGAAAAATTAAAAGTTGTATGTCAAATGGATTTTTGAAAAAAGTGCAATTAGCATAGCAAACCTGTGTTTTCATGCGTTTCATTGTTTAGGACGATAGTGATCCACAATTTCTCCTTTAAATACATTTAATAAAAAATGTGTCCATTTTACAATTTTTAAGTAGGTAATAGTACATTCGCCTATATTTTCTTCCAAAATATTATATGCCAAAAGATTGTCTTTAGAAGAGATAACGAACATTCCATACCCCCCCCCCGAAAAAAAGACATATATGCACAGCATGGGGCTCATAAATAAAACGTGGAATAAAAGAGGCCAATCAGAAAAGATCATATTTTGCGATCCCATTTACATAAAGTTTAAAAACAGGTAAAATGAATCCCCTAAATTTTGGAGGGGCATAGTGGATGGGAGAGGGCAAAAGGAGCCTTTCTGGGAAGCTGGCTATGTTCCATTTCTCCATCTGCGTACTGGTTACTTCTGTGCTGTTCAGATTCATAGAGAGGCACCCTATGATTTGTGTATTTTTCTGTTTGTATGCTATACTTCAATTAGAAAGTTTACTTTAAAAAAAGAAGATAAAATATACGGCCAATAAATATATGAAAACCTCACCAGGAATCCAGAAATACGTAAGTTCAAAAATAAGATACAATTTTTCTCTCACTGGGTTGGCAAAAATTAAGTTTTATTTTCCCGGTGGTCTCAAAAATGTCTGGTTAGACATGGTTTATTTGATTTAGGATGCAAACAGGCCTTTGCATTGCGTTTGGTTATTACAGCTCTTAGGTCTTTTTAAACCAATACTCCTCTCCGCTTTTTATACCATTTACTTATGGAAGAAACTGGGTCGTTGGTCTCATAGAGTGCTTTTCATTCTGAATTTGGCTGATTGCTTCCACTTTTATTTTTTCCTCCATCCCCATGTATCCGGTAAACCGCTTGTTAGATGTAGGGGTCAGATCAGGTTACAGTTCAAAGGGTATTGGCAAGAATCCATCATACGTGGCGCTGGTACTTCCTGCTAAAGAGTGGCGGGTCCAGGTCAGGACAACTTGGCCCGTCCATTTTCCAGTTATCCGCCAACCTCTTGTTTTTAATCTCTGGATGATCGTCGCCTGGATCCATCGTCATTTTATTAAGGGCTGCAAAAATGATTTTCTAATGATCTCACTCCTTCCTCATTTACCAACTGTACTCTTCTAAAAACAACTTACCTTCAACTATTTTGTGACTCTGAAATACAGTTCTTTCAGAAAGGGCAAGAGGGGCGCTAGATGCTTTGCCCTTAATTTAAACAGTTCAGAATGAATGAAGGAGCTGGTGCCGTTGCCATCGGCAACCAGTAGCCAATTATTAGGTTCACTGACATAGGATCTCTATCTATCATCTATCTATCTATCTATCTATCTATCTATCTATCTATCTATCTATCATCTATCTATCTGTCTATCTATTTATCTATCTATCTGTCTATCTATTTATATTTCATGTTTTCCGATCATTCTCAGTCATTTATCCTTGTTGAGGCTGTGCCAAGTTTTCCAGGCATGGGTTGTATTTTACGGAAAAGTTAAAAAAAAGAAAGTTAAAACCCCACCGGGTCAGGAAGGGCTTCCGGAAGGTGCGGCAGGGAGACAAAGCCACCTCAAACCGGTCCCACCCGCTCCGGCCAGGTCGGTGGCGGGTCCCCGCGCCCGGGGGCGGGGCCAGGCGTGGGCAGGGCCGTCGCGCCTTTGCGCGCGGGGCGGGGCGGGTGGCGCAGCGGCGGCGGCCGGCACAGGCGCTGCGCGCGGTCCTCAATCGCGCCTACGCGGTCGCTGCTGGAGTCGCGGCGTCCCTCTCTGCCGCCCTCACCCCTGTCCCTGACCCCACATCCCGCCGGCCGCAGGATGGGCGCGCGCGCCTCGGGCGGGCCCCGGGCCCGGGCTGGGCTCCTGATGCTGCTGCCGCTGCTGCTCGGGCTGCTGGCCCCGGGCGCGCAGGGGGCGCGGGGCCGCGGCGGCACCGAGAAGAACAGCTACCGCCGCACGGTCAACACCTTCTCGCAGAGCGTCAGCAGCCTGTTCGGCGAGGAAAACGTGCGCATCGCTCAGAAGGTGGGCTCGGGGCCCGAGCCCGCGGTCACCTTGCCCCGGCCGCCGCGCACCTGGCGCCGGGGCCGTCCTGGGCCGTGCGCGGCCTCCGGGACGTGGGAAGGGGGGTGCTTGGCCTGTGCCCCGGGGCCTGCCGGGCTAGTGTCGGCTTTGGCGGCAGGTTCCGGCGCGGGGCCGGGGCGCAGGGCCTCGGGGAGCCCTTTCCTGCACGCCGCACTTCTCCTTGGACCTTGCCCCTAGGGCGGCGCGGCCAGGGCCTCTCCTAGGCTGCGCTGACGCCGGCCGCGCCTCTCATTCATTCATTCAACACGTTTGAATGAGCACCTACTATGAGCCAGGCACCGCGCTGGCTGCCCATGGGGCGGGCGCCCTCCCGCCCGCGCCCTCTACGTACCCACGCCGCTGCGCGCTCCCTGTCAACCTCCGATTGCTTCTAGCACCCGACCCACTTCCTCTGAGCACCTTGGGCCCTCCTCCTTCTGCTTGGAAGACATTTAGGCTTTATTATTATCATTATTATGATTTTAACGCTTTACAAGAAAAGAAAGAGTGATGCGGGCTGTTCTGTTTTTTGGCAACCCGGCACTGTCACCCTCCTGAGCGCCTACTGTGTGCCGGGCCTTTCACGTGGAGCTGGAGTGCTGTGGAGCGCCTAGGAGGGGCTCAGGGAGGCCGCGCGCCCCATGTTCGACCCTCTGGAGCTGGGTAGGATAGGCGGGCCATTCGAGGAAGAAGGCCACCAAAAGCTCAGCAGAAAGGGGAAGTGAATGGGGTGCAGTTGCATGTGGTAATGCGGTTCCTTGACTACAGCCCTTGCCGTCCTCCTAGAAATTCCTTTGTCTGCGCTAGCCTTGGGATTTTGGAATGGAGAGAAGTTTGGGTTCAAGTTCGTGCTCTTCCACTTAGACGGTTTTGCGCAAGTGGCTTCCCTTCTTTGAGCCTCAGGTTCTTTATCCTGTTAAATGGGGATAATAATACCCGCTTCATTATGAGGTTGGTGTTGTGAGCGGTTGGTCCTTTCCTGGCCCAGAGTAACGCTGAATTGGTATCAGCTGCTGCTGTTATAACTTAGCCAAGACACAAGTCAACATTGCTTAGCCCTACTGGAAGGACTTCCAGGAGTTCAAAAAAGTTTTCTGGTGCTTGAGAGAGATGGAGGGGGAAGAGAACATTGAAACCCAATCCGATTGGCTGGATATTCTTATCGGATGAAAGGAAGGTTCATTTGTTTGGAAAGCTGGCTTCTGACCACCCTCTCATGGGTGTGTGGACACCTCTTGTGGAGGCTGTGGGTTCTGGGGGAGAGAACTCTTTGTAGCGGGTAGAGGATGTGAGCGAGGTGAGTCTACACAATGCAAATGATTTGAAAGCAGAAAGTTTTTTTTTTTAAAGCAGAAAAGTCTGACTTCCTTGTGCAGGTTAAGCAGAAGCAACCCATGTCTTAGCTAACGGTTCTATGCGAGAATCTAAGGTCCACGGACACGAACTACAAAACTGTTATTTAAGGGTTTAACCTCTGGGTTGGTGTCAATAAGAGAGCTATATTCTGGCCAAGAACCTCAGTATCTCTACCTCAGAATTCTTGGGGGTCAGCCAGGGTTAGAGAGGCGAGTAGTACTATCTTCTGTTACTTGCTGAAAAGGCACTAAGTACTTTATTGTTAGGGTAACTCACGTCTCCTTAGAACAACTCTAAGAGGGAGGTGCTGTTACTGTTCCCATTTTACAGATGGGAAAACAGGCAGGGTGTGAAGTGAGTGGCTTCAGGTCAGGCTGAGTGGCAGAACCCGGATTCGAACCCGGGCAGAGTGGGCCTGGAGTCCATACCTGCACCTTTACCAGTCTTCCAGACTCGTGACCCATCTTGGTTTCTCTAATTGGTGCAGCATCTAGAATCAGGTTGACCTGACTTATTTTTCCCTGCTGAGCATGGCCCAGGCCATCCAGGCTTGGGGAGATCTTTGATGAAAAGGAGAACTGGGTCGCCTAGCAACTGTAATTTTCAGCGGTCTGGGTTTACTGATTAGAGCCGAACCTGTTTGGCGGGTGGTGAAGTTTGAGGGTGTTTAAGGGAACACCCTATTTTCTAGAAACACCCTTTTTTCTAATCTAGGACTCGTCTAAAATAAATCCATGACCTCCTGGTTTGGAGCATGGGTCTTGCCGACCAACAGGCCTGGGTTTGAATCCCAGCTCTGCTTCTCACTAGCTTTGTAACCTTGGGCCAGTGGTTTAACCTTTCTGTGTCTCATTCGTGCAAAGGAGATAAATTGGGACTTAAATGTGATTAGTTGAGGTATAGAATACCAGGCACCGAATAAGTATTTAGTTAATGGTAGGAGATATTTACATAAGGAGGGGCTTTGTCTCATCTATTCGTTTATTCATTTAAAAGTTATTAAATAACATGTACTCGAGTGTTCATAGCAGCACTTTTCACATTAACCAAAAAGTGAAACCACCCAGATGTCAGTCAGCCAATGAATGGATAAACAGAATGCGGTCTACCCGTGCAATGGAATATTTTTCAGCCGTGAAAAAGAACGAAGTACTGACATATGCTGCAGGTACGTATTGAGCGAAGTACTGGCACATGGTAAACAGATGAACCTTGAAAAAAGAAAAAGACACAAAAGACCACAAATTGAATGATTTTGTTTATATGAAATGAAATGTCCAGAACAGGCGAGTCCTTAGAGGCAGAAAGTAGATTAGTGGTTGCTAAGGGGAGGGGTCTTGGGGAGTGACTGCTAAATTGATCAGGAGGTTGTTTTGGGGGTGATATAAAGGTTCTGGAACTAGACAGTGACGACAGCTGCAGAACACTGAGAATGTACTTATTGTCACGGGATTGTCCACTTTAAAATGGTGGAAATGGCCAGTTTTACATTATGCGTCTTTACAATTTTTCGAAGATTTCTCAAGCACCTACTATATGGAGCACAAGCCAGACAAAATGTCCCCTCTTGAGGAGCTTTCATGGGACAGGCTATATAAGTCAGTCAAAAGGACATAAAACAAGATTATTTCGGAGCGGTGAGTGCTGTTAACTAAATGAAACAGGCGATGGCCTAATAATGGAGGATAATCTTTGTTTAAGGTCAGCGTTTGTCTGGCTCTGTTCTGAGAGAGATTGTTATTTTCACCCCTGTCTTACGGAAAGCGAAGCATCGCAAGGTGGAATCTCTTGCCCGCCGTTCAGCCAATCAGTGATAGGGAGCTGGCTGGTCCAGGCTCGTAACCCCTGCAGAGGTGGAAATTACTGGCGGGCAAGTGAGCCAAGTGAGAGAGCCTGAGGGACAGAGCGTCACAGGCAGAAGGAACAGGCTTGCTGCGGGAGAGGGCGGGGAGGGGCGGTGTGTGGCTGTAACAGAGGGAGAGGAGGGGACAGACACGTCACTCAGGACCTTCGGGTTAAAGTAGACTCGATCGTGGTGTGAGAACGGCGTTGCAGAGAGCAGAGAGGATGTGGTCCAGGTGTCCTGCCTGGAGGAAGGGGCCCGAGTTGAGTCTGGGGAGATGGGTTGGCAGGGAAGGGAAGGCCTGGGACAAAGTTGGGGCCAGGTTCCCAGGTGACTACATTGAGGTCTGGATCGTGGGGAGCACGGGGGCAAAAAACCCCGTTGGACAATGTGGGAACAGCTGAATGCTGAGCTGAGAACTGGTGGGTTTTTTTCCCTCGCTCCTTTGCTTTTGCTTTAGTTTAGCTGTTTTTTTTTTTAAAGGCACTTAATTAACATTTATAGATCTTTTAAAAAACTAAGGCCGTTGTTGCATAGAATATCCATTTCCAGTAGTTCAAACTTTCAAAGACAAAATCTCTCCACCTCTGACCCATTGCCCGCTCTTCCCAAGAGCAGCCAGGTATTCTGAGCGCACATAAACACGTAGGTAGGTACACCTCTTGGGGTTTTTGGTTTTTTTTTTTCCAATATGTCCGCTGTTCTGCACCTTTTTTTTTTTTTAATTAAAATTTGAAGATCAGATCTTATCGGTTCATAAAGTCTTCCTTGCTCTTTGGAGGGAAAAAATTCTGCAGAGAGCAAATTATTGTGAGGCTGTACCATAATTTCACCCACCCCTCACGGTGGGCGTTTGTTATTTTTCCTGTCTTTTGCCTGGTAGCAATAAAGGCCTTACTTTGTGTGTGTTGTGTGTGTGTGTGTGTGTGTGTGTGTGTGTACATGAACCGGCCTCATCTGTCAATTCTTAGAAGTGGGATTGATGAGTCAAAGCATCTGTGCATTTTTAAAATTTTTAATTGAAATGCAATGGGTACACTCTTCTGCACGATAAGTATAATAAGTTGTCACACACCACACGCAGCCATGTGACCAGCTTGGGGATCAAGAAATGGGTTGTTCAGCCACCTCTGCCCCAAGATGACCACTCTCCTGACTTCTGACAACATAAATTAGTTTTATCTGCTCATGTCCTCTATCCAGAGTTCCACAAGCACTTTTAAACCCAGGAGATATTACTGAATTGTTTCCTGAGGATTTAAACCAGTTATTGTACTTACGCCAACGCGTGTGACAGCCAGTCCCCAGACCTGCCCCAACAAAGAGTGTCACACTTTTTGGGTTTATTATGCTTGAGATAGATGGTCCTCTCACTTATTCAGAATCTATTGGCCTTATCTTTTCTGGAAATTGCCTTTTGTTTTCCTTGTCATTTTTCTATCAAACTGTTGGTCCTCCTCCTCTTTTTTTTTTTAAAGAGGCTTGCATTTTTGGCAATTGACAAAAAAATGTTTTGAGCAAAATAACTTTGACGCTTTATACTCTTTTTTTTTCCCTCACCAACATTCGAACAGCTTTATTGGTAATTTATTGACATTACACATCAACAGGCTGCACCTATGTAATTATTTATCCATTTTTTAAAATTTTCAAATTATTTATTTATTTATTTATTTTTAGGCAACTCCTTGGTTGACCTCACAGATTGCAAGGACCTTGTCAGCTTACGGTCCCTTATTTTTTTATTTTTATTTTTTACACCTACAGCACCTGGCCTTCCTAGGTGGTCTCCCATCCAAGTACTCACCAGGCCCGACCCTGCTTCGCTTCCGAGATCAGACGGGATCGGGCTTGTTCAGGGTGGCCTGGCCGTAGACCGCACCTATTTAAAGTGGGGGAAAAGTAGACAAAAGTGGACAAGTTGGTAAAGTTTTTGCTGTAGGTGTACGCCCAGGAAAACTCATCACCAAATCAAAAGAATGTTGCCTCTAACTTTCTATTTTTAAAAATTTCAAGGTGAAGAAAAGTTAAAAGACTAGAATATGGAACAGCTATCAACTCCGCTGCTTTCACCAGCTCACATTATTTTCCTGCAAACGTGTTTTTCTTTTTCTCTCTGGAACCACCGCGCCGCGGTATAAAACCACACACACACACACACACACACATTTTTTACTGCCTAACCATTGGAAAGTAAGTTGCAAACATCATGACACTTTCTCCTACAGAACCTCAAAATCATTGCCCCTCCAAGAAACTTAAATTTAGTACAATCGTATTTTGTAATACATAGTCTATATTCACATTTCCCTTATAGCTTTATAAACACACACACACACGACCAAGGACTGCTCATTGCACTTGGTTTCCACGTATCTTTACTCTCCTGTGGCTTGTCTGAGTCCCCTCACTTTTTGCGGGGTTCGGGGAGCTTTTATGATTTTGACTGATACTAACTCAGTGGTGGTTAGTATATTCAGAGAGTTCTGCAACCCTCATCATAATCAATGGTAGAACATTTTTATCACCCCAAAAAGAAACCCCATACCCATTAGTGTGACTCCCCATCCCCCCACCCCCTGGCAACTCGTAACCTACTTCCCGTCTCTGGAGGCACCTGTTCTGGACGTTTCAAGTAAACGGAATCGTACTGTGGCCTTTTGCACCTGGCGTCTCTCCTGGCGTGTGTGGCGCGGCTGTGTCAGTGCTTGGTTCCCTCTCGGCTGTTTATCCATCCGCTGGCAGACGGCCAGGTTGTTGCCACTTCACGTGCTGCTGCTATGCGCATGCACGTGCAGGTTCTTATGTGAACACGTTTTCACCGTTTTGGGAGGTGGACCTAGCAGTGGAGTGGCTGGGTCCCCCGGTAGCTCCAACAGGACCCGCCGTGTGGCTGCCCCGTTTACGTTCCCCCCCAGCCGCGTGTGGGGTTCCAGACCCTCCACATCTTCGCTGACCCTCGTTCTTTGCCTAGCGGGGCTGAAGTCCTATCTCACTGTGGCTTTGACTGGCAGTTGTCTTTTGCAGTGTCCCTCAGGGCAGAGGGATGAGAGCAAACAATTGTAGCTAGAATTCTGCAGAAGGGGTCTTGGGTCCTTGCGGCAGCCGTGCATCAGGGCTCGTGGTGCCAGCTCGTCCCATCCCTTCGATGTTTGATGGGAGCTCAGCGGGTCTCCGCCCTCCTCTTCCCCTTTGTAATTCACTCGTGAACTCCACGTGTGTTCGAGGTCAGGTGACCTTTGCATCTCACTGTGTCCCTCTGAACCGCAGGAACCTGGCCCTTCCCTGACTTCCCTCGGGCGGGAAGCCCTCTGGGGTTGGGTGTCCAGGCCCCTCTGCCGCGAGGGGAGGGGCGATCCCAAGTTTGAGTCCCTCTGTCCCCTCCCATGGCCGTGGCCGCAGACCTCCTCAGTTTGTTCACCCGAATCTCCCTTGTTTTAACTTTTCATTCTGAAAATTGTCCGACATACGCGAAGGGAGAAAGAATGGCGTGATGAGCCCTACACCCATCACCCGGCACTTCTGTGGATCAACTTTCTTCCATTTCAAAAAAAAAAAATTTTTTTTTTTCAATTGCTGTTGACATACAATATCATATTAGTGTCAGGTCTACAGCATAGCGGTGAGACATTTCTATAACTTATGAAGCGATCACCCCGATAAGGCTAGCACCCCCCTGGCACCATCCAGGGTTATTATAGTATAGCTGACCATACTCCCTACGCTGTTTTGTAACTGCCAATTTGTATTTCTTAATCTTTTAACCTTTTCCACTCATTCCCCCAATGCCATTGTTGTTACATCTACCCCCCCATCAAAAATATTTTGAACCCGGAATAGCATTTTTAAGCTAATCTAAGATATGTCAGTTGGGAGCGAAGCCATTTGAGCATGGGTCTGACAGAAGCAGCCCTAGGAGCCCTGACACCTGGGCACGTGCTGTGTGCTGGCCCCGAGCCGAGGTCTGTACAGGTTCCAACGACAAGTCCTCCCTTCATCCCATTTCACAGCGGTGAAAACCGAGGCACCGAGGCTCAGCAGTAAGGTCTCTTCCGTCCCAAACAACTGCCCCCTTACATCCTCCTCTTACAAAAGCCTTAGCGTGGAGCCCTTCCCTTGAGCCTCCATCTGAATAAATTGTAAACATCACTGTCTGTTGACACACAGGTACAAATTGTACGTGCTTTGGAGAATTAGGGCAGAAAAACAGAACGTGATATGTCTGTACAAGGGAGTGGCATTTGGCCGTAAGAAGAGTGAAGTACACTGACACGTGCAACAACACGAGTCGACCTTGAAAATGTTATTTTGAATGGGAGGAGCCAGGCACCGAAGGTCACGTATCGTAGGATTCCATGTGTATGAAAAGTCCAGGAAAAGCAAATCCATGGAGACTGGAAGTAGATTAATGGTTGCCTGGGTCGGGGGGAGAAGGGGACAGGGAGTGACAAGGCTTCTTTGGCGTGATAAAAATATTCTATTCTATATTATGATGATGGTTGTACAAACCTTGTGAATATTCTAAAAACCACTGAATTATATATGATCGTGCCTGGACTTTATGGTCTGTAAATGATCTGTCAATAAAGCTTCTTAACAACAACAACAACAACAAAAATTATAACTAAACCGACACCAGTGTACCTTCTTCCCTGGCGAAGAGAGTCTCCCACCCCCTGTCTCCCCTCTGCCAGAGAGGGGGGCATTCACCCTCCCTTCTGTCTCACATGTATACTTTCTTCTGGAATTCTCCACATAGTCTTTCGGTGATTTTTTTTTAATCGACTTCCCATTATCTTTTTTGAACCCTTCCATTTTCTAGATAGCAGCCTTATAGCGGTGGAATTTACGTCGCATACAGTTCGCCCATTTAAAGTACACAGTTTGGTGGGCGTTAGTACACAGAGTTACGCAGCCACCACCATGGCCGACGTTAGAACATTGTCATCTCTCCAAAAAGAAATCCTGTAGCCAGACATTGCTCCCGGCTCCCAGCCCCCGGCAGCCACTAATCCGATTTCTGTCTCTATGGATTTGCCTGTTCTGGACATTTCATACAAAAGGAATCATACAACACGTGATCTTCACGTCCACCTTCCTTCGCATAAGGTTTTCAGGGTTCATCCATGTCGGAAGCATGTATCAGTGCTTTTTTTATGGCCAGATATCCCATTATGTGGCTACACTGGGTTTTATTTATCCTTCATCAGCTGATGGCCGCGTGGTCTTTAAATATATAGGTCCCTTTAGTGCAATTAACTGAGGGTAATGTCCTTGAATTGGGGACGACGCTCCATCAGAATATTGAGCGTCAGTAAGAATTCTGACCATTTACCAAGTGCTCAACGCACTTCACAGGAAG
>NW_024348242.1:2977008-3015296 GCF_902729225.1 Pteropus medius | reverse complement strand
GCTGTTATCAGCGGCTGTTCCTGCTGACGTCCGACCTGAGGAGCTTGGCTGAGTTACTAACGCGCTTCCCTTGTCTCTGCAGTTCTTGACCAGGCTGACCGAGAGATTCGTGCTGGGAGTGGATATGTTTATGGAAACGGTGTGGAAAGTTTGGACGGATGTCATGGATGTTCTTGGCCTTGACGGTAGGTTTGGCGGGGAGGGGAGCGTTCATTCAAGGCGCTGTTTCATTCCTGTGGTTCTCGAAAGTGTGAAACCGGCACCCACGGGTCAGGTTAGCTGAGTGGTTAGATGCCGTATCGTGGCGGGGGGAGGGGCAGCGAGGATGCGGACGAAAACTCCTTATCGTAGTAGCTGCATCCGTAAATGGTCCATCGAAGCTGGGATTCACAGATGCTCCTAGGATAAGGCGCCGGTGGGTTGTGCCCTGCCACGGGATTCGGGGGCTGCTGCTGGAACTGTTGGAGTCAAGAACACAGCCCAGGCCTGGGCTGCCACCTCTCTCTCCAGGAAGTCTGCAGCAGCCTCCTGTGTCAGCGGCCCCGAGACCACCCCCAAGCTCGGGGACACTCTAGGAAGGCTCACAGGACCCGGCACGTGGTCGTACTCATGGCTGTGGTTTATCCCAGTGAAAGGGCACAAGGCACAATCGGCCAAGGGAAAAGCCACGTGGGGTGAAGCCCAGAAGAGAGCAGGATCCAGCTTCCAGAGTCTTCTCCCAGGAGAGTCACAGAGGATGCTCTTAATTCCCCAGCAGTGAGCCGTGACAATATGCGTGAAGTGCTGTCTACCAGGGGAGCTCCTTAGAGACGCAGTGCCCAGGGTTTTTACGGGGCTGGTCACCTAGGCACCCTCCACCTGCCACCGACCAAAACAACTCAACTCTGAGGTGATCTCCCTGGAGAGGGCGTCACATTCTTCAGACCCCACCCGGCAAGGGCTCGGTCCCACAAGACCGCCCCCACTTCAGATGCCAGTTGTAAGTCCAGGTTGTCCCCCCCGTGCTTCTGGCCGAACACCTATGAATCAGAGGTTCCCACGACCCCCTCCTCGGGGCCACATAATTTGCTGGGGCGTCTCGCGGAAGACAGGAAACCAGTTTCCTAGATTGCTGGTTTATTACAAAGGATATAACGCGGGAAGAGCCAGATGGACCAGAGGCACGGGGCAGGGCCTGGGGGTGGAGGGCACGGAGCTTCCAAGCTCTCTGAGCTCCCGGCCCAGAAGCTGTCTGAACCCCCGACTTTTGGGTCTCTCTAGAGGCCCCGTTCTCTAGGCACGACGGATGAAATCACAGACCATCGGTGACTGATTCCACCTCCAGCCCTTCTCCCCCCAACATAGGTCAGGGGGCTGGACCCTCCAACCCTCCAATCACGTGGTTAGTTTCCCTGGCAACGAGCCCCCATCCTTAGGGGCTCTCCAAAAGTCACCTTATCAACAATCATCAGGACTCCTTCATCACCGTCATCACCGAGGAAATTCTAAGGGTTTGAGGAGCTCCGTGCAAGAAACGGAGACGAAGACCAAATATGTATTTCTCGTTAATCACAGAATCACACTCCGGAAATGCTGGTTCCCAGACACCGGCCGAGGGCCGGGCTTGCCAGCGAGCCTTCCTAGGGAGGGCGGCCTCGGCCCGCCGTGTAATCTTCCCTGTGCATCTCCTAACTCGGTTCGCTCCCCTGCCGCCGGTGGTCGCTCCCCAACCAATCAGCCAGAGGGATTTTTCTTTTTTTGTTTTTATTATTGCTACTTTTATCTAATAGAGTGATTAAAAAAAAAAGCCCACAAAAACGTAAATCGGTTCAAGTCACTCTCCTTAAAACTGCCCAGCGACTTCCTGTTGCACTTGGACTTGATTCAGCGTTCATACCGAGGACCGTGACCGCCAAGCCATCTGCCCAGCGTCCCTGCCTGACCTGCCTCCATCTTGTTCTTGGACATGCTCTGGCCTGTCACATTTTCCACTCCGTCTAGGTGTCCCCTGCCTGAAGCGATGCCCCCTGCCCTTTGCCTGCCCATTCTTTCCTGTCTTTGGGGCTCTGGTACATGACACCTCCTCTGAGGAGCCCATCTTGATTACTCTGTAGAAGGGAACCTTGTTTGTTTTCATGCCACCCCTTCTCCTTATAGTACTCATCTGCTGTGATGTCTGTGTGTGTGTGTGTGTTGGGGGGTCCTGCCTCCCCTCTGGAGTCTCGGCTTCTGTGAGCGTGGTCTTGCCTGTCTCCTCCAGGCTGCACCCTTGGCCCTGGCATAAAGGGCCCCATCATTACAAAGAGTCGGAGGGCTGTCGGTCCTGCTGTTTTGATGCTGGTGTGAGGTGAATTATGTCCTTCCAAAAAGCCCTGGTACCTGTGCACATGGTAGTCAAGTTAAGATGAGGTCATCCTGGACTAGGGTGGGTCTGAAACCCAATGTCCTTATAAAAAGAGAGACATTTGGACACAGACACAAAGAAACACTAGAAGATGGCCATGTGACAGTGGAGGCAGACTGGGGTGATACGGCCACAAGCCAGTGGATACCAGGAGCTATTAGAGGCTGGAAGAGACAAGACAGGGTCCTCCTAGAGCCTTCGGTGGGAGCCCAGCTCCCCCGACACCCTGATTTCAGACATCTGTTCTTGAGAATGCTGAGAGAATACATTCTGTTGTTTTAAGCCACCAAGTCTGGTCGTTTGTTACCGCAGCCCCAGGATGTGCAGAGTCTCTCGGAATCCTCCCGTCGGCCCTTGACACCCCCGCCTCACAGACTGGCGACCTGGGCTCGAGATTGAGCCGAGCCTGGCTCTCAGGTGGGCCGCCTGCTTCGCATCGGCAGTCACTCCCCTCAGCCACTTGACACCATCTCCAGCCTTAAATCCTTGAACTTAAACCTCTGAGAGGCCTTAGGCTGACTTGGGCACCTTGCTGCTCAGGTACAGAATTGCAGGCAGCAGTGTGGCCCTCCGAGAGAGTGCCGTGCCACCTGCAACCTCCTGGGACCTCTGTGGCCCCTCCCGGGACACGGGCTGAGCCAACGCACAACCCAGATTCAGCAATCGCATGCAATCCAGCTCGAATCTGTGTTCACCACCTGCCCAGATTGTTAAGCTGCCAGTATTGCAATCTCCGACCAGAGAGCCCTGGAGAAATAAGCCTGATGGCAAGAAATTGCGTGTAGCTCGGAACGAAAAACCACAGAGTAGAGACAGCCTTCTAATTATATGGAGAGGACCAGAAAGGAACCGTCTGTCACAAAGCCACGAGGCCGTCAGTGCTCGCATTCGCCCCCATTCCGAGGTGAAACGGCTCACGTCCATGCCGTGGTTTTCTCCTTTTATTTGATGCATAAGCTTCGAAGCATCCGAAGGCCACTGGAATTTGTGTCTTATGCTTAGACATCCGAGTGTCTCAAAGCCCTTCTAGGAAACTGCATTCCCAAGTGAGGTGTTCTCATACAAAATCTTTCCATGAGCACGGTCCTCTAATCTCCTTCTTCAGAATGTTCCAGGTGCTGGTGAAAATGGGGACTTCTTAGCCCGCAGCAGTCTGATGGACATGGACTGCCAGCCACATATATAGTGTGGAATGTTCTAGTTGGCACATTAAGGAAGGAGAGATAAACTGGTGAAATTAATTTTAATAAGGTGTTTTAGCCCAATAGATCCCAAGTAGGGTCATCCTAACTAGCTATCAACATGAAGAAGGATTAATGAGGCGTCTTAACGTTTTGCGGGGGATTCAGTCTGTATTTGACACAGCACGTGCCAATGTCGGCAGTCTCCTGTGGCCGGTGGTCACCGTAATGGACAGCACAGCTTTAGATCTGCCGGCTCAGGACGCTTTTCACAGAAAGAGACCACTTGTCCAGGTGTCGGATGGATAGATTTACGGCCCTCATCTTCATCAAGCCATTTGCTTTCTCTGAAGCCCCTGAGACCACTTCTGACAAACATGGGGAAAATGTGAATTCCGCTTCGACTCCCTGCTTCGAAATTCCAGCTTAGCTCTGTCCTCGCTGTGGGACTCTGGGCAAGTCACTCTTTGTGCCTGACGCCCCACGTGGAAAACACCGTGCGTCTCAACAGCACGTCGTGAGGTTTGAATGACAATTTGTGTAGAGGGGCCAGAACAGCGCCCGACCCATAGAACATAACCTGATAAACACTCAGCGGCTTGTGAATGAGCTCTGCTCAGCATGACTCAAAAAAAGTGAGTCATGCTGCAGCTCTGGGAGCCCCCCGGTCTCGGTTCTCCATGCTGGGGGCCACCGGTGTCTGTGCCCAGAGCCAGCTTTCTCCTGCTCCTCCCGCGGGGACTCTGCAGACGTGCAGTGACGTAAACCTGGGCCAAGCCGAGAGGCAAGTCTGCCACCAAAATGCCCCGTTTTTTTTGAGCAGTACCTGTTATGAGTTGAATTGTGTCTCCCCAAAATTAATATGTTGAAGTTTTACCTCCCAGGACCTCGGAATGTGACTTTGTTTAGAAATCGGGTCATTGCAGATGTCAAGGCGAGGTCCTACCAGAGTAGTGTAGCTCTAATCCAATAGAGCTGGTGATCCCCTAAGAAGGAGACATTTGGATCCAGAGGCGCACAGGGAGAAGCTACACATGAAGATGAAGGCAGTGATCGGGGTGATGCTTCTACAAGTCTGGGACGCCAAAGATCGCTAACGAAGCACCGGAAGCTGGGGAGAGGCCTCGACGAGAGTGTCCCCTCAGAGCCCTCAGAAGGGACCAAACCTGCTGGCACCTCCGGCTCAGACTTCCGGCCTCCAGGCTGAGACAATACATTCCCATTGTCTAAGCCACTCAGCTGGTGGCACTTTGTTATGGCAGCCGCCTTGGGAATGAGCGCAGCATCCCTTTGCTCTGCAGCGGGACGTCCAGAGTTGCTCAGGCTCTCGGGTCTCTGGGGAGCAAGGATGTTTCTTTCCGCCTCTCTTGAATGAAGTGGCTGTTTTTACTTAAGTCCTTGAATTGTGGCGTGCGGGTTAACCTCAGCACCAGTCCAGGATTTCCCCCATGTGTCCGTGCACCTGCTCGTCACCGAATTAGCCCTTTGATAACAGGATAGTCCACGTTGTATGGCTTTGGACATATAGGCTAGCTTGATGGTTCTCAAAGTATGCTCTGAGGAACCCGGGGGGTCCCTTTTTTTAGCTACACGTCTTCGTGAGGCCAGGCATTCAACACATGCTTCAGTAATTTCTTTATATCGATTACACGTGGATAATATTTTTGCATATATTAGGTTAAACATCTTAACATTAATTTTACCCGTTCCTTTTTGCCTTTTTTAATGCGGCTACTAGAAAAGTTAAAATAGTAGGTGACTAACATTTGCGGCTGGCATGCTATTTCTGTGAATTCAAAAACCAATTTGAGAATGCAGCTCTGTCCTAAGGAGCCAGAGATTAAAGAGAGATGTAAAAAATGCAAAACAGTGTTACCGTTCTCACTATGCTTTTTTGTTTTCGTTTTTGGAAACAGTTATTTTTCATAAAAAGTATATTATTTGTGTTAATCTATAATGGGTTCATTGTTATTTTTAAACATAATAATAGCAATGTTTAAAATTTCTACCTTCTGCCTAATGTGGCTGTGACCCTAAAACTCCTTTGAAAAATAGTCTATTTAAAAGGACGTTTAAGAAAAATTCGCCTAAAAGTAAAATTCGCCTGAAAGTATGAGGTATGTTAAAGTATAAAATCATAATGAAAACACTTTTTTAAGTTAAGAGTTTATTAAAACTTGGTTTTAGTTTCTACTGTGGTAAATATAAACAGACAACCCCTATAAATAAAAGCTCCCAGAGTCCCGAGACCAAAGGGCTTGGTTTAATCTCATCCGCTGGCTCTCAGGGGAGTCCCCAGTGATCCTGAGCCTTCGGCCTCAGAGGAAGCATCTAGCTTGTGCTCAAGTAGTAGACAATCTGACCCCCTTTCGAGGTTACGGGGAGGGTGTAGGATGTTCACCCTGTAGATGCATTTAGAGACCTGAAAAGCCCCAAGTACAAGTCTTCCCATCTTGTGCTTGCTCTGGGTCCACACTTACCCACTCCAGATGGTCACAGCCACTCCCCCCGCCCCCCCATTCTTCCCTCTCCTTCGTAGAGTGGGCTGGCATCGGCTAGTAGATCTCAGAGCGAGGTCCTCAGGTCAGTGGCGGCGGCAGCAGCAGGAGCAGCATCCCCAGGAACTTTTAAGAGGTTCAGACTCCCTGGCCCACCCCAGACCTACAGAATCTGATATCCTCGGGTGGGGCCCAGCCGCCTGTGTTCACACACCCTTCGGGGGGTTCTGGGGCACACACTCAAGTCTGAGAACCGCTGGCGTAAGTCAGATGCCCTTAAGGTGTAATGCCCCTTGAGGAAACCATCAGACAAATTCCACATGCGGGACTTTCTGCAAAGAAAACTAGTCTGGAAAAACTAGCCTTCAGAGTGTCAGCCTCACGGAGGTCTTCTGGACTAAAGCAGACTGATGCACCACGGCCACTTGCGTCACATGGATCGTGATTGGGTCCTGGGGTCGGGGAAAGAGAACAGATATCATAAATATATTCCCGGATAACTGGGGGAGTTTGAATGATAGTATGAAATTTAATATTCTTAGATGTGATCATAGTATCATGGTTTTAAGGAGAATGTTATTTTTATTCTTAAAAGGTGAAAGGCATCTGAACTGGAAAGGGAGAAGAAAAATTGTCACTATTTGTAGATGACATGATTTTCTATATGGAAAATCATAAAGACTTCACCAAAAGTGGTTAGATCTAATTAACGAATTCAGTAAAGTTGCAGGATACAAAATTAACAAACAAAAAATCAGCGTTTCTATACACTACCAAGGAATTATCTAAAAAAGAAATAAAATGATCCCATTTACAATAGCATCGAAAACAATAAAATGCTTAGGAATAAACTTAACCAAGGAGATAAAAGATCTCTTCTCTGAAAACTATAAGACGTGGATGAAAGAAATTGAAGACACAAAAAAATGGAAAAGTGTCTTGCGTTAATGGATTGGAAGAATTAACATTGTTAAAATGTCCATACTACCCAAAGCCACCTACAGATTCAGTGCAATCTCTATCGAGGTTTCAGTGGCATTTTTTACAGAAGTAGAAAAATAATCCTAAAACTTATACGGAACCACAAAAGACCCCAATTAGCCAAAGCAATCCTCAGACTTCCTGATTTTAGGCTATAATAATCAAAACGGTATGGTACTGGCATAAAAACAGACGCACAGACCAATGGAACAGAATCGAGAGCCCAGAAATAAAGACGTATATGGATGGTCAACTAATATTTGACAGGGGAGCCAGGAATACTCAATGGAGAAAAGACAGTCTCTTCGATCAGTAGTTATTCACATGTAATATTGGATATTCACATGTAAAAGAATGAAACTAGACGCCTCTCTTACACCACTCACAAGAATGAACTCAAAATGGATTAAAGATTTACATGTAAGACCGGAAACCATACAACTAGAGGAAAACATAGGTGGTAAGCTTCTCGACATCGGTTTAGCTGATGATCGTTTTTTAGATTCGACCCCAAAAGCGAAAATAAACACGTGGGGCTACATCGAACTCAAAAGCTTCTGCACAGCAAAAGAAAGGATCAACAAAATGAAAAGAACCCACGGAATGGGAAAAAATATTTGTGATCCATCGACCCGTTAAGGGGTTAATATCCAAAATAAAGAACTCGTAAAACTCAATAGCAAAAAAATAGTCCAATTAGAAAATGGGCGAAGGACCTGAAGAGACATTTTTCCAAAGAAGGTAACCAGTGGCCAACAGATACATGAAAAGGTACCGATCAATACCATTCGTCATCAGGGAAAAACAAATCACAACCACAGTGAGACGCCACCTCACACCTGCTAGAATGGCTATTTTCAAAAAGACAAGGGATGGCAAATGCTGGTGAGGATGTGGGGACAAGGGAACCCTGGTTGCTTCTGGTGGGAATGTAAATTGGTGCAGCCATCATGGCAAACAGTATGGAGGATCCTTGAAATCTTAAACATAGAACTACCATATGACCCAGCAACCTCACTTCTGGGACTATATAGCCAAAGGAAATGAACATACTACGTGGAAGAGACGTGTGTTCATTGCACCGCTATTCACCATCACCACGACTTGGAAGCAACCTAAGTGTCCATCTGTAGATGAATGGATAAAGCAGATGTGGTATATATACAACGGAATATTACTCGGCCATAAAAAGGAAGAAGTTCTGCCATTTGTGACAATACGGATGAACCTTGAGGACGTTGCGCTAAGTGAAATAAGTCAGAAAGAGATAGACAAATACTGTACGATCTCATTTATATGTGGACTCAAAAAAAAAACACTTATAGAAAAAAAGATCCGATTTGTAGTTACTAGAGACAGGGTGGGGGTGGGGATGCAATTGGATGAAGGACGGAGGCGTCAAAAGGCACAAACTCTCAGCTGTAGCATAAGTAAGTCCCGGGTGTCAGGTGCAACGTGGTGGCTGTTACTAACACTGCCGTGTGATACATTTGAAAGCTGTTAAGTGATTTTGCCTTTTTTGTATCTATATGACACGATGGATTTTAAATAGACCGTGGTAAGTGTGTCACAGTATACGTAAGTCTCATTATTGCTGTGCTCTTAAACTTGTGTGGTGCTGTATGTCGATTATATCAATGAAACGGGGGTGGGAAGTAGCATGCAAAAGTATGATTGTGCATCTTTCAAATGGTTTGGTAAAAAAAAAAGTATGTGACTAGAGAGATGAAGGAAAACATGTAAAATGTTAATAATTGTTAAACCTAGGTCGTTTCAATAGGAGTATTTATTTCACTGTTCTGTTAACTTTTCTGTTTGAAAATTTTCTTAAGTCGGGCACTCAGAAGATGCAACTCCTGCATTTCACTCCATGCTTAGGATGGAACTTCATGTGTGGGTACCAGTTACGATTAGGTTTGGCTGTGAGTAAGAACCCCCAAATTACAGCAGCTTAAACAAGATGGAAGCTTATTTCTCTTACATGAAAATTCACAGGTAGGTGGTTAGGCAGGTAGGTGGCTTTGCAGCACATCGTCCTCAGGGCCAAGTCGCCTTCCATCCTATTGCTCCCCAATAGGTGTCTTTTCTTCCTTCATGGCCCAAGACAGCTGCTCGCTCTCCTACCATCGCACCCACATTCCGGCAGGCAGAAGAAGAGGAGGTAAAGGGCACATTCCTGCTACTTTTAGGAAAAACCCCTTGAAGGGACCACAGAACACTTCTGCTTCCCTCTCCTTGACCAGAGCTTAGTTATGTGGCCAGAAGGGAGACTTGGGAGATGCCTTTATCCCAGGCAGCCGCGTGCCCAGCCAGAAACTGGGCACTTGTGACTGTGGAAGACAGGAAGGAGGGAGATTGGAGGACAGTCTGCAGGCTCTGCCCCACCGTGACAGGTGTTTTAAACCCGGGAGACGGCAGGCAGTCGGAAAGGCTCGCTCTGTCTTCTCACAGGGTTTTTAGTATGAAGGTCGTGGAGGCAGCTCAGTGCCTCAGGCTGTGGGAGACACCCAGCAAGTGAGCTGTGCTGCCCAGTCCCAGCTTGGGGAGGAAGCCCCGACGCCCTGTAACCAGCCTCTGTCCCTCTTCTGTTCTGCAGTCTCGAACCTGTCCCACTATTTCAGCCCAGCCTCGGTGGCCAACAGCCCGGTGCGCGCCCTCCTGCTCGTCGGCATCGTCCTCCTGGCCTACTGGTTCTTGTCTCTGACCTTGGGCTTCACCTTCAGCGTCCTGCATGTGGTGTTCGGCCGCTTCTTCTGGGTCTTTCGGGTCATCCTGTTCTCCATGTCCTGCGTGTACATCCTGCACAAGTACGAGGGCGAGCCGGAGAACGCCATTCTGCCCCTGTGCTTCGTGGTGGCCGTCTACTTCATGACTGGGCCCATGGGCTTCTACTGGCGTGGCGGCCCCAGCGGCCCCAGCGTGGAGGAGAAGCTGGAACACCTGGAGAACCAGGTCAGACTGCTTAACATCCGCCTCAACCGAGTGCTAGAAAGTCTCGACCGTGCCAACAGCAAGTGACAATCAGCCAGCCGGCCGGGTCCCCTCACACCAGCGCCCTCTCTCAGAAAACAGAAAAAAAGAAAGAAAAAGAGAATGCTGAACCCGAAACAATCTTAATAAACGTCCCTGAGCAAGAGAGTGGCGCTCTGTGAGGGTATTTCCGGCCACAGGTAAACTCTTGGGACCTATTCCGAGAGAAATGACAAGATCATTCATGTAGAACTGCCTACGGAGTGTCATTAGTGGGAGAAATATTTTTTAAACAAAGGATATAACCATATTAACTGTACAGTCAGAGAAGTTTATCTGCATAGAGCATAAAGTTAATTTTTTCAAGCATTTAAATACATCTTTTGTAAGGTTTTTTAATAAAGGCAGATCCGAATCAAGTGTATTAGAACTATACATGGAGGGGAGGAATACGCTAGTTTGACATTTTAGAAAAGTAAAGCGTTTGTTTTCACAGTGGAGGGATTGGTGGGTGAGGTCTGTGTGCGTTATTTTCCTGTTCCAAAGCGGTGAGCTTCGTTTTATGTTATTCTTGGTCGATGTTGACCAAGCCGATGAATGTTGTCGCTTCTGAATGTGGACGGTTGGGCTTGAGGCTGGAACTAGATGCCTCTTGGACCCTGGTGATCCTAGCCAGGCCGGCATCAATTATGTTTCTAAGAAGTCATTCTTTGTGGAAAACCTGAGATTTCTCTCCCTCTCCCCTTCTGTACGTGGATGAATTTTAACCTCAACATTTTGTAAAGGAAAAGCTCAAGGACTGGGAAAAGAAATGTCCTTGGGGTTTGCTGTCAGGAGCCACCTGGGTAGGCTTCCGAGCTCACTCAGAAATCTCTTCGATGTCCTAATTTTGCCGTTTGCCAGCTAGGCCTGTAGAGAGAGATCCACGCTCAAGGGTTTTTTGATTATTTGTTGCATTTTGGTTTTGGTTGACTCAGGACCTTAGAAGGAAAATAAACCAAAGCAGCTAAGAACGTTTTCAAGTCTTATCGCTGCTTGTAAAGAGTCTCAGGAACAATAAGTAGTGTCAACTAGCTCTGGAGAAGACCTGGATTGTTTTTCCTGACGTTTTTACAATACACGCGCTGGGTGCTTTCTGTCTAACGTCTGTGGTGTCCTCGTTTTAGGGAGTCTCTGCGGGCAGAGGTGCACGCTGGGCAGACAGCTGTGGGGGTCCCGGACAGGGGAGCTTTGCAAGGCTTAGAGCTGAGTAGAAAAACCCCCTTTCCAGGGCCCCAAGGGTGTTGGCAAGCAACAGAAAAATGGCAAGTTAAGGAAGGTCCCGCTGAGGCAGATTGCAGTTTTGAAAACCGCTAGGGGTCGAGACGTTCTCCGTAGTCCTTCGCTGCCCGCCTCTGCGCCCCGGCAGCCCCCACCCAGAGCCCCTGGACGCACATGTGCAGAGACCCCTCCCCGTCCCATCAGGTAAAACCAAGACCTTGTGGTCTAGGTATCAGATTGGAGATAACTCAGCTGTCTGCTAACGCCTGTGCCATGTTTCTGTGAAGTTTTATTTTTGGTTGCAAGTACCTGGAAAACAGAAGCAGATGTTTTGGAGGACATTTATGAAACTTCTCTTTTTAAGGTGCACATCATGGGACCCAAACACTCCTGCATTTGGTTCATTTCCTGGAATCATATCGACCTGTTCCCCGAAGTTTGCTTAGGCAAATCTTCATCTGTGAGCATTTGAAACCTGTGGTTTCTGGATTGACATCGGTCCAGTTTTGTCATTTAGATACTTATGGATGAATCCATTTTCGCCTGGGGAGGTCATCCTCGCCCTCCTTCGTTTGTGTGTGCATTTGGCTTTTGTGTGTTGGCACGCTTAGGTACTAAAACATTGCTTTGCTTATGTAGACCGTGGGAAATTGACATTCTGCACAAAGCCTTTAAGTCTTGAACTCTTGCTGTATAACGGCGACTCCAACCCCCGCCCCCGCCCTCACACATGAGACCTGAAGGGCCCTAGGCCGGAAAGCCATTTTATCTGCCATTAAATCAGGGAAGGCCCCTGAGTCTGGGCCCTAGCTAGGTGAGACCACAAGCATCAACTGAAAATCGCTGTCAAGCCCTCGCACCGTTTTTACCAAATCGGCTAAGTGTAGGCTCTGAAGCCCAGTTTACAGTTTGATACACTCAAGGGAGAGATACCTTTATTTTTCATAAAAGAACCTGTACTTAATCTGGAGTCTCACTTCGGGGTAGAACCTTGTTTGGAATTCTGATAGACGTCCTAGATGTTAGGTCTCGATAACTCTTGCTTTTTAACGCAGAACTTTGACTTTTCTTTGGGCATCTTCTTAACCCCAAACAGTTTGGGACTTTTCTCTTTCTCCATTCCACGGAAGTTTGTAGGGTATTTGGCTCCCTCCTGCTACAGCCCACTCCCATTTCTTTCTTTTTTCTCTCTTTTGTATGTGGAAAAATGTATTTTTGTACCATATCTCATGCCTTGAAGAGAACCCTTTTTTATATCTTCAGGGCTGTAGAATATATTCGCGCAGCACTAAATCAAATGTGATTTAAAAACCATCCCGGTGAGACCTACTGTGGATCCGTTATAATGACTCGGTTTTTAAAGTATCTTCATCAGTGTTAATCCTGCAGTATTTCAGTATCACAGTAAACACCAAGGACAGAAAAGAGAAAGGACCGGTGACCTCTAAATTGCTGGATTCGCGTGGACGTTTTGGGCTCAGTGTTGATAACGAGCTCTTCCTTGACGTGCTGGCGAAGATGCTTTTGTGGTGCGCAATTTATGGAATGTATTTTTATTCCATAAATATATTTTCCGAAACCCATCAGCTTTACTTGCCGTCGGGTGTTTTTGGTGTGTTGGTTGGTTGGTTGGTTGGTTTTGCTTCACGTTGTGGCGAGACCCCCGTATCACTTCTGGGAACACGGTACAACAACAGCGGCAGAAATTCTTGCAAGCTGGCCTCGTGAGTTACGCCGGAGTTCGTTTATGAAGGTGACCACCGAGTGGTGACCCGTCGGGGTTAATGTCAGGGAAAGGGTTTTTAATACCCCAAGATGAGAGGCACAGGGCGCCACACAGACGCAGAGAGACGGGGGCCGGGACCATGCCTTGCCGACTGTGGTGGTGGGAAGTGGCTGGGTGGGGACATCTCTAATTGGCTGTGAACGTACAGGTGGGGGCCTGTGGTCAGGACTTTCGCACGGCCACGAGGGCTGGCTTCTGGGGAAGATGGGAACCACGTTGGTTGTTAGTCTGTCTCTGATTCAGCAGCCTTACGGAGAGACTAGGAATGACATGTCAGATAGCCAATCAGACTCTGAAACAGTAGTTCATATGCTTTGTCCCAGGTAGGAATCGTAAACTGCTTCCTTTCCCTGCTTCCCGTTACTTCTTAAGATGCTTTTGATGAATGACATCTGCCTGCTTGGTTTGCCGCCTTTTCCCTGCTTGGTGTCGAGTCTGCTGACTTAACCAAAAAGCCTGCGCTTGCCATCAGCTAGCTCGAGTTAAAGGGGATTCCTAAGACCTTACGGTGTCAACCCCCCAACTTCATTTTTCAAATAATACGTCACCATTCTGCAAAGTCTTTGTTTATGGCCATTCGAGTGTTGGACTTCTGCTTCTCAGCTTGTGAATAATAGAATTATATATATTTTGCAGGATCTAACACATTACCCTTAAAACTAATATTAGACAGCCATCAATATGATGTACAGTATCTGGCATAAGCCGAATTCTATGCTTTGCTCTTCTGCGATTCCTCGATGTGTAGCACATGGATGGATCAGGACCAGTTTGTCCCTTGTGGTGGCAAAAAACAAACAAACTGATTGTCACTTGCGTCGTCCACTGAGAGCCTGTGGCAGCTGGTGGCGTTATTGACCATACGTCCTAATGTCTTCTTGCAGATTTAAAGGTTTTACCGTAGCGTCAGTCTAACATCTGCATGTGTGTTAAATCTTTAAATCTCTGAATACCGTGTAATTAAACCGATTTCTCGTGATGGTGATGGTGATTAGCGCTCACTTCAAACTCAGCAGAGCAGTTCCCTCTTCTTAACTGGAAATCGTATTCGTGAAGTAAGGCGCCCATTGCCAACAGTGCATTTATGATTCAATTCCTATTTTGTGTACCTGGTTATGAATTTGATATAGCGTTTAATTTGACACTGAATCTAAATCCCTTTGATTTGAATATAGTGGGGTGTGTGCGCGCGCGTGTGTGTGTGGTGTGTGCACACTTTAGTCTCATGAGTCTCGGGAAACTGATTCTACAAATATATATAGACGTAAATGTATAAGGCTTATTTTTTTTTTGCAAAGTGATACATACATTCCTGTTATTTATTAAATAATGGCTTTGGTGTTATGTAGAGATATTTGTAGACTGATTTCAGAACAGAATTAAAATATTGTGGAAATTGCAGCTATTAATAAATGTTTATTGTAATTTTGTTGTACGGACTTCCTAAATATATTTCATCGCTTCCAGCCAAGTGTTTGTGGAGTTTTCCCAGTTTTGACATGATCGATTCTGTTACCTAGTCTGAGAAGGTCATACAATCTTGAATTTAAAATTTGAATTGTCGGATAAAAAACAGGATGCCTGCCTAAATGTGAGTGTCACATAAACAACAAACACATTTTAGTATATGCATATCCCATGTGTCATCTGAGACAGTAATACGAAAAAGTATTCGTTGCTTATCTGAAGTTCAGATTTAACCAGGCATCCCGTATTTTCATTTGCTAATTTGGGAAACCCTACCAGGGTTTTGCAACTGATGTACACCCCTCCACTCCACCCTGAACCGAGATGCTTTCGAGATGCTTTTGTGGGTGCTAAAAAGTGTTTTCCTAGCAGACATTCAGGAATAAATACAGTAAGAGAACAGTCGAATTAAATCCACTTATGACCCCAAAGCATTGCTCTTGGGTTTGTTGATCTCGCAAAGGGGTCCCCCAGGGCACAGTGTGAGGCCCCACTATCTGGAGGCCACCTGGCTGGGAGAGCGTGCAGATCAAACGCAGCAGCCCCACATCAGGGAAGGGAATGCAGCAACTAGTAGCCATAGCAACTGTGCTGGGTGAGCAAGTAGGAACCAGAGTGAGATATGCAAACCGTCGTCCAAGAGCGAATTAAATAACATGTGGTTAAAATAATCGTTTTGCAAGAACACATTTAAAAAAGACAGATCTGAATGAAAAGCAGGCTGGGGAGGCGGGTGGGAGCGGGTCATGGTGACCCAGAGGAATTAGATGGAACAGGAGCCTGTCCTCGCCAGGGGCTGCTGTGCCAGGCAGGAGTGTGATTAGACCGAGCCAACAAGGGGATGACAGCTCACCCCGACAGCGTCGGCCAGACGTCCTGCCCCACCCTTCCTTCTGCTGAAAGCCACCAGCTGCCTCTGGTCATGGCCACCGTTGCAGCCGGCATGTGCTTTACTTAATGCCCAGGTCAGCTAGGTGTCACACCCGTCCCCTCTGTGTCTGGTTTCAGTCCAGGTTTCCTATGGCCTGTTTGCTGGTTTTGTTAAAACAGCCTCACGGAGGTATAACTGACGTGCAGTGAACTGCCCACGTTTCGAGTGTACGGTTTGATAACTTTCGATGTGTGTCTCTACCCGTGAAAACATGGCTGCAATCAAGATAAGGGAGCGTGACGACCGTCGCCTCCCAAAGTCCCTCATGTCTCTTCCTGGTCCCTCCCTGCTCTTACGCCCCCAAGCAACCCCTGATGTGTTCTCTGTCCCTGTACATGAGTTGGCATTTCCCAGCACTGATTGGGATCAAACACAAGGTGCTGTCTTTTCCACCCTGCATAATTATTTTGAAACCCATCTAGGTTGTGTGTGTCTGTGGTTCTCACCTTTTTATTGCCGGGTAGTAGTCTACGGTATGAACATACCTCCGTTTGGTTATCCACTCACCTGTTGATGGGTTGGGGACGTTTCCAGTTTGGGGCAAATAAAGCAGCTAGGAACACCCATGCACAGGTGTTCGGACGAACATATTCTTCATTTCTCTTGGGTGAATAAATACTTAGGGGTGGAATGGCTGGACCATCTGATAAGTATGTGTTTGATTCTTCAAGAAACCATTTCCCAAAGGGTTGGTACCATTTGACATCCCCACCAGTGAGGTGTGAGAATTCCAGTCCCTGCACCCCATCGCCAACCCTGGGCACGGTCAGTTTTGTTCCCCCAAGCAGACCGTTCACTTACTCAGAGGTAACGTCTTAACTGAAAGCTGGCCATCTTTAATTAAACCAAGAAATGCTATTTCTGACGAGTATAAACAGTTTTGATAAAGTTTGTCTAAATCTTCTTAATGACGTGTGTTAACCGGGACCTGTTCTTTACGCTAGCAGAATAACGACTCAGAAATGATGACATGGGTATAGCCACATACCTGTTCTACAGCTGGAAGAACCAACGATGTGATTGGAGGGTTTTCAGACCCTCTCCAACCTCCGGGGAGGGGAGAAGGGGCTGAGATAGTCAGCAATGGCCAGTGGTTTAATCACACGTGCCTACATAATAGAATCTCCATAAAAACCCTCAACAGCAGGGTTCTGAGAGCTTCTGGGTTGGTGAACACATCCACGTGCCAGGAGGGTGGCGTACCGTAACTCCATGGGGACAGAAGCTCCTGCACTTGGGACTGTTCTGGACCTCACCCCATGTGCCTCTTCCTCTGGCTGTGCATCTGTGTCCTTCGTCACGTCCTTTCTAATAAACCATAAATACACGTAAATGGTTCCCTGAGTTCTGAGCCATTCTAGCAAATTACAGGTCGTGGAATCTCTGATAAGTAGCCAAGTCAGGCAGAAATGTGGGTGATCTGGGGACCCCACTACTTGTGGGATTGGCATCTGAGGTGGGAGCCATCTTGTGGGGCTGAGTGTTTGACCTGTGGGATCTGTGCTAATTCTGGAAGGTGAGAGAAAACCCCACACATCCGCTGTCCAAGTGTTGTGAGTAGAGAAACAGTTCTTTTTTAGATGAGTTTTCAGGACCAGTGTTCCACAGGTTGACATAAAGGTAATGGGAAAGGGATGGTGACTTTATGCCTCCCATAAACGACAAGAGCAATTCTCATAAACTAAATCTTCCGCGTGTCAGCTCAGCTCTATCTGCCCTGGCTGGTCGAAATTACACAATCTGCTAAGAAGAGATCATCTCTGTAACACGAATGAGAAAAACTGTGTTCAGGGAAGTTTTGAGACACTCAAGGTTGAGTGCTTCGTCCTGGGGAACCTGGGTTGGAGCCCAGTCTTGCAGGCCATCTCCCTAGAGGCAGAAATCACTACACCCTTTAGGATCTCCCTCCGGGAGAAGCTGTGGCTTTTAACAGTTTGTGTGTGTGGATATTAATTGGTGGTCCTGATGAAACGATGACTATAAATCATGACCATCAAAAAACTCAAATAACCACCATCTTTTCTGTGCCCAGGAGTGGCAGCTGAGAGTGATGATAAATAATATTTGCGTTTTACAGCTTATCTTTTTTTTTTTTCAGTTAAGCCTTGCAACGAATTCCTGTTTTGTATGGGGCTCAGAGAGGTTAAGTGACGTGTACAAAATAGCACAGCTTAAGAGAGCACGGGGAGCCAGGACTGAAATCCAGCAGCTCTGATGCCACATCCAGTTTCCCACTGCCAGCTGAGGCAGAGAGAGTGCCCTCTACCATCAAAATTTATACAGAATAGCCCTTTCTCTGAAAATTTTTAAATGCATGTGTGCATTTGGTCCTCACGCCAGTAATCCAATCTCCAGCTATGCTGGGAAGTAGGTGTTAATGTATTTTGCGGTTTATTGGGTATTCAGGAGAACCTCAGATTGCTCTTTTCTGGACATTTTCTGGCTTTCAGGGGTCTCGGGTTGCCCTGTTTAAAGAGGCTGTTTGATTGGGATTTAGGATCTTGTTGTGAGTAGGGCGAGACCATTCTTGCCTGGGAATCAGACAAAATAAGGGCACCAAGAGTACCCTCATTGACTTCGAGGGCACAAGACTGCACAATTTGCCTCCCTTGGTTTTTAGATCCTTCCCTCGTATTGCTTAGAACACCCTTTGTAAACTGTGTAAAATCATCCGAATGCTCATTCTACAAGCATATATAATTTTTTTTTTCATGGAGGAAACAACTTTGAAGAGGCTTAAAAATGCTCGTTCATTCACCCGCTTGCAGAGGCCTGTGGTTCTCAGTGTGTGTCTGGCCTCTAGTTACATAAAATACGATTCATAATCAGCTGTTTGCATTTTTCGCTCTCATTCTATCGTGAACGTAAAACGGAGTTTTCCAGAGGCTACGAGCCATGCGAAACCACGACAGAGGGAACACCGAAGCGGAGATGAGGATCCAGCTGCCTTCGATGAAATTACAGTCAGAGATGTGGGCGAAAATAAAACAATGCCACTCTTCTAGTTTTTTGTTTTGCAAAGTATAGTTATTTTCATAAAAATATGTTGTGCATGGTAACGCGTATCGATTGGCTTATTGTTCTTTCAAAATAAGTATATTATATAGTTATAGGTTTCTCAGTTGTTATTTCTCATTTGGTAGTTCTTTCTAATTTTATTGTTAATTCTAATCAGTAGGCATAACCCACGAAAACAAAAGCTCGTTGGGGTCCTCAGTAAGTTAAAGAGTGTAAAAGGTCCTTGCCTTAGTCTATTCCGGCTGCTACAACAAAAATGCTATAGATCGGGTGGCATAAACAAACATTTATTTCTCACAGTTCTGGAGGCTAGAAGTCCAAGATCAAGGTGCCAGAGATTTGGTGTCTGGTGAGAGGCTGCTTCTTGGTTCAGCTACTTTCTATTCTGTAATCCGAGTTATTTGTCACTTCTCACTAACTTGAGTTACCTCAAGTTACTACCTGAAGTTACAAATCTGTTCACTTTCTTCCCTCTGCACTTCGTGGAGTTCCCTCAGATTCCCCAAGCGCTTTGGGTCCTCACAGACTGGGAGCCCAATAAGCATATCTGAATATGTAAATGAAAGAAAAATCATGTCCCAGCCGCAAATCCCCCCGTTTGTCCCACAGCAATCAAGCTGTAGGCTGTGACTCAGTGACGCCAAGGGTGACTATTTCGGGACCAGAAGAGATCAGCAGGTGGGGCAAGACTAACTTTCCCATCACCGGTCAGGTTGTCAAGGTGACATCCACGGCCCTCTCGGTCTGACGGCAAACCGACACCGCTGCCCAGTTCCTATTGGGCACGCCTTTTTCTGGATCCTCTTTTGGATTGGCTGAGAGGAGCGGCCGGTGCACCAGAGAGACTTGCGATTGGTTGGCGCTCAAGCCAGTCTTCCGCGGGGCAGTAGCCAACGATGTTGGACCAGCTCCGCCAGCCAATCAACGCGCGAGCTGAGAGTGGTGCGAGCGCTTGGCCGGGATCCTTCTGCAGCCCCTGGCGCGAGCTGCAGGCGGGAGCTGCATCCTGGATTGGACCTGGGGGAGTCCGATCGGCGGCCGTCACCACGTGGAGGAGCAATGAACGGAGCCCGCAGCTTTATCAGAGGGGCTGTCCCTACATCCAAGAGCCTCTCCAGCCAATTCAGACTCGCCCGTGACATCCTAAAGCATAATAAAAAACCATCACCCAAAGAATCATGAATACAAGTAAATACAATCAATAAAAGAACGCTAATAAAAATGAAAGAAAGGTTTAAATTGCCCTAAATGTCCAAAAGAAATATAACCAGAGGGCATCCGAGTCCGGGGCTCCTGCTGCCTGTGTCGCTCAGCTAACAGACCCACCCAGGACCTGGGCTATTTAGAATAAGCGTCTAAGTGTCAGAGCACGTGTGACCTGAGAAGGCAGCAGGTTAACACCTTCGAAAACTTCCTTGCCCTCTCGGTCCGGCTGCGGGCATTTAAGGGAAAATCTGGGCATTATTCTAGGGGCTTCGTGACGGTTCTGGGGTGTCTGTTGTGCTTCTTGGAGGCGTCCCTCTAGCAACGTGGCCCTCGGATGGAGTTAGCAACCCAGGGACTGTGCTGGCTGGAAAATTACTGTTTGGCTATCGCCCATGGGAACATAGGCTATCGCCCATGGGAACATAGGCTATTGCCCATGGGAACATAACATTCTAATAATAACTTTCTGCTTCTGTACCCCTGCTTGCACAACCGACCTGTGGGTTGACAGGTAGTGAATAAGAGAAAAATAGACCTTTGTGTTTAAGACAGAATGAGGAATGGGATTTAGGGCTTAAAAACCCTGTACCTCTACATTTTGGGACTGCTTAATTTGGGGTCTGCGTATCCCTGGCAGACCCAGCTGGGTGAATAAAGAGTATGTTTCCTATAACTTACTGATTTCCGGTGGTCCGTGTGTCTTTCCGGGGCTGGTGGCTACAACAGGACAAAGATGGGAGTAGTTTGGAAAGAACGCTGGACCAGAAGGATTGTGATTGGTAAGCATAAGGGCATCCACGGAAAGTAGCGGGGCGACTTCCTATGGCAGGGGACGTTCCAAGCTCTGGGTTAAGCCACTGGGGACAATCTATTGTTAAGCTATAGGGCGAGGATAAGTGAGACAGGGGACACTGTGAGGCCTTTACTACCGAAGCCCCAACCGGGCCCTTCTTCAGAAATGCCCAATACCGACTTACAACATAGCCTATGTTCCCATGGGCGATAGCCTATGTTCCCATGGGCGACAGCCAAACAGTAATTTTCCAACCAGCACAGTCCCTGGGTTGCTAACTCCATCCGAGGGCCACGTTGCTAGAGGGACGCCTCCAAGAAGCACAACAGACACCCCGGAACCGTCACGAACGTAGATTAGACAGACAAATTCCAAATTCTTGGTATCTTTAATCTTCCTATAAATATTTATTGTGCTGCTACTGTGTACTCAACCGCATGGGAAGCACTGGAGAAACAGCTGGGAACCAGAGCGGCAAGAATTAAGAACACACAAAGAACTTAATTTCAGATGGCAATCAGTGTGCTACGGGGAAAAACAGGGTTATGGGTGGGAAGGATCTGGATGCTGCTTTGACTTGCACCGGCATGCAACAAAATGGGGTGGGGGAAGGTTTTTAAACCAGGAGCAGCCTTCTGGAGGCCTTCTATGTGCAGAGAAGAGAGTATGGTATGGAAAAAAGGAAGTGTGTGTGTGTGTGTGTGTGTGTGTGCGCGCGCGCGCGCACGTGCACGTGTGACAATGAGATTTCTTTGCATCTTATTACACCCTTCCTTCACCATACGTGCCTGCCGAACACACTAGAGACTTTGTATTTTTCATGATCCGTTTCTCTGGAAGCCTGTCATCTCCAGAGAGAGCTTTATACATACATAAGGGGAGAAAAAAGCAGAATGAAGCCAGAGGGTGGGGAGTCTCACCTTATCTGGTCACCTTTCCTTGCCCAGAGCAAGCCTTAGATGGTTTGTATGGCTGGTCTAAATCTCTTTGGGATTAAATGAGACTTCTGCTGATGGTAATACCTGTGTCATCTGTAGCACGAGGCTAACAAGGATTAGTACTGTCTAAAACCCTGTTCGTAGCAGATCCCCGAGTTGTAGGTGATGATGAGTGGCTGAAGGTCAAAGGGAAGACAGCAATAAAGTAGCCCATGCCCTCCATTTGCCATGAGCCTACAGTGGTAGATATCAGTGGGCTGTAGGGAACGATGCAGTCACATAACAAACATTTGTTGTGTGCCCGCCATGTGCCAACAAGAAAGGGCTCCGCTTCCATCAAGCTTCCTTGTAATAGGAGGAGATGGAAGATAAAAGTGAACAAATTAATAGGATGATTTAGTCTTGCACCGTGCAGGAAGCAAAACGAAATAGTGTGTAGAGTGCACGGGCAGGGAGTGGGAGGGATGTTTAACCAGTTGCCTGGCCGGGGAAGTCAGTTAGAGGGTGTGACATTTGAACTGATGACCCATATCTGGCGTTAGGTGATCCTGGCAGAAGTGGTCCAATATATCGAAAACCAGTTTTCTGAAAGCCAATTTGTCAAATAATGAACTGGATTTGCAGAACTGGTCAGATTCACCAATATACCAAAAAAAAAAAAGTTTATGGCTTAATCTTCTCGAATTAGATTCAAAGAATAATATAGTCTTCTGATTTTTTTCTTGAATATGAGAAAATGTGCTTTGTGAACATATTTTTATTCGAATGTCTATTTGAGAACATCCAGACAGAGGACATGGGGTGTTAATCTTGAGTGTTCTGATCGTAATATCTGTCCCTGGCTTGTGAGCTCTGGTGTGTGTGGGGAAGGGCACACTGTGCCTGTTTTGTTTACTGTTGTAACCCCTAACCCATTTGTATTGGTCAAAAACAATTCAATGAATGATTGAGTTGTGTGTCCAGACTGTGCCCATGGAAATCTCCCTTTCCAGGCTTCGGGACAGAGAAAGTTTGAAGTGGGAGGCCCTGAGCACGAATGGAACTTTGGAAGTATTTACGTAAACCAAGGTCCTTCATTTATTTATTCTAGAGATCCCTTGGGTGCCGGGTTCTATGCTAGGTGCGAGATACAGCACTGAACCAAACTGACAAAGTCCCTATTCTCGTGGAGATGACATTCCAAGGGGGAGCCAGGTTGCAAACAGGTAAGCAGAGAAAAGTTTTAACGCTGCAAGGAATGATGTAGTCCTTTCCCCGTGTAAAACACTGGAACGTGGCAGACGAGATGACTGTGTCTTTTGACCCCCTCTTCCCTGTCCAGAGGTGACCACTTTTAGCAGTTGAATGAATATCTGTATTAGTTTTTTCGGGGCTGCTGTAACAAATTACTACAGACCAGGTGGCTTATAACAACAGACACATTTTCTCTCATAGCTCTAGAGGCCAGAAACTGAAATCATGGGGTAGGCAGGGCTAAAGTCCCTCTAAATCCTCTAAGGGAGATTCCTTCCTGCCTTGTCCAACTTCTGTCCGCATCCCTTGGCTTGTGACTGGATTACTCCGATCTCTGCCTCAGTGGCACATGGCCGCCTCCATTGTGTCTTTCCTCTGTGTCTCTTGTAAGGACACTTGACATTGGATTTAGGGCCTAAGTGGGTAAGCCAGGATGATTTAATCTCCAGATCCTTACCTGAACTACATCTGCAAAGGTGTAGTTCATTTCCAAATAAGGTCACGTTCGCAGGTTTCAGGTGCACTTATGTTTTGGGGGCCATCCCGCAACCCACTACAACATACTTCCTACGCGAATATGAATGTATAGCATGTATACATTAATAAATGTTAATGTATACATACTAATTATATATGTATCATGTATACATTAAATATATTAATATATAATGTATATGATAATGTATACTATATATCTTAACACAAATGATATCTTATATGTATTTGTCTACAGTGGCAGATGTTATCATTCTGCAATTTGCTCATCCTCCTCAACAATCTCTTTAAGAACTATGCTATTTATAGGTCAAGCTTATCGTTTTTAACTGATGCATATAGTCTTGCAAGGTATGGACTAGGCTACACTTTATTCTCCTGTTGATGGACTTTTAGTTTTCACTGTGAGCTTAGAGAAGTAAAAACAGTTATTAATATCATCAGAGTTTGGAGGGTCTGCTTTTATTTATTTTTTAATTGTGAGACACGTAAAGGATACAAAAAGACTGAATATAGTATGTGTGTCCGGTTTAAAGAATAATTAATATAAGTGCACACCATCTGCCTATCACCTAGTTTACTAGGGCATGACTAGCATCTTGCAAGCCCCTACCTAATTTCCCCCTCTTTAGTTCTCTTAGAAGAAATCAGTGCTCTGTAAGATGTTAAGAATTTCTTATGTCTTTCTAACATGTAAGTATTTCTAAACAAGATATTTTGGGTTTCCTGCTTTTGACTTTTCTGTAAAAGGAAACATACAGTTGGTACACTTCTGTGGCCTGCTTTTTTTTGCTCAACATTCTTTTTTTGAGGTTCACTATGTTGGCTCCTCTGTAGGGCATCCCTTTTCATGGCTGTATAGTATTCCACCAGGTGACTACCCACCATTTACTTATCCCTATTCCACGTGTTCTCCTCTGCCTTCCCTTTGGGGCTGGAGAGGAGGTGGGAAGGTTGAACTTTAAGCTGACCTTCAGTAGTTGACCTTTGTCCAATTGCCACAGTCTGTGGGGCAGACTGGGTGGATTGAGGCATCCATGTCCTGGAGGCCAGAAAAAGAAATCCTCAAACAACCCTTTGGCCTGATAAACTAGGGAATTTTCTGAGCCTCTGATTGGAATCACGCCCTCATCTCTCTTCTGTATGGGCCCGCGAGAACCTGTTGTGCTGGCAGCCACCGGAAGTGGCGATATCATAGTTTCTTGCCTGTTCTGGTCCCGGCTTCCCTGCAGTCCCACCTTGTTATGTGTTTGGGTACGACTTTGGGACATCGGTTTTATGCTAGAACTTGTTCTCATCTGATCTGGCTCCAAGGACTGCTTATGTAATCCAGCAGCCTATCAGTTCTGCCTTCTTGTGCCTTTTTGCATAGACTGATATTTAAAGATGTATATCTAAATAAGCTTATACGTATACATAGGTATATAGGTGTATAGGTAGCTATGATATATCCCCCTTCTCATCATCTCCACTTTTCCACCCTAGTCCAAGCCACCGTGATACCCCTGTGTACTTTTGCAGTATCCCCCTAAAGGGTCTCCCTGATTATACTCTGTCCACCTCAAACCCAATCCCATTCACTCTATTACCTTATGTCAGCTAAAATAATCCTTTTGAAATGTAAGTCACATCACTCTCCTACTCGAAACGTCCCAAATAGCTTCTAATCACACTTGGAATAAAATCCAAAGCCCCTACCCCATGGCCTCCCAAGGCCCTATATGACCACCACCATTTGACCGTGCCAAGTGTGCCTCAGAGCCTTTTCCCATGCCGTGCCGTGGAGCAGGTTCTTCCCAAAGATCAGTGCTGGGCTGGACGTCTCCCTTATTTAGGTGGTGAATCTTCAGTTCTCGTCCCTCCTGGCCTCGTGGGCCCAAGACACTGAAGCTGGGATAGAGGCGTCCTGGCTCGAGAATCTGACCCTCCTAGTTACTGCCGTTGGCTTCGCATCTTCGCATCAGGTCAAGGCCGTCACACAGTGCAGCATGCAAGTAAAGAGACGCCTCCGGGAGGAGGGGAGGGGAGGGGAGGGACGTGCAAGCGAAATGACCTTTGGCGATTGTTTCAGTTAGAACGCTTTGGGCAGCAAGTTATGACAGCTCGACTCACAGGGGCTTAAGCCATGACGACAGACACTGTTTACTTGACCAGAAGCCACAGGCTTGCTCCGCCAGCTCAGTGAGAGGCTTTTTCCCCTTTGCCCCACCATCCCCTCTTTGTGGGCTTTCCTTGACCTTGTTTCTTAGGGTTACGAAATATCTGTCATTGCTCCCTGCAAAAGGACATCACTCATCACGGGAAAAGCATTCCATACACTCCCCCTCGTCTCTTTGGCTAGAATTTGGTCTCATGAGTACCCCGAGCCAAAGCCTGGCCAAGGAGAAGAAGGAGTGCTGTGACCGGCTTAAACTAGTAGGTTAATTGGGGCATATTGATCCCTGGGGGGACTGGGGGGTATACAAAGATTATCAAGGGGTGCGGGTGCCTAGATTCTTTTAATGCGCTTAATTTACAAATCCTCAACCTCATATGTACTCAGACGGCCGGAGGAATTGTCTGTGTGCTCAGTCATCCTTCACCCACCTAAGAGGCTTGCTCAGAATTCACCCTCACTCCCACCCACCCCCATGGTGTCCTGCCCTGGGGTGAAAACAGCAACCAGGCATTAAAGCCTCCTTAATAGTAACCTCTATTCTCTTATTCTCTTTCTCTAGCTGGGACATTTCTCCTAAGGGTAATGGTGGCCTTGGGTTGGAATGTTCTGGTTTTCGAACCAAAGCAGTGAAATTTACTGACACTGACTGATTCTCTTAACTGAAACGGGAGTATTTTCCGATGCTTCTAAATTTTTCAAGACACATCAAGGAACATCGAAGACTACCCTTCTAAGTGCGATTCCTTTCAGATCTCATGTGCATAAATCGACAAGATAAATAAAAATGTGTTTTATTTAATAACATCAGGGCGTATTCATTCTAAAGACAGTAAATCCTCATCTTATGTCACTGGAAAATGCTCCATTAAAAATATCCATGTAAACCTATGATGAGGCTTTCTAGTAGTCAGTTTAGGGTATAGTCCCTTGGGTTCGGCACCACCTTCCCAAGAGAGACTCCAAAGTTGGCGTGTACATGCCTAGTGGGTCGGCTGCCATCACATCCACCGTGTTTTCTTTTCCAGCTCTTTCCCTAAGACAGACATTTCTTGTTTCCTTCCAGCTGTATCTTAGCATCGTGACATCTGTTTCCATGTATAAAAAGAACTATCACGCTTTGGGAAAGAACAGAGAGAATTGAGATTCATATTGTCAAAAGCATGTGGACTCTTTTGAGATCATCCTGGCTTCTACTTCAGTTAGGGCTGCTTTTCATCTGGATGATCAGTTTGGGCCTTTTTGGGAAAACTCCTTGCTATTTGTAAATCCTCATACCTCTCCCGTAAAACAGCTTTCAGCATATTTCCAGGAACTCGATAACGTTTGCATAATTTACTGTATTGGTTAGTAGCTAACTGTATCATAGAGAGAGCTCTCAAACGTGGAAAATCTAACTTAACACGCCATGGCAGGAGAAACAAAAACGGAGCATAGGTGGGCTTACACGTGCAGGGAGGAGCACGGCAGATTCCAGGGAATCATGGAGAGATCCGCATTCTGATGGAGAGCAAGTCCGTTTGGCCTAGCGCATTTCCATGCTCTTTTACATCCTTTTCAGAGCACCTGGAATGGGTTGGGGAAGCACCGAACAGGGGCATGGTGTATACAAGGTCTCAGTCTGAATCTTTAAATCAAAAATAAGCAACAAGTATAGGAGGAAGACGGAATGGCAGAAGTTATGCACAGACTCAGGCGGTTAACATTCTTGGTCAAGAAGGTCCCTTCCAGCTCTGTTCTCGTTTTCAATGGGAAGAGCTTCCTTGAATCTCCTCCTGTTCCCTCTCTCTAGATCTTGCTAAGACAGGCGGTATCAAGGATAGAAGGTAGCAAGGCGGGACCTCCGAAGGCTTGTGTGTGTCTGGGAGAGTGTCATCGGGGCGATGACAAAGTACCCGGTTATTTTGGCTGTAGCTGACCTCTCCCTTGGGTTCCCCTGTGCCTGGTTGGGTGGGCCGAGCTGAAGGAATTGAGACTGAATCAAGTGGCTGTCGGGTGGATAAACCCAGCCTTCACCTGCTCCATGAGAACTGGTCAACCCACTGGTCAAAACCAGGATTTGCACGTTCCTTGAGGGCTGGCTCCATGCTTTGCACGGCGAAGCCCCCATTGCCTAGCCCACTGCAAGTGCTCGCCAGGCGTTTCTCAATGAATGAATGGATGAGTGAATGACTGTTTCGGGAGCCCCTACTCTGAGAACCCTTTGGTGAACCAGTTCGACAAGGATTTTGCTTCTGCGGCATTTGCATTCTCGAGTTAAAGGACTGAACGTAAATACACGAATCCCTCAGAAATGAATCTCCTGGGTGGAGATGGCCTCACGCCTTTCCGAAGGCGCTAACTTGGAGACAAAAGCGCCACGGCTGGTCCCAGAGCGTGGAGGTCAGGAAAGGGGGCTATTACAGACGTCACGTGTATATATCAAGTGCCCTGTTTTAAGTTAGAGTCTATGTTTATTTTATTTTATTTTTTTCCAATTACAGTTGACATTCGAAGAACCTATGTTTATTAGTGATGACCAGGAGATGGAAACTGTTTAAGCAGTAGAGGTGGGAGGTTGCTTCATAAAACTTCAACACTACCAGAAAAAACGGACTCGGGGAAAGCTGGTCGGGTTCCTGTGAGGACAAATTACGACAAAGAATATGAGAAGGTCCCTAGCACGGTGCCAACACGCAATAGGAATCCAGCAAATAAACCCTTGAAATATATCCAAAGTCTCATTTTCTCTCCAGTTCCGCAGCTGCCCCCTGGTCCACCCACTGCCATCTCTTGCAACATCATCGTAACGGGTCTCCCTCCTGGCACTTTTGTTCCCCCCAGACTATTTTCAGCTCGGCAGCCAGAGGCAGCCACGTTTTAATAACTGTGGGCACCGTCCCTCTTCTGCTCAAAACCTTCCAACGGTCTCAATCCACCCAAGGTGAAAGCCGGTCTTCAGTGGTCGCCAGGACCCCCCTATGCTGTCACCGCTTCCTTTAAGTCAAAGACACTGGTGTCCTTGGGTAGTCATCTAACCACACCCGACACTCTCCTGCCTCCGGGCCTTCGCACCGGCTGTTCCCTCTGCTTGCAAACTCGTTCCTCACATACTGAAGAGCTCATGTCACCTTCTTCAAGTCATTGGTAGAAGTCACCTTTTCAATGGGACTTTCCCTGATGACCCTATTTAAATGAAAACATTCCTCCATGTCACCTACTCTTCCTCTGGTTTATTTCCTTCGATGGCACTTGGTACTTTTTATCATACAAATAATATCAAACGTGTCACTCTACTGTGTATGTTACTTACTCGCCGGGAAACAGCGTATGTCACCCTGTGCATTACACTATGCTTGATACGTGCATGATGTATGTATTCGTTCACAGCCTCCTGGCTTCCCCACGCCTGCCTCTCTCCCTTTACCTTCTGCTGACCGGGCAGGACTTTTGCTTTGTCCACTGCTGTTTCTGCAAAGCCCCGCATAGTGCAGGGTACCCAGGAGGCACTCAGTAAATACCTGCGGTTAGAACAAATCAGAGAGAATGAACACCTGTCCGAGCCGGCGGCCTCGGACTCCCGGTTCCCGGCGCCGCTTTAACCCCTGCGAGCTCCAGGTGACAGCGCGGTGCCCAGGCCTGCGCAGCCCGCCCCGCCCCGCCAGCTTCGGTCCAAGTTTCGGAGGCTTGAGCGCGGCGCCCACCGAGGGTTACACGCGGGAGGGGCGGGGCCTGCGGGGCGGAGCCTGAGGGGGCGGGCCCGCGGGGCGGGGCTCGCCGGGTGTCTTTCCCCGACCTCCGCGCCGCTGCAGTCGTTTGTCCCGCAGCTCGCGTCTGGTCCTCCGCCGAGTACCCAGCCTCCGCCGTCCCGGTCCCCGCGCAGCCCCCGCCGCAGCCATGTCCAAGGAATTGCAGGCCCGGCAGGACGAGATCCTGGAGTGCCGGGTGATGTGGGAGCCTGACAGCAAGAGGAACACGGAGATGGACCGCTTCCGCGCGGCCGTGAGCGCCGCCCGCGGCCTGTCGCTGCGTGAGTGCGCGCGCGGCCCCAGGGCTCCCGGCCACCTCCCTCGGGGGCCGAGGGACCACATGGCGGAGCGGCCCTCCTCCTGGGGACCGGGACGCCTCCTTTTCCTGGACGTTTCTGTCAGGGCCCCTCTTTGTCATTTAGAGTGGTCTCCAGATGTCCAGTGTTCCTCCTGTGGGGGTTGGAGGAGCGAGTGGACTTAAAGTTTCTCTCCAGGGGATGGGGCACTTCTGACCGGGGGCAGGCCTACATGTAAGAATAGGCAGATGAAGAATATGGATGCTCCGTTAGCATGCTCCGTTTGCCCCCTTGTCCGTCCGGGGCGTCACCCCCTCTGCTTTCAGGCTGCTGGACTCCTGCCTGCAGCATCTCCCTGTATGTAGGGCGCCCTCTCCCTGGGAGGTCCCACCTCTGGTCTTGGAACCCCCGTGCCCTGAGCAAGAGTCCCTTGCTCACGAGATTCCTACTTGTCAGGTAAGGTGCTTCCTGGGGTCTTGCACTCCAGTCTGGGGGCTTCCTCCCGGACACACACGCCCTTTCTGACTGCCAGCTCTACTCCTCCGTTTGTGGGCGTCGCTTGCCAGATCATTATACCTCGTGCTGTCCCCTCTTAGCCCCACCGCCCAAACCCTCAGGCTGGCTGATCCTGCTGGAAGGCCAGCGCAGACTCCCGGCGCCTCGGAGAAGGATGGCCCCGCGGGAACCTTCCTTTGGGATCCGGGAGGACCTCCTTCCCCTCGTGCTCACACCCCTGCTCCATGCAGAAGCCAGTTGGGGCCCCTCAGGAAGCCCCTGGCTGGGGGAGGGCTGGGCAGAGGAAGGCCCCTTTGCCTGGTGCTTTCCTGCAGCTCCAACCGGCTTGTGCGTCTACCTGCTTCACCTCAAACCCGCCCCCCAGGGGTCTTCAACTCATCATGGCTTTTCCTCCCATCTCGCCCCTCAACTGGCTGCGGCAATGCTTGTGATTCCATATGGTGGTATCACTGTCCTCACTCAGCCTCACAGAAGTGGTGACCCGACTCATCTGGCTGCACAGGGTGTCTACCTCAGCAGTACCTTCTGCACCCCCTCACCCCAGTGCCAGCACCTCTCCAGAGGCCCTCCTTTCCTCTGCTGGACGGGTCTTCCTGCTGCCTGCGTTTCCTCCCTCCCCTCTTCAGCACATTCTGCTTGCTTTGCCAAAGCAGGCAGGTTTGACTTTGTCCGTCTTTGGCTCAGGGTCTCACGATGGCTCTTGTCAACCATGGGATTGCAAATGGTGCCACCTGGCAGCTTCTGGACTCTCCACAGCATATGGCGGTGTCATAACTTCTACCAAACCCTTTCCTTTGGCTCCCCCAGCTCCATCCCTCCTCCCCCCACCCCAGACAAATGGGTCTTATTACTCTCTAGTTGGTAAGTTAGCGTGTGTTGGATTGGGGGAGATCAGACTTGATTTCCAATGAGAGCTCAGAGCAGGACCATACCCTTCCTCTGTGTTACCTTGCCTGGATTCCAACCTCCTTCCTTTGCCAGCAGTAATGCAGGTACTTGTCTAGCCCTGATGCTTTACACGGTATTTCATGTAAAGGCAGCTCTGTCAGGTGGGTGAATAATCGGACTACCTGGATTTTGAACTGGCTCCACCGCTTACTAGCTGTGTGATCAGAAGGAAATCACAGATCTCAAGCTTCGGTTTCCTTATCTGTAAAGCGAGCCACTCGTGTCACTGGGTGGGCGTGAGAGTGACTGGAGGTGATCAGGCTCGCAGACTAGTGGCCCGTGGGCAAGAATGAACGTGCAGGCTTAGTTCAGATGGCTCACGTGAGGGGAGACCGTGTAGGAAAAGAAAGATTTACAGCTTCTTCAGGAAACATGGCCTGTGATGCTGGGTCTGCTTGCCCACGTGGCGGCCATCAGCTGAGCTGAGCGGGGTTCCTTTGGTGGTTGCGGGGGGTGTTTAGAGCTTGGCTTTGGCTTTTCCTCCTCTTCTGTTCCTGATGGTTACCTCCGGCTGCTTCCCTTCGTTCCACAGGCCTGGCCCTGGAGGTTTGGGCTTTGCTTTCAGACCCAGCTCAGAGGCCGCCTTCTTTGTGGTCATTCTCTCCGACCATTTCCTCCTTTCCTCTGCTCTTCGAGTATGTGTAATTTGGACTGGCATCCTGCCTTGCCTTTTCATTTATTAGGAGCATTCTTATTGCTTAAAGCTAGTACCCTTGAACTTGTGCCCCCCCCCCGGGCCCCCAAGTGTGGCTGTGCATAGTTGGTGCACAGTTCTGAGCAGTGCTGTTGACCGGATGTGCCGAGACAGCAAGGCACACACCCTCACAGGTGCCTCAGCCCCGCTCCTGTCCTGAGTATGGGGGCGGGGGGTGCAGGGGGTTCCCCAGCCTCAACACCTTCCTTGAGCTTATTCAGAGGGATGGGCCCTTGGAGTTACAGGTTCTCTTTTCTAACCAGGGCCGCAGGTTGGTTGGTTCTTGTCACTGCTCCTAGCAGAGCTCACCTGAGGACTCCCTGCACCCCCAGCAGACCCCCTCAGGGGCGGCCTGCAGCCCTGGTCCGGCATATGTGCACGTGATGTCTGGCCTCACGCGCAAGGCCCCAGGGGACACGCTGCATGTACCCGACCTGTGTAATTAGGGGAGCGACACTGCTTCATAGTACATGCCGAGTGTCTTTTTGTACACCACAAGCTGCACTTCACCTCTGTGGGCAGCAGCTGGGACAGAGTGCCAGCCTGCAGAAGGCTGGGCCCCCATTCTCAAATAGATTACGTGTCGCTGGGGGTGCAGAAAGTTCCCGCGAAAATGACCTCGCTGCGAAGCGACAGCACTGAGGGGCAGACGCAGGGCGGTGCGCTGCCCGCCTTCGTGCGTCGCCGTCCTGGGCTGCCAGAGTGCCGTTAAAAGGCGTGGACGAGATCTCAAGCTGAGATTGGAAAGTGTAGGCTGGTCAGAATTCCCATAGGTGGAAGGGAAGAAGGGGGCGTGTGGAAAGCTGAGCTGGCAAACTCAGATGCCTGCAGGGCCCAGGCAGGTGCTGGAGATATTAATGATAGCTGATATTTGCTGAGTGCTTTCTGTACACCTGGCCCCATCCGGGCACTTCACACATATTAACTAACTTAATCCTCAATAATTGGCTCAGAAGGTGTTGCTGGTGCCCCACCCTGTGGGGTTTTGAGAGAACAAAACCCCACAATCTGGGCGGAGAGCTCTGGGCTGTGCGGGTTGGGGCTGTACTGTCCAGAATCAGTGCTCCCAGCTGCTGTGTTACGGCCAGGTGGGGCAGCTGGCACCCCACCCTAGCCAGTTGTCACTATATGGTGTGACAGGGCATTAGTTATCTATTGAGCATAACAAATCACCCCAAGACTTGGCGATGTAAAACAGCAGTTTCTGTGGGTCGGGGATCTGGGAGCGGCCCACCTGGGTCTCTGGCTCTGGGTCTCAGGAGGCCGCCGTCACCCGAAGGCTTGACAAAGGCTGGAGGAACATGGTGGCCCTCTCCCATGGCAGTGAGTCCGTGCTGGCTGGGGGCAGGAGGCTTCTGTTTCGCGTCACCTAGGACTACTGGAGTGGCCTCACGACGTGGCCACCGGCTTCTCACAGAGCAGGTCATCCAAGGCGGAAGCTGCGATGTCTTTTATGACTGAGCCTCACACGTTGTGCGCGCTTGTTTCCCTGGCACCCCGTGGGTTTCACAGATGAGCCCTGCTGAGTGTGGGCAGGGGATGGCACGGGGACCAAAATGCCAGGCGGTGAGCATCACTGGCCGGCTACCCCAGCCAGATACTCTGTTTTCTCAGGAGAAGCCAGAAACCCCGAATTTCACTTGGAAACGGTGATTTTCCTGGTGGCAGCGAGTTTAGGTGCTTTCTGAACAGGCGGAAACCAACCCAAATGTACCGTGTCCCCGGCCCATCATCCGGACCCCGGGTCGCAGCCTCCAAGTGCAGGTGGGAGTGTGTGCGAGCGAAAGCCTGAATCACACTCCATGACTTCGCCCACTCGTTCCGCATGGAGTCCGTTCCCACCCCCCACCAAGATCGCATCGTGGCCACTTGTCTCCGGAAGAGCAGCCTAGTGGTGACTGACTTCGTGATGGACTTTTGAAGTCTTCAGCAGAGGCCTAGATTTCAAGCCTCTGGCCCTTCCCTGTAGCGTTTAGGAGGAGTTTTTGGTGCCTGACTCCCGTAGTTGGGGAGGACTAAGGCGATTAAACAAAAGGCTGAGAGGGAGGGCGGGGCCTTGTGTCCGGTGCCTTTGCCCCTGGCGGCTCCCTGCCCGGCGACGCCCCAGCCAGTGCTGACCTCTGTCTTGGCCGAGAACGTGGCCCGCTGCTAATGACGGTCACTTTCTCGTACTTTATGTCCCTGTCTCGATGTCTTACCTTATCGTGTACTATCACGTAGCTTCTCACGCATCACACTTCTGCAGAATGACCGGGTGTGATGATGGCTGACACCTTCTGGCATTTTCTCTCTGCCAGGCGCGGTCCTTACTGCTTTGTGTGTTTTGCCTCATTCAGTTCTCACAGTGACCCTGTGATAAGTACCACTGTCTCCCTTTCATGGAGGAAGTGCCTGGGGCCTAGAGACAGTTCATGACTTGTGTGAGACCATCTGGTTGGAGTGGCGGGTGTGATTGGAGTGGCGGGTGTGATGGGAGTGGCGGGTGTGAGCGCGGGCAGTCAGCGCAGAGCTTGGCCCCTCCGTCCTCAGCACAGCCCACAAAAGGGTTGCGGTTCCCCCACTTCACAGACAGGAATGCTGAGGCTCGGGGGGCGGGGTGAGGCACTCGCCCGAGGTCATGGCTCAATGAGTGGCAGAGCTGAGATTTTGACGCAGGCTACCCAGCCTGGCCCTGAAGCACAGGGTGACTCTGTTCGGCTGTGGGAAGGTCTTCCCCAGGGGTCGGTCCACGACACACGAGGGACGCTGGATCCCAGAGGGGCAGGATGGCCTGCCCGAGCCCCCCGAACATGGTCCCTAGAGTCGGGGTTGGCCCCAGCTTTCCAGCCGCACCGTCCCTGGCGTGTTTTCCGTGTGCCTGCTTGACCTGGTCTGTGGCCCTTGGGTTGAGTAGATGGGGTGGAGCTGGGTGAAGTTCTCTCGTGGGGCTTGGAGGAGGTGCAGCCATCTTTACTATGAGTCCAAGTCCCTGTCTTTCTTGAGCTTGGAACCCTAAAGACCCTGTGCCCTGATCTCAGCTGTGTGACCTCTGGGCCAGATGTCCCCACTTCTCCATCCGTGTGGCAGACCTGCTCAGCCCAGCTCTCTGCCGGGGCTCTTGGCTTCCTCCCAGTGTCCAGGCCCTGCCCATGCTGCCAGGGCCAGCCCGCCCCTGCTGCCCGGCTGTCAGAGATCAGTCTTCTTCTTGGCTCCTGAGTCCAGCATGATTGCGGACCATTACTGGAGGCCACTGAGGAGTGAAGGTGGCAAAGGGCAGAGATCCCTGTGTCTCTTCCTCTCTGTACCTGCCCCCCAACCCCCCACGGTTGGGAATGTGCAGAAAGTTAAACCTGCGTGAAGTTGGTTGATGGTTGGCGGTGAGAGAATCCAGCTGAGTCATTGTATTGTGCTTTTTTTTGTTCCTGACACCTGGTGGTCATTGTCTGGCTGTCACCAAGTGCCTGGAGCACCAGCATATAAATGTATGTCCTACTGGAATATGTTGACATTGAAAAGGCCCGAAGGGGGACAGGATTTTTCAGGGTTCCCCTGGCGTGAAGAGCACGCTTCCGTTTGTGACAAGTGGAGAGAGGGGTGGCTTTACTCATGCATAAAACCTCTGTGCCTGGTCCCCTCCGGGCAAGAAAAGGTGGATGGCTGTGTGGGACACTATTTTTTTTTGGTCATATAACCTTTTCTACTTTTCTAATTTTGAATCCTGTGGATGTATTGCTTACTGAAAGATCAAAATGGATAAGTAGTCCCCCAAACTCCCCCAAACATCGCATTGGCAGGAGAAGTCATCGGTAAGCTTCCAGTTTGGAACTTGCGGGTTTTCAGATCTCGTGACTGTATCTCCCCGAGTGTGTAGGGTCGGGCGATGGCAGACTCCTGATGCAGTTCCGATCACGTCCAGGCCCCCATCGTAAGCGTTTTATACACGTGCTCCTTGGAACCCTCCCGGTAGCCCTATGAAGGAGGGGCGCTAGTTACCACCTCCATTTTACAGACGGGGAAACAGACACCCCATGCAGAAGTAACTTGCCTGAGGTCGCACAGCTAATAAATGGCCAAGCCAGGATTTGAACCCTGTGGCTCTGGAGTCCTTGTTCCTAGACATGCTGGTTAAGATACAAAACCACTGCCTCGTCGCTTTGTTCCTTTTAAGAGTGGTGGTGGTGGGTTTGCGTCAATAAAAATAAGGACCCCTCCCCACCACCCCCGAGACCGTTTCTCATCAGATGCCTTCGAACCACTCAGACACCTGACATTCCCTAGGTGCGTCCATCTACGTATCCCACAGCTAAGACTCTACTATGATTTATCTGAGCTATGTGCCATTTTATTTTATTTTTAGAAAACTACGATGATCTGTATCGTTGGTCAATTGAATCATATTCGGACTTCTGGGCAGAGTTCTGGAAATTCAGCAGGATTGTCTACTCACGCATGTATGACGAGGTAAGTAGAGAGTTTGCTGATCTATTATCTCTTTATGGTTATATTCTAAAGTGAAGGGTTAATTTTTGGGACTTCGAACCATATCTTCTTTGAAAACCTCACATCGGTGGGGAAAGTCATTTCTCTAGAGATTTGGTGGAAAATTGTGCTGGGGTCACAATTTGCCGTGAAGTCTGTGCCACCGCTGGGCCCTTGTACGCGCGTGGACCCAGGCCCTGTCCTGAGACGCTGAGACCCTAAGTGGTAGGCCGTCGTTTATTTTCATTTTATTAAAAAGTTGTAAAACTGTGGAAAAGTACACATAACATAAAATTTACCATCTTGACCGCTTTAAAGTGTATATAGTTCAGTGATATCATTTACATTCACGTTTGTTCCTTTTAGGACTGGTGGTGGTGGGTTTGCGTCAATAAAAATCAGGACAGCCCCGCCCCCCGCCCCCGAGAGTAATGAAACTACTCTCAATAGTTTCATTGTTTTTTTTTAACCTGGATTTTAGAGATCTTTCTTCTTACACTGACAGTCAATAACTATCTGGGGAACATCCTGTTATTCAAAGTATAATTCACCGTGTTTTCGGTTTGGTTATAGGGGAAACTATTCGGTAAGGTTCACCTGCAGGCACTTGGAGAAGATCAAGTTTCCGGCCCTGGAGAAAGGAGGCCGGGGCCAAACTTCCAGAAGTCATGTTGGGGTCAAGCGGGCCCTGGAGTCCGACCTTTCAGTTTTCATGTATCTGTCTGACATTGGGAAGTTGGGCAGGTGCCACATCTGTCTTGTTTACTTTCTGTCTTCAGCATCTCTCGTAACTCAGGTGCTTAAAAAATATGTGTTGAAAAAAGTAAATTAGGAGGGATGCTGTCTTCCCTTGGCATTAATTTTTCTTAACTTTATTGAAGAATAATTGACAAATATAATTATGTATACATTTCAGGTGTACGCCGCGATGATTTGATATCGATACACTTTGTGGAATTAACACATCCCTCACCTCACATAACCTATTTTTTTGAGGGGGGCGGTGAGCATGCTCAGGATCTCTCAGTAACCGTATGCGTAACCACGGTGGGTTGTTTTACGTTTTTAGTTTCAGGCCTTTGGGCCAGTTCCACGTCCAGTCCACAAAACGTGTCGATGACGCTTCGGGCCTCCTGGGGAGTGGAGCCCCGGTGGTTTATTCGCGGTGTAGATCTCGCCCTGCTTTGCTGTCGTTCTCTGCAGGTTGTGGACCCATCCAAAGGGATCGCAGACGTCCCCGAGTGGTTCAGAGGCAGCCGTCTGAACTACGCGGAGAACCTCCTTCGGCACGGGGAAAACGACAGAGTGGCGCTCTACGTCGCGCGTGAGTGGCGGTGACCCGGCTGCTTTCTCTCCAGGTGCTGGATGTGCGGACTCGCTCACCGTTCCGGAGAGGCGTCGGCGGGATGAGAAACCGCAGCGCATGATTTTCAAGCAGGATCTTTGCGCCCGTCTTCTTTAAAAAAATTATGATCAGAGGCGTGACATTAAGTTTACCGTCTTCGCCACGTTTAAGTGTATGGTTCAGTCGCGTTAGAGATGCTCACATTGTTGGGTGACAGATCCGTAGACTTTTCCGTCTCGTGACTCTGAAGCTCTGTGCCCACTAAGCACCGGTTCCCTCCGCCTCTCCCAGCCCTTGGTAACCGCCTTGCTTTCTGTTCCTGTGATTATGCTACTTTCCATGCTTCCTGTGAGCAGAGTCATAATGGTGTTTGTCCTTTTGTGACTGGTTTGTTTCACTCAGCATAAAGTCTTCAAGGTTCATTCATGCCCTTCAGCTGTGTGTCAGAGGTTCCTTTTTCGAGGCTGTATAATATTCCTTTACATGTCTATACTACGTTTTCTTTATCCATCCAGGTGTTAATACACCTGGGTTACTTCTGCCTCTTGGCTATTGTGAACAATGCTGCTGTGAACGTGGGTGTGCAGATGTCTCTCTGAGGTCCTTCTTTGAATTCTTCTGGATGTATACCAGAGATGGGGGTGCTGATAGGTATGTGTACATTGCAATTGCTGTACATGTTGCATACACACATGAACATACACCCTACAGCTGTCCTTGGCACAGAGGAAATATGCAGTTCTCAAGTGAGGTTTTACATCGGAAATCCCTGTGCAGCTTGTAAAGACATGGCTACCCAGTTCCCACTGTGACTTCCAGAGCAAGTTCTGGGGGTGGGACCCAGGCTTGCATTTGCTTTTAAAGCCCACAATTACTTCGGATGCATGTTCCTGGTTAAGAACTGCAGAATCTTGTCTGTATGTAATGTGATGGCTGTTCAGTATTACTTAGCTCCCTTGCTTGGTTCTTAGATCTGATATGATTTAGGCTGAGTAGAGAAGTAGCCTT
>NW_024348242.1:2934606-2976103 GCF_902729225.1 Pteropus medius | reverse complement strand
CCTACTTGTTTCTCAGCTTTGTATCAAGCGCCTCCTCTGTGCAAGGTGCTGGGAAGACAGCGTTGAACAGGACAGGAGAGGTCCCTGCTCTCATGGGACTGACATTCCACTGGGGAAACAATAAATATGAAAACACGTGTAGTAAACTCCCAGGGGCTCGAAGCGTGCGGAAGAATAAACAAAGCGCCATATGGGAGAGGGATTGCAGGTGGGGAGCAGCGCTCTTTCCAGCGGGGCTGCCAGGGCTGCCTGCTTGGAGATGGTGAGACCTGAGCAGGACTTGTTAAGGTGAGGGGGGAACATTCCAGGCACGGGGAGCAGCGAGATGGAAGGCCCTGGGCCAGGGTGAGCCCCAGGGGATGGGGAACAGCGAGGGAGGCGCCATGGTCCTAACGACAGGACATGTGCCAGCAAGGCCGGCGGGGGGCCTCGAAGGCCTCGGCCAGGAGTTTGGAGCTAGGAGTTCGGAGCCGCGCGAGGGCTGTGGGCTGTCATCAGGATTTTGAGCAAGGGAGCTTGTGGTCTGACGGTGACCCTGGCTGCCGGCTAGAGAATAGACAGAGGTCGCACTCTGGGAGGGGAGAAAGTCTAACTTAAGAGCTTGCTAGGCACGCCATCTCTGGGTCCCCAAGTGGCTCCTCTGACTCGGGGCAGGGATGGCTCTTGTAAAATTGTGGGGACAGCGTAGGAGACTTACAGGAAGTGCCTGGCGGGCTCAGCGTCTAGAAGGCACATGACATAAAATCCACCCCTTTAAAGCGTGTGGTTCAGTGGGATGTAGCATATTTAAAAGGTTGGCTGTGTCTGTTTCACACTTCTCTCCCTGTGCCCTCTTTCCTCCCCACCCCGCCATCTCCTCCTTTTTAAATATCCGAACCCCTTCTTTTAATGAGCTCCCCGCTCCTCGTATTTGCATGGGACTAAATGCCCTCGACCCAGGGATCAAATTCAGTTTACCAATGGATATCTTTCTCCAGCAGGACCCTGAATGGGCTGATGATTGACTTGGGGACTTGAAAATCATTGTGTTTCCTGGTCTGCATATTTTTCCAGATTGCTCCCTACTCTCCTAGCTGTATGCGGGTCCTCACGCGCTTCCGCTCTGTGCTCGGTCAGGCCTTCTCAGCACAGCTCATCCTTCCCACATGGAGTTCCCATGAGGTCAGCGCCGGCGGGAAGGCAAGTGTGTGCACTGTCGCCTTCGTGCTCGAGAGTGGAGCCGAAGTGATGAGCATCAGCCCGTCAGTGTTTACGTTATTAGACAGCTGCCGGCTCAGCACATTTTGTCTTTGAACAGTGGATTTCAGGTTCCTGAGTATTTTTGTAGGATAGAAAATTATCTGGCGGGGGACTGCGGGCGAGGTAATTGCCCAGTGAGGCCAGAAAAGAATGGGCGGGGATGTATAACTTTAAGCAAGTAGGAAAAGCCACATTTATACCAAAGGGAAAAGAGAGACTTCACATCGTAGAATTGAAAAGCAGTTAGCCAACAGGAATTTGCATCAAAGATAATGGGCAAAAGATTGACATGTTTCCTGTAGAAAGTACATTCAAATAATTTTCCTATACCTTTGCAACATTAAAGCTTCACCGTCTTCATTTTCTATTGCCGTGGAACAAATTACCCCAAAACGTGGTCTAAAACAGTAAGCGCGTATTGTCTCACAGTTTCCGTGGGTCACGCATTCAGCTGTGGCTTAGCTGGCGAGCTGCAGCGAAGGTGTTGGCAGGGGGTGCAGTCAGCTGAAGGCTGGACCGGGGCTGGCGGACGCACATCCAACATGGCACGTTCCCGTGGCTGTTTGAGGCCCCGGTTTCTTACCACATGGCCATCTCCATGAGCCGCTGGAGTGTCCTCACGACATGGTGGCTGGTTCCCAGAGTGAGGCCTGTGGAAGCTGTGGTGCCTTTTACGGCCAAGGCTCAGAAGTCACTGTCATTTACGTGACATCCTGTTGGTTATCCAGGTTGGACCCATTCAATGTCAGGGGGACCACGAGAGCACGAACACCAGAGGCAGGGATCGTGGGGGCCACTGGAGGCTGGCTACCACTCCATTCTTACCAACCTGTTAGGCGAAAAGTCATACTTCACTGTTTGAATGTACATTTCTTCGATAGTGAGTGAGGCTGATGATTTTATTTTCTCACTCATATACATTGTTTGCAATGTCAGTTTTCTACAGTGAGCTCACATTACACATACAGATCCCAAACAACAACAACAACAACAACAAAACAAACCAAAGTTAGAATAGTACTCAGCAATCAAAAGGAACGAATTGTCAACGCATGCAACAGCTTGGATTCATCATGAGGGCGTTGCATTGAGTAGAAAAAGCCGATCTCCAAGGCCGTCTACTGTGATTGCGTTCATCTAATATTCTCGAAATGAGATTTTAGAGATGGAGAATAGATTAGTGTTGCCAGGGGCAGGGTTGGTGGTGGTTGTGGTGGGGTGACCATAAAAGGGTGGCAGTAGGTGGATCTTTGTGGCGATGGGAATGTTTTGGGTCTCGGTTGTGGTGGTGGTGGTGGAGGAAACAGTATACCAGGACGAAGGCCACATTGAATCAATGTCAGTTTCCTGGCTTTGACGTTGTACTAGAGCTATGTAAGATGTAACCAGCGGCGGGGAAGCTTGGTGAAAGGTAGCTGTACTACCTTTGCGACTTTCTGGGAATCTGTCATCATTTCGAAATGAAAAGTTAAAAAAGAAACAAAAACAAACAGACAAAAAAACCGTGACCAAAATCAAAGGATTCTTCACTTAAGCACTCCCAATAATAAAAAAATCCTTTTTAATGGCAAATTCCGTGAGTGCGCTTCTTCGGCTGATTTTCACACCGCCTTTTTTTTTTTTTCTATAAAGTCGAGCAAACCTGCATCTTCGTTCGCATCCCCTGCGTTTCTGTAACCTTTCCCCGGGCGCGTCCTCCCAACCCGCACTTAAACAGGCGTGAGTTTTCATCCGTGTCGGGGACTCAGAACCTTTCCTTTAGGACGGTCTCCATATGCTCTGTCCTTTTTTTTTTTCCCTTCCAGGAGAAGACAAAGAGGAAATCGTGAAGGTGACTTTCAAAGAGCTGCGACAGCAAGTGGCTTTGTTTGCAGCGGCCATGAGGAAAATGGGTGTGGAAACAGGAGACCGGGTTGTCGGTCAGTATTTTTGGTGCTCGTCGTGGTTCCGGGCGGGGAGGAGACCGGGGCAGAGGGAATGGCTTGGAAGGTTGGGACAGCTTTTGAGTCGTGGCACAAAATATACAGCCTTAGGACTTCAACCGCACATGCGCGGCAAACAATAAACGAAGAAGGAAGGTCGTTGAAAGTGTGGCCGTAACGGCCTCAGTGTGGCCTGTTTAGCAGCTTCTGAGGGCCCCGGGCTCCCTGGAGCCGTGACCTCTGTTTCACGGCATGGGCCGGGTGTGTGGGTTTGGACTGGGAGTTTCTCCTCCCTGGACCTCGAGTTTCTTCATCTTTAAGCGGGGCGGCAGAGAGAGGCGGAACTGGCTGGTTGTTGAGCATCTTTTCTGGGCAGAGAGGTTACGCGTACCTCCTTGGCCCTGGCCTGTTGTCACTAGAGTGAGGCCAGTGGCGATGACGGGGATAGCACCCAGTGACGGTTTCCGGTCCGGGTCGGCCTGAGGTTCTTTCTGAGTGCTTTCTGCTGTGCTGTCGAGAGGGAGTTAAGTCCGCTCATTCCCAGGACCGGACTCAGGTTTTGCTCTTAACCCAAAGAGAAGGGCTTTTCTGTCCTCTGGCTATACGATAGCACTCGCGGCCCTCAGGGTGGCGAGGAGGGCCTGGAACCAGGCGGGCGGCCCCGCGCGGGCTTCCTGCTCACCTTCCCTGCGTTCTCCGCATGCTCCATGTCCTGTCCACGTAAGAACGTCCAAACCTGGAGAGAATTTTTATGAAAACTTATTTGAGCCAAAGAGAGGATCCACCCGGAAGCAGGATCGCAGCAGACCGAGATAAACGCTTCAGAGAATGACGGTTTGCAGTTTCTTTCATGCGTTTGAGATTAAGGAGGGGACATAAGGGAACATGCTTGGAGGTGGGAGCGAGCAAGACGCAGGCAGGATTGCGGGGTGGTTAAGACTGTTTGCTCGCTTGCAGGCTTTATTAGGAGGAAGGGTCTCAAAGGGTGGTCTCGTATTAGAAACGGGGGTCTGAAAAGAAGCATTTCCAAGGTGTGTTCACCTGGCCGCACAGAAACAGCGGCCAGGGCTGGCCTGTGGCAAAGACGGGCCTTGACTGCAGAAGGGATAGGCCATGACCGGCCAGTGAGGAATTTACGATGGGGTCGCCCTGTGAGGTGACTTGCCTCTGAACCTTCTGTTCACAGCCCTCCCTGTCCTACCCCTTTCCTCCTGAGTAGCCCTAAAACAGGTCCCCGAGTGTCAGGGGTGTGCAGCGAGTACTGGGTGACAGGGTTAGCGAGGGGTCTTTAGGAGGTAGCCCTGTGCTGGGGCGGGGGAGTGGAGGGCAGTCTCGGCTGCAGAAAGAAACGGCCTGTGCAAAGGCTCTGAGCCTGGCGAGCAGGGTGTCTGAGGGGTGCCTGGGTGGGCCCCAGGGGGTGCGGAACGCAGGGGCGGGGCCGTTCAGGGCCCAGTGTCCTGGAAGGTCCCCGTCTCGGCTGGTGGCCCTGAGCCCACTCTCCCTTTGCCCCCTCAGGCGTCCTGGTGGGTCGTGACATCCTCCCAAGGGCAGCTCAGGTGTTTTCCTTATCATTTTCTTTTCACTTTGACGTCTAGGAAAAGTTGAAAGACCTGAGCGTGGACCTGTTCTCTGTCCCAGGGAACTTGAGCTGGTTTGGGTGTGGGTTGGTCTGTACACAGCGGGGAGCCGCTAAAGATAGGACGGCTTACTTCCATGCTGACCAGGTGCCAGGCCGCCCTCCTCCTGGCCCCCTCAGTCACGGGCCAGGGCCACAGCAGCCAGCGTGGCAGCAGGTGTGGCAGTGGCCTTGGGACCTCGGCGTTTGGCGTGGGCGCGCTGCTCCCAGGGGAACTTACCGCAAGGGGGCGTTCAGAGTGTGTTTGCCAAGAAGGCAGAGAGCTGGGTGGCCTTATCATATATAAACCAGGCAAACGGGCTGGACCCCATGTCAGCCCATGTCAGACGGGCTTGGGGTCACTGCTCACTATGTGTAGCTGACTAGAAAGGAATCAGGTGTCAAGGGATGCACCAAGCTGCCCCTCGATGAACATTCTCCTGCATATCCGCGGGTCCCCCTGGTTCAGCGAGGTCTCGGCTCACACGTTTCCCCCCCAGAGGTCCCCCCAGGGAAAATCCTATGGACAAATCCATCGCCGCTCTCCCCTTGCACCCCGCTTTATTCTTCTTCATTATCCTGTCGCCCGCCCGAAATCACAGGATTCTGTGTGCGCGCGTCCGTCTGTCCTTCAGTACTAGAGGACAAGGACCTTGTCTTCCGCTCACTGCCTGTCTGGTGTCTCAGCCTGGCGTGCAGTAGGTGGACAGTGAATATTTATTTAATAAATGAATGAGAGCTGTGCCAGTGACCAGATAATTTTGCGGTTGGAACCTCAGTCTCTTGGGTTCCTCTTGGTCCAGTTTAATCTGTTCCCTTGTCAGGCCTGGAAAAGGAATTTAAAGTTTCTTCTCCCATTTTTTTTCTTCCCTCCAATTTTTGTTTTTATAAATCCCCCTTCGAAGCATGCATTTCTGAGAGATGGGGAGACAGAGAACAAGGTGTGTTGGGGAAAACGGTCGAGCCCCTTCTTGGCCATGCTGTCTCTTGGGGACACCTGGCTTTGGTGCCCTGGACTTTCCAAAATCAGTTTGGCACCTGGTGACCTGCCCTTTTCGGGCGTCTCAGCTTGGACAGTAGTTTGCCTGACAACGGTCAGTAGCGCTTCTTGGGACAGAGCATGAGGAGTGATCCCAGGGGAGGAGCCGGTGGAGAGGAGCTTGGGGGCTTCAGAGATGGAGTCAGAGCTGTCCCTGGCTCAGTTTCTCATGTCTGTGACGTGGTCGTATCCTGGTCATTGGTCAGTCTCCACCAAGTCGGCTGGCTCTTGCGGCCCTGGGCAGTAAGTCTGCCCCGCCCCCGGGCAAGGGCACCATCCAGACGCTTCAGTTCATACTCATCTCTGCCGCAGCAAACGTCGGGCCCGCCCTGTGCCAGATGCAGTGCGGAGCCCTGGGGACCATGACCCCTGCCCCTTGGGGTGCCGTGGCTGGGCAGGGCAGATGCAGTGAACCCCCAAAGTGGAAGTGTCAACTGGGGTGGTCAAGTGAGAGGAGGGACAAGGGGGCGTCCAGGGGCTCCTGGGTGCTGCAGCCTGCTGGGCTTGGTGGCTGCTGGGGAGGCGTTTGGCCCTGGCCCCCCTGCTCCCTGGTGGTGGTCACAGATCCTTCCCCTGGAACGTTTAGGGTGATCTGTTTAAGTGATCGCAGTCTCTCTGGCCATAGCCCAGCCTCCGACTAGATGGAGGGCCTGACCTCTTCCCCTGTCCCTCATGGGAGTTTGTGTGTCTCTGACTGCCCTGCTCATATGCTCCATTCCCCTTTCCTTCCTCTCTATCCATCCGATAGCATACTTGCTTGCTTTGTCCGTCGTTCATTCACACTTGCCCCGGTCGTCGCGTTCCGTCTGCCGCGCGCTCTTTGCCTGCTTTACCCCGCGTTCGTCCGTCCCGTCATGCGCGTCTGGTCCGGGTCGGTCGGTCGATTCGATGTCATCCGTCCGTCCGTCCGTCCGTCCGTCAGAATAACGCTTGCTTGCGCGCCCTGCCCGCGCGCATAATGCTCGCGATGCGTCGTCAGGTCTTGATAAATTAAGATTCAAACCAAACCGGAAGTAAAAGTAAGCGTCGTCGATAAAATTACACTTACTTTGATCGTCGCGATCGAAATCTGCTTGCCCTTTTGCTCTTTACGTACTTTTGCACGCACTTACGTTTGTCCGTCGTCCGTCCATCGCGATAAGGTCGCGATAAAGGTAGATCGTCCCTAATCCGTCCGTCCGTCCGTCCCAACTCTTTCTTACGCGCGCAATCGCGATTAAAATTCGTCAGGTCTTGATGTGATGCGACCGAAGTCGAATCCGTCCGTCCGTCATTCAAATTACATACTTTGATCATCTTGTTCGTCGCACTTGCCAACCCGTTTTCGCGCATGCCCTCTTGCTGTTTGTCCGTCGATAAAAAATCCCGTCGTCCGCGCCGCCTTTTCTTACCCACCACCTATCTGTCCATCATCCGTCTGTCCGTCCGTCCGTTCATCCATCCATCCATCCATCCATCCATCCATCTATCCATCCAGCCCTACTCACCCATTTATCCATCCATCCGTCCACCAATCCATCTGTCCCTCCATCTGTCCAACTCTCCATCCTTCAGTCTGTCTACTAGTCCATCTGTCCATCCACCCATCCATCTATCAATCCATCCATCTGCCAGCCACCAGTCCAACATCTGAGGGCCTTGATACGTGGGGCACAGTACAGAACATGACAGACGAAGCCCCTGCGGTCACCCGAGAACCAGATATTAAATAGCCGGGTATGATTACTGTGTATTGAGGATGATTTTGGTAAGGAGGAAATTATTTGGTGAGGGAGAAATACGGTGTGCTTTGTGGGTGACTGCCTGGGGGACTTGGGTTCAGGGGAAGGCTTCTCTGAGAAAGTTTTGTTTGGGTTCTGAGCTGAAGGGTGAGCCTGCCCTGAGCGGGGAAGCCTGGTGTGTGTGGAAGAGTGTCCAGGCAGGGCCGGCAGCTCGTGCAAAGGCCCTGAGGCAGGAGAAACTTAGACCAACTAAAGCAATGAAAGAGGGCTGTCATGGCCCAGCCTGAGTGGGAGGTGCAGCCGAGAAGCGGAGGGAGCAGGGGCGTGCAGGGCTGCGGGGGTCACTGATTAGAGCACAGAGAATGGGCCAGAGGGGGTGACAATAGGAAGTGGCAGTAGGGTCATCCAAAGAGTGACATCGAGGCAGCTGGGGAGGAGGGGTGGGGAGGGGCAGGGCTGGTGGGGCTCATTGGAGTTCAGAGCCAGCCCCTCTCCCCACTCCCGCCTGCTCTCGGGGTGCCTTCATCCAGCGCACCCTGAACCCACCGCTTCTTGTCTGTGTCCCCTCTGCAGGTTACTTACCCAACGGTGTGCATGCCGTGGAGGCCATGCTGGCTGCTGCAAGCATTGGTGCCATCTGGAGCTCCATGTCCCCGGACTTCGGGGTGACCGTGAGTCTAGGTCCCCATCAGAGGGGGCATTTCTGGGCCCCATGAGCACTCTGGGGGTGTGGCCACTGCAGGGGGACGTTCTGAGTGATTCTCAGGGACCTGTGAGCGTCCTGGGTGTGTGGCCACTGCAGAGCGACTTTCTGCGTGGTTTCCGCAGGGAGGGGTCGTGCCCACCTGAGGCCCTGGGTAGGGCGTGTGGGGCGGGGTTCCCAGTGGACCTGTGTGGCCAGCAAGGCTGGAAGGAAGTGATGTCACGATGGCCTCCTGTCCCTCTGGCCAGGGACACGAGAATAATTGGTGAAAAGGAGCCAGGAGGAATGTACTTTGCATTTAAATCTAAAACCACGATTCTGCTTTCCGTTCCCGTGCTCCTGCTGTCCCACGGCGTGCATGCTGCATCGGTGTGTGTCACTTGCTACAGGCCCCGAGGTGAAGCTCTAGGTGGAGCTGACTGGTCACCTCCCATGTGACTTCGTGACCGCACGAGGTTTTCTGAACGTTTATCCCGTGTGGCTTCCTCGTTTGCTCACGGAGTTTCCCGCGAAGCCTTGCGCACATCGCTGCGGTCTCTGATCTTGTACTTGGGGTCTGGGCTTCGCGCTTCCTGTGGGAGGGCGAAGACCTCATTATCTCCATGACTCTGAGGGGACCAAGGACCCAGGGCGGGTTTGCCTGGCTGTCCAGTCTGGGCCAAGTGGGGGCAGGAAGTGTGTGCTGAACCCCACCACGGCTGCCCGGTGCTGTGACCCTCTGTGGGACAAACAGGCAGCAGAGCGGGACGAAGCCAGGCTGACCCTCGGCCACCAAGCTGCACTGACCGGTGCCCAGCGCAGGGGCCACGCCAGGAGCAGAAGTGGCCTGGTGCCGGGAAGCACAGACCCTCCAGGCCCTCCAACAGGGGTCTGGCTGTCCCCTATGCCCAAGGCCCCTGGTGGCTGGAGTGGGGACCAGCAGGGTGAGGACAGAGCCCTGCTGAGTTTAGGGAGGGGGACGCCCCAGAGATCACTACTTGGTGGCTGATGGCTGGATTGTGCTCATGCCTCTTGGAACTTTCCAGGGCCTCTCCCAGATGGCCTCCACCCAGGACAAGGTCAGCCGGGACTGACCTGAGACCGGAAGTCCATGTGTGTCCTCTCCCTTTTCCGGGGCCCTCTCTGTGGCTGCGTGAGCTTCTCGGGGCCAGAGGTGACCTTGTGGGAGAGTCCAGAGAGCTGGGACTAGGCGCTGTTGCTCGTGGACCCCTCAGTGGGTCTCGAGCCGCATGGCGGGAGGCGGAGGGCCGGGCCCCAGGGCTGGGGAGGCAGTGTGGCAGGCCGGCACCGGGCAGGCGGGTCCTGCCCGAGTTTGAGTCCCTCCGCTGCTTCCTGGCTCCGCGTCCTGAGTATGAACTTGGGGGAGCTTGTGGGGACCGCAGAAGTGATGCTCGTGTAGGGTTGGGGACGGCACCGACCTACCCTGGGTCAGTACCGTGAGCTCTCAGTGAGTTGGGACACGAGTGTTTTCAGAATTGAATTGCAGCTTCGACTTTTTGTAAGCCGGCGTGGGGACGTGGGGAGAGCTGTGTGTGGCATGGGGCGCGGCCTGGCCTCTGGGGCCGAAACGAAGGCCCCACCCGAAAGCTTGGCGGAGGGAGACCGGCACTTCGTGCTGGACTGGGGCGTCGTGTCTGAGCCGCAGGGTGCAAGGCGGGCGTCCAGCTGCCTCCCCCTCGGCTGCAACATCAGCGGCTGCTGCTCACCCTTCGCCTGTTCTCATGGGTCACCGTCCTGTGCAGAGTGGCACACTAGACGCCACTCCAGCCGCCTCTGGTCCCAGGTTCCGCTGCGTGGGAGGACACGGCCTCTGGAGGGCTCCGCGGCACGCGAGTCCAGCCAGCCCTCTCCCGGTTCAGGGTTTTTGGACTCTCAGCTGCCGAGGCTGCTCCGGTGCACTAGGTGGCGACAGGGCTCTGCTGTCCCCTCCGTCTGCAGCACTTTCGGCTCCAGGAGTCTTTGCCGATGAGATGGCCTGAGTCTCCAGGAGAGCCTTCATTTATTCAGAACATGACAGGGCCACGCGCCTTCCTCCTGGGACGTCCCTCTGCCCCGAGTTCTGGGGAGCGACCTCGTGGCCGGTGTGGTGGCATAGAGTCCTCTCTCCACCCTGCTGGGGCCAGGTGGGTGTGCGCCCGAGCCGGACGGCACTGCTCACCTTCAGCGTGAGCGTCCGGCGGCTGGCAGTTCATGTGGCAGTGGCTGGTGACCTCTCACCCCTCCCGGCTGCTCCCACCTACCTTTCGGCTCCCAGGGCGAGCCTCCCCGGCCCGGGGAGCTCTGGTCGTGGTCTGAGCCGTGGGGCTCGCTCACATGGACGCCGGCACCTGTGTGCCGCGAAGGCCCCCGGGACCAGTGGATGACCCTGGAGTCTCACTGGTCAGCCGTCGAATTCTCTGCCCAGGGTTTACCCGCTGGGCAGCGTTCCTGGTGTTGGTGACGAGGTGGGGCCTGAATGGAGGGGAGCTGTGGGCTAGGACAGTTCTCTTCAGTGGTTTGCAAATCTCCACTTAAAAAAAAAGAGTCTCCTTTTCTTCATTTCGAACGTCACCGTTTCGCTCTTCGGATGGTCTCCCTTTTCAGGAAAGAGCCCTTTTCTGAGATCTGCGTTGAAACACGAACGTCTTTGCTGCTTTGAATCGTGTTTCCTGTTTCAAATCACTGAGCGTGCCCGTTATGAGGGGAAATCGCCTCTCGCCTGCAAATCCTGATTTTAACTACTTGGCTTCTTTACAGCGGGGCATGTCAGCGAGTGACGGGCATTCTGGTGCCGTGACACATGCGTGTGGATAATTCCCAGGCACTTCGCGAGTCCAGGGAGGGGTCTCGTTTGGGTGATTCACCCGGCCCCAGATGTCGTGGGGCCATCTGGCTGGTGATGAAGGGCCGTCTAGGTCGCCGTGTATGTCTGTGGCGGGCTGCCACAGAGAGTGTGGGGCACCTCTCTTCCCTGGATGGTGCTGGGGACATACTCCTCCCCTCCATCACTGCCCCTCAGCCCTGCATCTGCCCTGCTCCCGCCTCTCTTCTCGCCGGCGCCCCCTCCATCTTTCCCGTGTTCCCGCCTCGGCTTGGCCACCCAGTGCTCTGGGCCGGGAGGGGGGTGTCACCAGGTAGGAGGAGTGCTTTGCTTATCGGGTCTCCAACCTTCCAGCCTCACCGAGACCTCCAGGTGTCACACGTTCGGCCTTTTGCGTTTTTCTTCGTTGCACTGTTTCCCTTTGAGTTGGTGGCTTTCTCCCAGATGCTGGGGGAGCCCAGCCTCTGATGGCCACGCATCTGAGCCAGGCCCGCAGCCTGTAGCCCTCGCCCTCGCAAGTATCTTCAGATTGCTGTGTGTGTAAACAGGACAGCCGTTCTCGCTCTAGGGGGCTGTCCACGTGATTCAGCCGCGGCTACTGGTTTCGATGCTTGGGTGGTTGCTAGGCACCGCATTCGGGTCAGATGCACGATCGTAGGTGTGTTCATCTCGTTGCAGCAGGAAAGCAGTTCCCGGCTGATCGGGACCAGGGCCAGTCCTGGACCAGGGCTAGCTTCCGGTCCCGCTGGTTTCAGGTGCTCAGAGATCGCAACCTGTGCTTGGCCAGCCAGGACAACTTCCTGTGCATCGAGGGACCTCTGAGTCCTCCCACGGCGTCACGGCCCAGGCCTCTGATTCTTTTGGCTGTCACTGTGACCATGGGTCACCCCTGGGACATCCGAGTCCCAGGTCACTGGCAGACTGGGTTCCCTCCCCCTGAGTTTGTTGCCACCTTGAGTACGGGACAGCCGGCTGGGAGAATTTCACGATGAATTTCACAGGGACATCTCTGCCGTCTTTCAGGGCCCCCAGCCTGGCCCTAGGGAGCCCTGCGTGCTTGACCTCAGGGTTTCGCTCAGGCCGTTCCCTTCCCCGGACCAGCTGTACCTGCCCTGGGCTTTGCTCGTGGTGCCCCCTCTGCTTCGCAGGTGTCTCCCCGCCCACCTGGCCTCAAAGCCTGCTCCTCTGGACACCCGCGGGGGGAGCTGCTCCCTAGAAGCTGTCCTCCTAACTCGGCCTGCCCCTGTCTGAGCCCTCGCTTCTGTCCTGCAGCCCTCTCCATGCCACCTGCCTGCCATTCTGCCTCACCCCGGTGCCCATGTTAACAGACAGACTTTTGACCACTTTTTCCGCCATGGTTATGTCTCTCTTCAAGTATTCTACCATTTCTTGAATCAATTTTGATCATTTATTTCTTCTCGGGGAATTATCTATCCCATTTGGATTTTGAAATTTATTAACGACATTAAACATAATGTTTCTCATTCATTAATCTTTATTTCTGTAATAAAGTGTGACTTCTAATTTCGTGCATTCGTGCGCCTCAGTTTATTCACCTGTAATATGGGGCTAATAATGGCATTGTCTTCTGTTATCATATCCTAGGTTATCATATTCACCTGTGTCACAGGTTGCCGTGAACATTGAGTAAATATTAATAAAGTGCTTAGGATACATGATTAAGCACTATGTCAGTGTTAGCTAGAAGTATTACCTTTTTTTCTTGATCAGATTTGTCAGGAGGTTTATTTTATTGGTGTTTTTGGAAAAAAAAAGATTTTGCATTTATTGATGGATGCCGTCATAAATTTTTCCTTATGGCTTTAATTCCTTTCTTCTTTTCCTCAATCATGAGTGTATTTCACTGAAAATAATTGGGAATTGAAAACAATAACATTATCATTGTTTTCCTGTTGTGTTTTGATAGATTGTGTGTCCTTGGGACAAGGAAGCCTGTCTCTGTGGTTCCCTGGCACGGTGCCTGGCACAGTAGATGGAATAAACAAGCTCTTCTCTGTTAATTCAGCTTCCGGTCTTGATAATCGGGCAGTGTGGAAAGTAGAATCTCAATCCTCAAACCTTGAGCCCAGAGAATCTCAAATTTTATTGTGCGTCGGGGTCTCCGGGGCTTGCGAAAGCACAGGTTTCCTGGCTCCCGCAGAGTTCTCCATTCAGAGGGTCTGGGGCCCAGGTGCTGCTGTCACTGCTGGGGCCCCTCTGCGGGACTCTGGCCTCCCTGATGGCCTCGTTGTCCTAGACACGTGCTCTACCCTCTCCTCTGATGCCTGGCCCACTGCAGAGCAGTCAGTTACCCTGATGAGCTTAATCCATAGTCCCGCCACAGGAGGCTTTAATGTCCGCAGGATGTAATGTGCAGACCCCGCCCGACTAAGTGCTCCGCAGAGGTTCTGGCCTCAATTCTTTGGCCCTGGGGTCGCCCGGGCATTGGTCTGGAACCACTCGCCCTGGACTGCTGGGCAGGGGACAGGAGAAGGTCTGGGCGCTGTCGCCCCTGCTGCCGTCTCTTGGATGGAAAGGCTCCACCGTCGTCTGAGCTTTGGGGCGGCTGGGAAGGAAGGCAAGGAAGGCCCATCCGAGATGCTCTAACCTGTCACCCGTGCGGTGACACTCAGGTTGTGTCGAGTGTGTCGTGAGGCTACGCCTGTCTGTTCACATCAGTTGCAGAAACAATTTCAACACCTGCCTTCGGGGAAAGAGGTGTGCTCGGCGGGTTCCGTGGGCGGTGAGCCCGCTTTTTAAAACGGGGCTTATTTCCTACATACACATTCGTGGTTCATGCATTTGATTGGCAGAAAGTACTATTTGGAGAATTCAGGTACCTTTTAGATCGAAGGTTGAAAGAGAGCTAAAATATAGAACCACTTGGCAGAGCTATAGCTGCCTGTCTGGAAGGCGGGTCCTTATTACACGTGCCGGGGAGCCGTGTTGCAAGGCTCCATCTGGAAAAGGGGAATCTCCTCGGCAGTGCGAGCGCCTGTGACTGTCAGTGTCCGTCAGCCCTCCATGTCCCGTCAGTATAGCGGTGACCTTCCTTGAAGTGGTGGTCATCTCGCACGTGCCGTGGTTTGCCTGGCTCTCTTTACTGGCTGCTGGATGATGGGGACACGGGAACGGGGCTGGCGCACCCAGAGTGCCACTTTTTCTTTCCCTCGAAGAGTGGCGGTGTCGTTGGCCGCCGAGGCGTTCGCCACTGGGATGGGCGGTGACGATTCCTCCCTTTCCCTCCTCAGGGAGTTCTGGACCGGTGCTCCCAAATCCGGCCGAAGCTCATGTTCTCTGTGGAGGCCGTTGTGTACAATGGCAAGGAGCACAGCCACCTGGACAAGCTGCAGCAGGTCACGAAAGGTGTGTGGCGCTCCCGCCTGAGCCGGCATGGCGGGGGGTGGGTGCAGAGATGAGACCCCCGCCTCCAGGAGTCACGGAGGCCTCTCGAAGCTGCAAACTGCAAAAATGACTGCGTAGCCCCGTCTCTACACACCGTGTTATATTCTGTAAAAAAAAAATATCAGCAACTAAGTATCTCGTGTCCTGTAACTGCTTTCCTTTCTCCAACAGGACTGTCAGATTTGAAAAAAGTGGTCGTGATCCCCTATGTTACCTCTAGAGACAAGATAGACATTTCGAAGATACCGAACAGGTAAGTCAGCCAGGCACCCACCGCTGGTCCCGTGTGGCGCCTGCTCCGCGTCCCACCGGCCATGGATTCCGTGGCTCCTCCCACGTGGCGTCGCAGTGTTTTAAAGATGCAGGAGGAGGTTTTCGTTAAAATCTCTGCTTTGTAGATGGGCGCTGAGGCCCCAGAGTGACTTCCCCAAGGCCACATAATTAGTGGCAGGACAGAGGGGCTCCGAGGCGTGCTCTCTCTTAATGTCTGGCCAGGCCTGGATCAGCCACAGCAGCTCTAAATGACAATCACTGTGTGTATGCACATGCACACTTGCGTATGAGCACTTGTGCACGCACGTCCACACGATAGGTGTGTACATAAGTGCGGCGCCTACACACATACACATGTGTGCACATGTGTGCACATGCATGCATGCACGTATGCATGTATACACATGCACACACGTGTTTCCTGTCTAGAACCTGTTTTTGTCCCCATCGCTAATGGTGCCTTCCTTTGCCATTCTGACATTCGTAAGCTGATACACCACCTGCCTTGGGTACCAGATAGGATTGTACCCATCTTAATTTTGAGTAGAAATCAAGGAATGGATTATGGTTTGCTCAAAGTCGAATTCGTCCCTGAATTCTTGGAGTTATACTGCTTTCCTTTTTCTGAAAGCAGTTTTGGGAGAGAGTTTCGAGATCAGGCGTGTTTACCTTTGCAGGTAAACCTTTCCCTTCAGCCTGCTGCCTGGGCCACGGCAGGGGCCTCGTGAGTGGCCCCATGAGGCCACGTGGGAAGTGGCTGCAGAGGCACAGAAGTCCTGTGCCTGCCGTGGGGGGTGCGGAGCTGCAGAGGCCCTCTTACCCAGGCTGTCAGCTGGCCAAGTGGTCTTGTGCAGGGTGCCCTGGGCCACTGGGAGGACCCGGCCTCTGTGCTATCCTTAAGGGCCTGCAGTCAAGTAAGAGGGAGGGGACTCTTGCAGGGAGAATGAGCCGTGGCACCGGGCCCAGGGGACACAGCTGTGCTCACAGAGGGGGCAGGCAATACCAGGAGCTGAGAGCTGGGTGGTGTTGCTTACCTTTGAGATCTGGGAAGGTGGCACCTGAGGGGACCTCGAAAGAGCAGGATTTGGAGAGAGCTGTGTGCGCCAGGATTCCAGAGGCGGAAGGGGGCTGCGCGCAAAGTGACTGTTGCTTGAGGGGTGTGGTCGCGAGCCAGATTGCGGAGGCGCACGTGGTCAGCCTCTCTGTGCCTTGGTTTCCCTGTCTGCAAAATGGGGATGAAGTCCCTCCCTCGCAGGCTGGCTGTGGGGAGCTAGTATGTGGAGGCTGGACGGAGTGCGTTAGTTAGCCCTCCGTAATACTGTCAAGAGAAGGGGACAGCTGCACGTGGGAGCGGGCTCCGTCCCCTGGAGTATGGGCATTGGGATGTGCAGGTCCTTACAGGTGGGCCCAGGGCCCTGAACTTGGCCCCGGGACTGTGGGAACTCTGCCAACCTCAGTCAATTACAGCCAGTTGACCAGAGGCTGGGTCTCAGTTCACGAAGCTGAGAATAGCTCCTTGCTTTTATGGCGGGCGCCAGCCACGCTGAGGTCAGAGGGAAAAGCAGATGGGCTCGAGGCCCCGGCGCCCGGCTTTGGCTACTCCGCGTGTGTCCATCAGTAACTGATACAGAACGCGAGCATCCAGGAGAAGCACGTTAGCCACTTCATTTAGCTTTACACGGGGCAACGCCTCCCCTCCGAAACCCTGTGAATGAGACCCCCCCTCGCCGCTCCTTGATTGCTGGCTGCCGGTGCCAAGACAGAACTGGGGACTCCCCACCCTGGACTTTGCATTTTCAGAAGGGCGACGAAAGCAGTCACTATTTACTGAGACTTATAGACCATTTGAAAGCAAAGCTGCCTCTCTGGGTACATTCTGGTTCGCTTGGGCACTGCGTGAGAATGGAGTTCCACGGAGCGGGCAGTGGAGCCCGCGGGGGAGCGGGGGAGCGGGGCTGCCGCTGGCCGGGCGGTCCCAAAGCGAGTCGCGTTCCTGGCACTCTGTCACGGGAGGCCTTGCTGACTGCTCAGAGACGGAGATTAGCTATTTCGATGCCCTCTTTAAAGCGCTGTGCCTCCCCGGACACACCCGCCTTCGGGGGCCTTCTGCAGCACCGTGTAGCCGCTGTCTGAGTTTTGGAGTAATTATCCTCTGCAGATCACTGCGGGCCGAGTTTAACTGATTTCTTCCCCTTCCCTGAAAGAAAGTTCCATTTGTCAAAACGGCGGTTCCCGCCCCCTTTTACACCTACAGAGGAACCAGGCCAGTGTTTCGGATCCGTCTTTCTGCAGACCTCAAAGTAGGGGACCCGCCGCCTCTCCCTGGACGGCTGTGCGGCTTCCGCTGCCCGCGTCCCGCTCGGAAAACAAGCCCCTTGCCCGTGGCCCCCGTGCTTCTTGGCCCCAGGCACGGTGCTCAGGCCAGCCTCGGGGACAAGGCGGGGCAGATTTCTCAGGCTCACGTCAGTAGCTGGGCTTCCTTTTTCTTGTTCCTGGACAAACACGTGTCTGGCATGTGCCTCCTAAGGGCGGGGAGACGAGCGATGACGCTGACGTTTGCCCGGCAGCTTTTCTGTCATAGAAAATGTGGTTTTCGGATCTTGGCCTCCCCACCCCGCCCTTCTCGCTGTGATCTTCACACACGGGAAAAGCTCTCGAATCTCATGCCTGCTCCATCCCCTCTCCCGGTGGGGAAAGCAACACGATTCAGGCCGCCTTGGCCCAGGCCTCCCTTTGGGCGACGGACGGAGACGAGGGCCTGCCAGGGGCCGGTGAGCAGCGGACAGGAAGAGCGCGTGGGCGCCCCGCCGGCAGCCCTCCCAGGTCCCCTGGGTGCAGTTCCTTCACCAGTAGTAACGTCAGCAGGACTTGGAGCACTTCCAGGCTCTCAGCGGACAGCCCTGGCCTTGTCCACGGAGCTCACACAGCAGCGTGACCTTTGCCCTCGTTGACGCGGCTTCCCCCCGCTTGGCGTGAATTTGGGTGTTGGCTTCTCCGCTGCCTTGCGGGACACCTCCCTTCCAGTCTCGTGCCCCCCCGGAGCCCGGGGCTGTCATCCAGGCAGGCTGGAGGGGTGTGAGTCCCGGAGGCCTCGTGGACCCGGCCAGCGTCCGGAGCGTTCATGGTTTGTCCCCGTGCGTTTTGCCCACAGTGTGTTTCTGGACGACTTTCTCGCCACTGGGAGAGGGGACCAAGCGCCCCAGCTGGAGTTCACGCAGCTGCCGTTCAGCCATCCCCTCTTCATCATGTTCTCCTCGGGCACGACCGGGGTGCCCAAGTGCCTGGTGCACTCCGCTGGGGTAGGTCTGTGTCCACGGGCGCCCACCCGCCCTCGCGGGGCTCCGAGTCCTCACACTGCACCCTCGCAGCTCACGCAGGCGGCCCATGGGGTGTGTGTGCGTGTGTGTGTGGGGGGGATCGCTGTCTCTGGTGCTGCCGCGGAGCCGTCCCCTGAGACGGGAGGGTGCTGCTCACAGCCAGGTGCTGCTGCTTCCGCTGCGTGGGCCTTCCCCCCACACCCCGCCTCCCCGGCTCGCCTGCAGTTGGCCTGGCCTGTAGGGAGGAGAAAACGCAGGATCTTGCTCAGACCTTGTCGCTGCCGCCTTCTCCCCTCGCTCAGGAGAGGAGACCCACCCAAGTGGAGAAGACTTACGCTCTCAAACAGCTTTCCAGATGTTGCTTGATCAGACGGTGGTATTTGAAAAACGAAACACAAAACTCCTCTTATTCTAGCTCATTTAGCTTAGCAGGGTCCTCTGTTACACTGGGAATCCCTTCCATAGAAGGGGACTACCCCTATCTGCATCACTGAGAGCCTCATGTGGCTCTTGCGGGTGATCCTGTCACAGCAGGTGGCGGGGAGAGAGCACGTGCCATCATTGCCCAGATTGGGACCCACCAGGGGTCCGGGCGCAGGTCATGAGATGAGACTGCCAGACATACTAGAGCCCGTTCGTTCACAGCAGCCGCTTCCCGGGGACCCCACGTGGGACTGGGGACCTCCGGGGCCAAAAGGCTTTGTTTCTGGGAGCAGCACTGGCCACACTGTGAGCTGGCCACGTCGCAGAAACCACCCTGTTCTATGAAATCCGGTCGAGGTTGTGTGCAGGGTCTAGGACGTCCCTCACGGTGGCTGATGGAGCCCCGTTTTCCCAGGAGCCCTGTCTGCCTGTGCACCAGCCGTGGAGATGCCCGATCTTACGAACCTCGGAGACGAGGAGGGGGCGCGAACGGCGGAACAGCAGACATCTTAGGAGAAGCTGAAACGTCCACCTGTACTTTGATTTTTAGTGCTTTAAGCTTAGTGTATGTCACTTTTTTTAGGAGAGAAACATAAAAACGTATCAGATACAATGTAGTTTGCTCCTAAAAATCTTCGTGCCTGATATATTTAAAGTATGGACAAATCAGGAAAAGTTAGGTTTATTCTGTCTTCATTGGGTGCTCACACCTCCAGGAAAGTGACTAAGCATCTGGCCTGTTTTAAAGACTCGTCTCCCTAGGAAACTTGAAAGCAGCAAAATGAAAGGTCACAGTGATGGGACGCCTGGCAGGTCCCCTGGATTTGGGTGGGTGGGGGGGTGGTTCCTGGTTTGCTGGTTCATTTTCTAAGACCTTTAAGGGTCTCCAAAAGCAGCTTCTCTCTTCTTATAAATCAGATCACTCCTCCTGCTTGAGACCCGCAGAACCCTGCCGCTCATGCTTCCTTTAGTCACCCTCAGACTCGGCCATGCCCGCTTAGAAATGACAGGGGACATCACCGCTGTGAACCGAGGCTCGTCCAGAGAGGGCTTGGGGAGAGAAGCGAAGCCCGGCTTGCTCGTGCCCCCGAGGGGACAGGAATGACGAACATGAAGAGGCGTGGGGAGCAGGTCACACGGGCGAAGGGACAGGTCTAAGTTAATGCTAGAAGTGAAGAAGGAAAAAGGAAATGCCCATTTCAAGGGAGGAAGAGAACGGGAGGGGGCATCCTGGGAGTCCCTGTGACCCAGGAGCCTCACTCCCTGTGGTGAGTTCACGGCGTGACTCATTAGCGTCTCTAGAGGCCTTCGTTGGCCCCCAGCGAGTGCCCACCCCTCCGAGTGACACTGTCCCTTGGGGAGTTTTCCACACTCCAGGCCTGCGGGGACAGTGGGGGTGGGAGGTACGCTGTCCCTGATCCCACCCTGCTCTCTGGGTAAACCCACCAGGGTGCCTGGCTCCGAGGGGCTGCAGGCGGCCTCGGGGACTCGGCAGAAGGGGCTCGCCCCTCCCAGCCGTCTGCCACTTTCTGTGGGGGCGTGTGTGGCCGTCAGGTCACAAGGGGGCCGTTGGGGACAGAGTAGGGAATAGGATTCTTCTGGCTCTTGAATTGGTCTTTGTTGGTTGTGTGGTTTCTGTGGAGCTTTTAAAGGGACCGTCTCTTCCTGCTGCTCATTTTTCTCTTCTTTTGGGTACGACGAGGGTCGCGAAGGCCGGCTTTAGTCACGGCTCTCGCATCAGCCCTGGTCGTCCCCACCAACCCGGGGCACCGATGCCATCGGCTGGGCGCTGCCATCTGCGGACTAGGCTGCAGGGCGGGGTCCGGCCTTTCTCAGGGGCCTCGGAAGACTGTCCCCAGTCCGGCCAGGGTCAGGTGGGAGACCCATTGTAAGGACGGGGAAAACTGAGGCGAGAGCGGGTCAGTGGCCACTTGCTCTGCTATCCGGACTGCGCTCGGAGACGGGACGCTTCCTGTCCCCGCTGTCAGCGCAGAGTCGCTAGGGGCTAGCGGGGTCTGGGCAGCGGAATACTGTACAGCTGTGGACATCGCGTGGGAGCTCTGTGCCTCGATGAAGGTACGTTCAGTGGGAAAGGCGGGGCTCAGGATGACGCATCCCCGTAAAGAGCCAGCGTGAGTCGGTACATGCTGATGGGCGAGGGACGCGCCGGAAATAAACCGGGGAAGCGGCTCCCCGGCTGCCTCGGGCGTCTGGGTGCAGCCTGAGGGAGGCTGCTCACGCACGTGCCTCGGAGTGGGAGATCACGTAGATATACCGCTCCTCAAACATTGAAGTAAAAACAATAGGGCGTGCACGGGAGGGGGCTCCGACCTGATGGTGGTGTGAGCTGAAAGCAGGGTGTCGTGCCGCCCCCTTGGCCACCGTGTCCCTGAGCTCTGACCCGAGGCCTGCAGAGCTGCACATGCAGCAGCGGCTCTGAGTCTGGGGGATGGTCTCGTCCTGCCACTGCCCTCGCCTGTCCGTCGCAAGGGGACGAGGCTCCCGGGGCCTGTTCTGGAGGTGACAGACAGTGCAGGTGCTCTGTCCTGCTCTCACCTTTGATTCTGACTGTCCACTCGATGACCTCCACTTCCCTCTGCTGCGGCCGGCGGCCCCCTGGTGCTGCTGGTGCCCTGGCGCCCACCCGCAGCTTGCAGGCCGGCAAGAGCCCGTCAGAGGTCCCCGTCCATCCTCAGCGACACTCGGGTCCGGTGGCAGGTGCCCGGTGGCAGGGTGCTATAGAGTTCTGCGTGTGGGGGCGGGGGGGCACACGGAGCTTCCTCCGGAGAAGAGCACAGGGTCCCCCCTGCACCCCGGGCAGCGAGCGTACAGGGCGCCTCAGCGTGAGCAGCCTGCTGATGCCCGTCTTCTCTCCCAGGGCACCCTCATCCAGCACCTGAAGGAGCACAGCCTTCACGGCAACATGACCAGCAGCGACATCATATTCTTTTACACCACGGTGAGTGTCCCCGGAGATGCCAAGTGGGGTCCCCACCTCTGCGTTGCTCCTTCTGGGTGGCCGGGCTGTGGGCTTCGCCGTGGTCTGTCCTTACCTTCAGCCACTCCCTGTCTCGCGTGTCAGTAGCAAGACGCACACGAGGCCCGGTGGAGGTGGAGCAGCTTCTGCTGGCTAGCCCTCTCTGGCCTCGGGGCCCTGCCTCCTCTTCCAGTCCCGCTGGCCACTGGCCCCTCCGTGCCACCTCGTCCCTCCCTACTTTGGCCTCTCCTCTCAGAATGCTGAGTGCCTGGGGAATTCTAGAGAAACCGAGAATGCTGACCACCAGCTCGGTCCCTTAGGCCTCTAGAGGTGCAGGGTGAGAGTCACATGGCTGAAACTTGCCGTCGACCAGGGGACAGGAATTTACGGAATATGTCGTGAGGATTGTCGCTTCTTAGTTGTGTGCAATGCAAAGTGACTCGTTCAAGTGGAAAAGGAATTTATCCGAAGGCAGCAGATGGCTCAGGGGGGCAAAGATGGCAACGTCCTCAGCTCCAGAACCAATGAATGAGGGACCTTACAGGACACAGAGGACTTTGCAGATGTGATTAAGTTAAGGATCTTGAGATGGGGAGATGGTCCTGGACTATTCAGGTGGCCCAGTGTGATCACAAGGGTCCTTATAAGAGAGGGGACAGGAGAGTTGGAGTCTGAGAAACAGACGTGGTCACAGAAGCAGTGGTCGCAGTGCCGTGGGCCCCGAGGCCAGGAGTGTCGCCTCTGGAAGCTGGAAAAGGCAAGCAAGAGCCTCCCCATGAGGCTCCAGAGAGAGCCCAGCCCTGCCGACACCCCGATTTTGGACTTCCAGCCTCCAGAACTCCCAGACGGCGAGTTCGCGTCGTCTCAGGCCCCCACGGCTGCAGCAGTTGTCTCGGCTTCCGTAGGAAATGCGTACGGGGGGCTTGCCAGTTCCCCCGACAGCTGGGGATCCGCGTGTGGAGAGCAGCGGGGCCTGAGGGAGGCTGCGCTCCCACGGTCCTTGTCCTGGGAGCACGGAGGTGTGGCCCACGCGGCCACGCCGTCTCGCCTGTGCCCTGGCCGGTGCCGCCCTACGGAAGCTGTTGTTCCCTGTCCTGCGTCCTTGCCAGTGCAGCCTCTGGCCGAGCCCAGGCCACCTGCCCCAGCTGCCAGAGAAGCTGGCCAAGCGCCTGCCTGGCCCTGGTGCTCCTTGCCGAGGTGTTTGCAGCACAGCCTCAGAGGCCGTAGCATCCCCCTGACGAGGCAGGGGCTTCAGGTGGCCAAGGAAACGCAAACAGGACGCAGCGAAAACCATGTCCACAGCGTCGCGGGCACCGCGTGGTGGGACACGGGCTGGGCGGAGTCCTGCCTCCTGTGCTTTTCCACCCCTCAGGGTGGGGCATGCAGCGTCAGACCGGAGCTCGGTTCGGGGGAGTGGAGAGCTTCCTGTCCTTGTGGGATGCTGAAGAGGAAAGCTTAGGACCGTTAAAGGAAGCTGTGTTTAGCCGAAAGGGGGAAAATTCAGAATCGGCTCTTTCCGAGACTGCAGGTACCACGAAGTTCTAGGACGACTTAGCTCTGTTTCCTGGATGATGACTTTGTGCTGAGTTTTTAAGGAAGCAGTGCTGGAGGTGTGCCCTAACCTGTGACGTTAATGCCCCTGGGGACAGACCCGGGCCCCAGGCAGACACAGGACGGGGAGCCTAGATTGCTCTCCATGTGTGACCAGGGGCAGGTGGCCTCATCTCTCTGTAAGTCAAGGGGCTTGGGACAAGTGATCCAGGCTTGTTTCACCTGTGGGATTGAGCCCAGACCCCTGCTCACGCCCTCCCTACATATGGGACAGTGGCAGGACTCAGAAATCTGGGGCATCTGCCTTTTCTGGAAGCCTCCGTGTGGATGGATCGGACAGCCAGTGGTTTCTGGGGAGTAAGCCAGCGCCGACAGCAGCCTCTAGGGCGGTCGCTGTGAGGCCCCACATGGCTGAGCCGGCGTGGAAAGCGGCCAGTCCTTGCCAGCTTTGGGCCGTCTGAGGTGGCTTCCTAGGGACGTGACAGGCTGAGTGATGGAGAGAGGGAGCTGGCCACCGCTTGCTTGACTCTGTGCTCCTGTCTGTTCCAGGTTGGCTGGATGGTCTGGAACTGGGCGTTGTCTACTCTGGCCATGGGCGTGGCCGTGGTCCTGTATGACGGCTCGCTGCTGAAGCCCACGCTGAACGTGCTGTGGGACCTGGTCGACAGGATAGGGTGGGTACCAGCATTGGCACTTCTCACCTGCCTGTCTTCTGAGCCCAGTGGCGAGAGGGAGAGCCCTGCCTGTCACCAGCTGCCCCACGGTGCTGATCAGCTGTCCCCTAGAACAGGAGTCCCCGACCGCCAGGCCGTGGACCAGTACTGGTCCGTGGCCTGTTAGGAACCGGGCCGCACAGCAGGAGGTGAGCAGCGGGCAGTGAGCGAGCGAAGCTTCATCTGGATTTGCAGCCGCTCCCCAGCGCCAGCATCACCGCCTCAGCTCCGCCTCAAGTCACCAGGCATGAGATTCTCATAGGAGCACCGGTCCCTGGTGCCACAGAGGTTGGGGACCGCTGCCCTAGAGTATCCTCAAACCCCCACAAGTGCGATCCAGGGCTACGAAAGGCATCTCTGCCTCTCTGCAGCTCTGCAAATGGCGCTTCTTGGTTGGGCGACAGGTAGGGATGCTAAGGAGCCAAGGCAGAAGCCAGTTAAAAGTGGGTGTCAGGGCCCCTCCCCCTGCAGTCGCCTCCTCAGAGCCGCTGCCGGAAACCGGCAACCGCCGCGTGCCGTCGCGTTGGCGCTGTCTTTGCTGGCGGGTTCGCTGTGACCGGTGGGCGCGTTGTTGGCGTGTGGATCTCCGTCGCCGCTGACTAAAGGTCACGTTGCAGGTACTGCCGTGGGCGCCAGCGAGCGCCTGGCCCAGGGGTCAGCAGCACTCCCAACACTTCCCGTTGCTCCAAGTTCGAGTCCGCACTCTGGGGGGAGCTACTAATGTTTTAAAATCCTCAGCCATTAATATTTTACGTGTATCTTTGCCCAGCCTGGGAAATATTTAAATCCTGACATTTGGCTTACAACATCAGCCAGGAAGGTTCTTTGCTAATGAGACTGTTTCCAGCGAGAAGTTAATCAACTCCCGGGGGGACTTGGATGGCGCTGAGTCCTCCCCCCATGACACCTGCAGGCCGGCCTCCGGTGGGCCCTTCTGGGGAGCGTGTGTGTCCTACAGGAGCGGGCAGGGGAGGACAGCTCACACCCACATACCGGGGTTTGGTGCCAGTGAAGGGCCCCCGGGAAACGCAGCTTCGTGTGCGTGTGTGCAAGAGTGTGTGTATACGTGTGTGTGGATATGCATGCACACGGGTGTGCAAGCGAGCATGTGTGGCCAGTGCAGTTCTGTGGTTAGGGTCAGGGCTGGCGCCGTGGGGTATCTCGTCCAGGTTTTGCTAGTCGCCTGAGTCACCCGGTGCCACCTGTCCCGAGTGGGCGCACCGTAGTAAGATCGTCCCCGAGGGAGCGTTGTGACAGGTGAGCGAGCGCGTCCCTCGAGGGGAGCCAGTCTCATTTCTGCACCCCGCACGCCGTCGGGTGTCTGCTCTGTGCCACGCAGTGACTTGGGGGAGAAGGTCGCCGTCCTCATGGGCTGGCACTCGGATGGGGCGGCAAGAAGAAAAGGAAGTGCCACTGTAGACCTGGCTCAGGGAGGCCCCTCGGAGGGGACGGCCCTGGGGCAGTCCTGAGTGTCAGGGACTGGGGGGATGTGTGTTCCAGGCAGAGGGGTGCAGTGCCATGGCCGGAGGAGGACCAGGTAGCTCTGTGGGGGCAGCTGGAGGGAGGCCCTGTGGCCTGATGTGAAGAGCCATGTGGGTGGAGGCAGGGGCGGGCCAGACCCCACAGGGCCCTCGGGGCTCTGCTGGCAGGGAGGCTTCTGTCCTGTGGGAAACAGGACACCATTGGAACGTTTGAGTCAGGGGAGGAGTTCACAGGTTTTAGAGCTAAAATCTGGTTCTAAAACCTGGTTCACAGGTTTTAGAGCTCAGTCTCCCTCCTGTGTGGGAGAATGGGGGCGCAGGAAGGCCGGGGGGCAGGGCGGGGAGGCACGAGTCCCATTGCTTTTCGAGCCGAGAAGCCGCCTCATTCCTTGTGGGGTGATTCCCAGCGACAGTTGCTAAAAATACGTCACGCCGAGTGCCCGCCCTTAGAGAACTAAATGTGTTTTCACACCGTCCTACGTAAGCCCTGGGGGAGGAGGGGGTACCTCTCCAGTTCTGCGGAGGAGCAGGCCTGTGACTCGGGCCCAGGGACTCCTCTCAGAGTCCTGACACATCGCCAAGGTCAGGGTTTGCAGCATACGCCCGTGACCGGAACACTCCTGAGAGCCGCCGAGAGCCTTCGGTTTTGGGGGGCGTGCGGGACAAGAGAATAAGATACGGGTGTTGTCTTGGTGTGGCCGGTGATCGGAGGTCTCCATTCCAGTGACCGAGGACGGTCTCTGCCGTCCAGGGCTGGTGCTGCACCCTCAGAGGGTGCTGGGGTCCCTGGTCTCCTGTGAAGATGTGGACATTCCCGAGGGGTGACGCCGTCGTCCTTGGAAGCGATCTCGCGTTAGTTCATCAGACTGAGTCTGTGAAATAAACATGGGGGACAGTGAGAGGGGCGCACCTGTTTCCTGCTCCCCACAACCTCCCCCCGACCCGAAACAGCCATCTCTGGGGCCCAGGGGCCTGGGAGGTGCTTGAGGTCTTGGTGGTGAGTTTATTGGTGGTCCTGCTGGAGAGAGGAAGGGAAGAGGAGGTGCAGAAGACAGTAGCTTTGGGGGGACCCCACCTGGCTGTTGATTTGGCCTCTCCTGGCCCAGCCAGCCCGGAGTCACCCAGTATTCTGTGCTTCGTTGCCTCTTGGCATCAGATCTCGTCGCCTGTCACCGGGGTGAGGGGATAAGGTTTTACCGCCCAGAGGGACGAGGAGGGCCTTGGTTTTACAGTCTGCTTTGGGGAGAAAACATTCTCTCGCTAGGAAGACGAGGTGACAGGGCCGCCTCCCTGAACAGCCGAGGAAGGAAATAGAATATCAAACAACACTCTGCCCTCGAAAACACAGCGATTCATACCCAACGCAACGTGTCGGTTTTTGAGTGTGAACGCGGGGATAAAGAACTATGGACTCCAAACTTCACAAAGAGCAGAGCTGCGATTTTCTAAGTTTCACGAAAACGTGAGCCTGTTTGAGGCACGGGGAGCGGTCGAGAGCTCGACGTGCAGCCCTGGCTCTCCCCGAAGACCCTGGCCCCCCACTTCTGTGAGGTTAGAGTGTGAGGGCTCCTCCCTCTGAGGCCCGCTTCGGGTTCCCAGGAGGAAACAGTCTGCAGCTAGGGAGACGGCGAGTCCGTGTGGGGACACCGCAGCCAGCTCTTCAGGGGAGCCGGGCGCTCTGCATGTCGGAGCCGGTGCGAGGGCCTGTTGCCGCCCTGCCCTGAGTCGGCGCAGGTGCTGGGACCTGCTTCCCCTACACAGGAAGTATTATTTCAACCCCCCGAAATGATGTGTCTTAGAGCCTGCACACAGGCCACTCGTTTTAGACAGACCCTCGACGCGTTTCTGGTGTTTTTTCTCCCTCCCGCACCCTCAGCGTCACCATCCTTGGGACGAGCGCCACGTGGCTGTTGATGCTTGAGAGGCAAAACCTGAAGCCAGGTGAGTGAGCCCCTCGGTGTCTGGTTCCTGGCCGCCAACCTAGGAGGTCAGGCCTGGCGAGCCACCAGCCTGCCCGCCGGCCAGGCTTGCGTTTTAACCTGTGGCGACGCTTCTCCCTAGTGGAAACGCACGATCTCCGGTCCCTGCGCACGATCCTGTCCACCGGCTCCCCGCTGCGGGCCCAGAGCTACGAGTATGTGTACAGGTGCATCAAGCGCAACGTCTTCCTGGCCTCCATCTTAGGTGTGGCCCCCCGAGTGCTGTCGCCTGGGTGAGGGGGCGGGGACACGCCCAGGCAGGCCCCACGAGCACGCACGCACACCCTCTGACCTGGCAGCGCCCGTGGGGCGGGCCTAATGGGGCAAAGCAGCCATTTGCCACGGGCCCGAGCGGGTCCTGACTTCCAGTGTGACGACGAGAGGTCGTCTTTGTCGTGTCTCCTTCAGCGGGACACTCGGTCAGGAGTAAGTCGCCCAGACACAGGGGGTGGCTCTGGTGTCTGAACCACCTCCTCCACCGCTCCCCGGATAGAAGGTCCCCCCATCAGGGAAGTTTCCCCTGGGGTCTTCCTTCTCTGCTGCTCACTAATGGGGAACATAAGCGATGGGTCTGTCTTCTGAAATTTGCATCTTCTCCTGCCATGGTCACAGGTGGCACCGACATCATCTCCTCCTTCATGGGCCAGAACCCCACGCTCCCTGTGTACAAGGGGGAGATTCAGGGCCTGAACCTGGGCATGGCCGTGGAGGTGTGGAACGAGGAAGGTAGGGCATCACCGGCCGCTGCTTCTCCTGCCGCTCAGCATGGGGGTCACGTGGAAGCGCGTGGGCGTTTGCTCGGCGTCAGCTCTCCAGGGCCACTCTGAGCAGGGGAGCAGACTGGTGTCCCTCTAGCCAAGTTTGACAGCCCCCGGGCCCCCTCAGCCTGCCCGCCCGAGGAGTGGGTGTTGGGCTGGGTGCTCAGGTGGGGAGCCGAGCGCTCAGGGAAGGCAGGCGGGCGGTCGTCACCCCAGTGTCTGGGCCTTGGGGCTGCTGCTGAGGCGGCCTCACTGCCTTGCCAGCCCGACACCCTGACCTTGACCCATGGACGCACTGGGGGCTGGCTTCCCCGCTGGTCTCAGGACAGACTTTTGCTTTGTAGCCTGTAGTGGCTATTGGCTGTAAATTGGCAGAGCCTGTTTGTGTCTCCAGCACCAAACAGGGCCGGGCATGTGGTATGTGCACTATGCAAGTTCATGGACTTACTCTGTTTGCCTGTGGCCGCTGTCCTTGTACCCTGACAGGGTGAGTGGGAGGTGATGCCAAGTCCTGTTTGCGTGAGGCAGAGAGAAAGACGACAGCAGTGGAGACCACGCCAGGGTGGGGGCTGGAAGCCTCAGGGTGCAGGAAGCGTTTCTCCCCGTTCGGTTCGCGGAAGACGTTGCCAGAGACCTTTCTGAAAACTCGTCCTCGTCTTTGTGAGAGGGCTTCTGCCTTTGCTGCCTGGGGAGCGCTTGCTCCGTGCCTTGGGTCTGCCCTGATTCTCCTGGCCAGGCCACTGCCGCAATCCTGGGGCCCGGCCACCAGGGAGGTGCCGCTGCATCCCCGCTTTCACACACGCGTGAAGTTATCGGTCCGTTTTCTCAGTCAAGGATATTGGGGGACGCAGGGCTAGCCGAGGGGAAAGAAATTTGAAAACGCAGAAGCGTCTGCCGCATGCAGTGATGATGGTGTCTCTGATGGCAGGTGTCCCCTCGCACTCGGCCTGTGGAAGGTGCTGGATTAACCGGCTCCAGAGGCCCACCACTTGCGGGCGGAGTCATTGGAAGGGACGCTCCCCCCACTCCTCGCTGGCCTCTGTGGCCTGTGAGTGCCTGGGGCTAGAAATGTGACTCAGTACAAGTTTTTCAGTAAGCGCCGTAGCGGAGAGACGTTGGCACCTGGTGACCTAGGAATCCCACTGCCGGAAGAAGCCCTTGCGCATACGCACAAGGCGACATGTGCAAGAACATTCATAGCGGCGTGGCTCATAGTAGAGAACAAAATTGGGAACAGCGTAAACATACACCTTCGGGAGGAACGAGCAGCCGTGACGACGGCGGGGAGGACGAACGGGCTGGGGTGTGCGTGGCGGCGTGCACGCGTGCACGCGTCACCCAGAGCTTCCGCCGGAAGCGAAGCGCCGTGGCGGGCACGCGCAGCCGGGCGCTGCGCACGCCAGGCCTGGAACCTGCCTCCGACAGCGCGCGTCAGGCAGGCGTGCGTGTCGACGCGGTGGAAGCGTCAGCACACACGCGAGAGTGACGACGCGTTCGACGGAGAGAGGCGGGGGTGTCGGGCGGGAGGGCCACGCGAGGGGTGGCCCCGGGTGCCGGTCGGCTCTGTCTTCGTGCGCGCCCGCAGTTCCGCACGCCGGATAAGAGCTTGAGAGCGCGCGCGTGCACGCCCGGGGCGCAGGGCCGGGGCGCAGGGCGGGGGCGCAGGGCCGGGGCGCAGGGCCGGGGCGCAGGGCCGGGGCGCAGGGCCGGGGCGCAGGGCCGGGGCGCGTGCTCAGCCTGCTGTTTAACTCCTCCCAAACCAGGAACGGCCGTCTGGGGGGAGAGCGGCGAGCTGGTGTGCACCAAGCCGGTTCCCTGCCAGCCCACGCACTTCTGGAACGACCCGGACGGCAGCAAGTACAGGAAGACGTATTTCTCCAAATTCCCAGGTGGGTGGCGGTGCAGGCGGGCTGCCTGGACTCCCGCCTGGGCTGAGCCTCGCGGGCCTGATTCCGGACGCCCCCCCTCCCCACGCCCCCTCCCGCCCGCCAAGTCCTAGGGAAGCCGCTCGCAGCTCCTTTCACTGGGGAGGTGATAATGAACTTTGGATCAGTATCTGCCACCTTCCGCTCGAAGCCGGCACGTGAAACTGTGATCTGCGTTCCGTTTAACTTTCACCACCCTCCGGGCCAGAGTCCCTTGGTCCCGCAGGAGCCGGCGCCCGCGGCCTTCTGCCCGCGGGAGGCCCGAGGGCCCGCTCGCTTACTCGGGCTTGTGTCTGCCTGGCAGAGGGAAGTGGCGCCTGCGAGAGGTGTCAGCCTGGGACTTTGCTGTCTGTGTCACACGCGGTCCCCCGGTCCCCACGGGGCGGCAGTAGGGAGAGCCTTTGCAGCGGGTGGTCTGCGCCAGCCCTGCCACCCTCACGCCGACTGACACCCCCTGCGGCGGTGCCGCGCTCCAGAGTGCAGAAGCCTTTTATTTAAGGCCCCAGTCCCTGCCTCCCTCTCATCCTACTTCGTGAGTAGCCTCGAGTTATTGCCGCTGAAGACTCCATAATTTAGCAAGCCTTCTGTTCCGCAGTTATTTATACTGAGTGCTTGCTCTCTGCAGTGTCTAGAAAGGTAGTTTGCTTCTGTGTAAAGCACACGTGGGGAGTCGGGAAACGGCCGGCGACCCGTGGTGGTGGAGTTTGCCCCGGATCCCCTGCCCCCTTTTCTCCACTGGGCCTTGCATGTCCACATGTCCCATGGGACAGCTCCCATCTGGGAGCTGCGGGAGGGTCTCCCCCAGATGTGGCTTGGCCCCCACTGGATGCCCGATGCCTTTGAGCCCCACCTCGGAGCCTGCCAGCGCATAGCTGTCCAGACAGGAAAGGGCAGAACAGAGACAGAACAGAGGGAGAAACGTCCCTTGGATGACCCCAGGAGAGGGCAGGGGCCCCCGTCTTAGGAAGAGAGGCCAAAAGGATTAGAATCTCAGCTTGAGGACCTGTCTCTTCATCTGCAACACTGTTCTTTGAAACTGTCACCTTTTGTTATGTATACAGGGGTTCATGTGATAAATCCTCTCAGGCTTAATGTCAGAATAAGTCTTTGTTTTTGAGGCACTGATATGCCTTGCTGGAGGAAACAAATACTTTGTGACCCATGGTATTTCCATTTTTGCCTTGGCTGCCAGGAAGCTCGGAGTTGAAATCATTGCTTCGTTATAGCGTGCCACTTACCCCCGGTACAGGGTTTCTTCTTTTTAAATCGTCCTATTATGTAGTTGGTTTTATAGGTCGTTTCCTTAAATGCTTTCTGGGAGTAGGCGGGAGGTAGGAGCAGATGTGGAAAGAAAGGCAGATAAGATCATGGGACTGGAAGCTCTTGGCTGTGGACGAGGTGAACACAGGCTGCACAGGTGGTGACTTCCGGGTGGCTGCAGGGCCAGCAGAGGTGTGCTCTCGATGACCCCCGCCCTACGGCCCCGTTCGGGTGGCCGATCCGGCCGCCTGTGCAGCAGAAGGAGGCTGCCAGCGGTTTGAGCGTTCCCAGTGGTCCCGCGTGAGACGCGGCTTCTCTCCACCATTGGGCGAGGGGTGGAGGATGCGTCCGAAGCTGGGGTTTGATCTCCTGGGTGTAGTAGCGGCGCCCCCAGACGTGGGCCTCCCTCTGCACGTCGCCGGCCCCGGACCCAGCTGCACTGCGGCCCCGTGGGGCTGGCTCCGGGGGTTTCGTGTCAGCGTCGCTCTGATCCCTTCCTCTTCCCTCGCCCCCCACGTCCGCAGGTTTACTGGCTCGTCCGTCCGCTCTCTGTCCACGTGGCTGGGGCCTCGGTTACAGCCTGCGTGACCGGGACTGTTGCGGTGGCCGCCAGCCCGGTCATGCTGCTGCTGTTCATTCTGTTCCAAGAGTGGCCCCGCCCCTCCAGACCTGCTCCCTCGGCCGCCCCAGGCCACCCTGTCTCCCTGAGGTGCTGTGTGTACTTCCCCACCCTCCCTCAGAGCTCCCACTGGCCTTCCCTCGGTGTACCCCGTGCCTGGTCTCACCCTCCGTGAAGCCCTGGGGCCCTGTTGGTGCCTCAGGAGCGGCATTTCTCGGACGCTGGCGCGTGTCAGAGCTGCGTGTACACCAGCCCCCACTAGACGGGGTCCTCTGGGGGCAGGGGCTGTCCGGGCCACTTCCGCCCCCAGCGCCCGGGCCCCCGCCCCGCGCCATACCCGTTTCTGGCCTTGGCCGTGTCTGCTGATGAGAGTCAGGTTGCTGAATGTGCGAGTGTCCCGTGGCTGTGAGGCCTGCCTCGGGGGACCGCTTCTCCTCGGGGTGGCTGAGCACCTCTGCCTCCCTGCAGGTGTCTGGGTGCAGGGCGACTACTGTAGGATCAACCCCAAGACCGGCGGCATTGTCATGCTGGGCCGCAGGTGAGGGGTCTGCGGTCGGCTGCTCTGCCTAGAGCCCCCTCCGGAGGCGTCGGGGAGGGGAGGGATGCTTCCTGTGACCCGGGCCCCTCCATCTGCTCAGTCTGTGGCTGGGCCCCTGCTTTGGGCCCTCCTGTGTCCCTCCTGGGCCAGTTTCCTGAGAGCCCTGTCCACCTTCCTGTGCCCTGAAGCGGTGGCTTGGGAGGTGTCGGGTGGGAGGCAGCTAGCAAAGGCACGACAGTGACCATTCACAGTGGCAGCAGCCCTCGGACAGGGGTGTGTGGGTCTTGGGTCCTGGGAGGGAGGGATCCATGTATAGGTGGAAGGGACAGTAAGGTGACAGGTGTTTCCTCACGCAGGGGACCCCCGAGTCTAGCTCTCAGTGTGGAGATAGAGGGGTTTGCTGGTTGGGATTAGGAGTGGGGGCTGGGAGGCTTCAGTGACGGCCTAGCATCGCTGTGGGGGAGGGGGGCGGCTGCCACCCTGGGGACCCTGCGATGCGCCTCACTCGGGAGCTGCTGCGCGTTCACGGCCTCGTTTTTCTCTCCAGTGATGGCACGCTCAACCCCAAAGGAGTGCGCTTCGGCAGCTCGGAAATCTATAATATTGGTGCGTGTCCCCTCCGCGAGTCACTCGCTCTGTCTGAGAGGGAAGGGGGACGGCGCCTGCCTACCACAGAGCTCACCTGTCGGCGGAGCTCACCGGTGGAAGAATGACCTCAGGAGCGTCCTTTCCAGCATGCCCACTGTCCACGTTGCTTGCAGCTCACAAATCCTCAGAAGGGAATTCGCGGGGTCACGTGGCTCGTCCTCGTACCCGTCTTGTTTCATCCTTGCATTGAGCTCCTTCGGGTCTGATGCTCATGTCTGCTTTTTGTGGGCGAGGGCTCAGAAGCTCAGGGTGTTGCATGGTTACTGATGGTCACAGGCACATGTGGGACACCAGGTAAAGGCTGTGTGGGCCCGTGGGCCTTTGTGACGCCCAGCCTGGGCCACGTAGTCAGCCTCAGTCTCGCCAACGTTGGTCCTGTAGCGGGCGGGCAAGTCCCAGCCCATCTGACTCCAGCCTTTGTCCGTCCCACCGTGAGTTGCCACCACAGGGCTCACTTCCTTTTCATTTTTAAATTAATTTGTAAAATAAGTTAGGGCCCCACGGCCTGCTTGCCAAGTCAGCCCTTCCAGCTCACGCTGAAGCTTCTGCGTCCCTGCTGTGGGTGGTCTCCTGCCTGTGTCCCCTTCCCAAGGTCTCTTCCCGGGAGGGCTGGGAGCAGAGACTGGCTATCCCTGCGAAGCCTGGGTGGCCTGGCCTTCCTGTCTGTCCTTCGGGTGGGGCTGGCCAAGGCCGGACAGTGTGAGCGGGACCCTTCCCTGTCTCTGCAGTGGAAGCCTTTGAGGAGGTGATGGATAGCATCTGCGTCTCCCAGTACAACAAGGATGGGGAAGAGAGGGTGGTCCTCTTCCTGAAGATGGCCTCCGGGCACTCCTTCCAGCCAGACCTGGTGAGGCGTGTGCAAAACGCCATCCGCATCGGCCTGTCAGCCCGGCACGTGCCCAGCGTCATCCTGGAGACCCAGGGCATCCCGGTATGGCCACCAATGGGCTCTGTCTCCTGCCGCCTGGCAGCGGTGACCAGAGCGCCGTTGCCTCCCACGAGCCCACGCACGCACGCAGGGCCTCTCCTCCAGAAGCTTGCTCAGGCTTTATATAGCGTGTGTCCTCGTTGCCTGGCAACGCCATCCCCTTTTTTTCTCCCCTGCCATCTTTTTTTTTAACCATCCCTCGATCGCATTATACAGCAAAATCCTGGCGAACGCGGTATCAGAGGGGAGGCAGGCCCAGCCCTACACGCCTGCCTGGCTCTGTCCCGGGGCGGTTTTAGTGGGCTCCCAAAACGATCAGCGATCAGCGAGACAATGAATGCTAACTTTTAAAGAGCCGCTGGGTGCTGTCACTCCCGCCCTTCCCTTCGTAAGTCCTGCCCTCGGTGGGAGGGCTTGGATCTATTTAGAGGCATGCGCCCCTTTGCGTACTTCCTTTGGGCTCTGCGTGGGGGCGGAGGTTCCCCCCCCACATCGGATCTTGGCTTTAACTCACGCCGCTCACAACACCAGCACCGTCCGCTGAGCGTGCACACAGAGCTGTCAGAACACACGGCGACCCAGGCCGCGCCCCCCCGGCCCTCAGGGCAGCTGCTCCCTTGGGGGTGGGGGGGTTGGGCATGGACACTGCCTCGGCCACCGGACAGAGAGAGCCTCTTCCTGATGCCGCCCCAGGCAGGGACGGGCACGTGGGCTGCAGTCGGAGGCAGGGTTTAGCCGGAGAGGCAGCTTCTGGGGAAATCCTGAGGTGCGACGCCAGGCATGCAGACCCTGAGGTGCGGCGCCAGGCATGCAGACCCCGAGGGCAGGCGGCGGTGGCTCTCTTGGCCTCATCGTGCTAGCGGCACCTCGAACACAGTCTCTCAGGGACGAGAGCTGGCGGGGCACCCCCAGCGACCCTGCTGTGTGCGGCTGCTCACGGGGCCCGGCCCCCATGCCAGCATCGTCCCTGTAGGTTCGTTTACAGAGAACCTGTGTCCTTTGCTGCCAGAATGGTTCTTCCCAAAATGTATCTGTTCACGAGAACAGGGGAGTGATTTATGAGGAAAGAAGCCCACGGGCTGTCTCTCTGTCCTTGACCTGGCTCTCGCCAGCTTACCAGTCACCTCTGAGCTGTCCCGTCTCCAGTGGCCGCCCCGCCGTCTGCGGGGCTGGGAAGGCCTGCTGAGGGTTACTTGGGATTTGCCGAGTATGTTCAGACCCCCGTGGTCTGAGCTACGGAGCCCTCAGGGGAGCGTTCGCCCTGTGTGTTGCCGAGCTGGGGAGGGTCTGGCTCAGCCATGGGGACCTGGGGTCGGTCACAGCCCAGGAGAATGGGCTCGGGGCATTTGAGGCAGCACCAGCCTGGCGGGGTCCCGGGCAGCCACAGCTGTCCTGGCCCAGCACATCCTTGTCTTGGGCCACCGTTTGGACGCCTAGCCCGTCCTGACCCTGTGTCTGGGGGCTCCCGCCTCGCCCCAGCCCTTCCCGCCAGAGGGGACAGTAGCGGGCTTTCCCGTGAAACCTGCCTCGTTTGTCTTGTCGGCTGGCGGACGATGTAAGTTAGCAACTCCCGGGAGCCGTTCTCAGAGCTGCTCCCTGAAGCTCGGATGCACAGAAAGCACGTGGGATGCTCGCATGTCACAGAGCGAAGGGCTGACGGCAGCACAGTGACAGGCAGTCCCTCGAAAGTCGGTGCCGCCTCCTTAATTAGTTCTCACGTCTTCTGAGTTTTTCAAATGAATGAATTTTAATTACATCGCAAGTTAAAAAAAAAAAGAGTTCCAGGGAGAGGAGAGATCAGGGTACCAGCAGCTTTATTAAAGGGCTCCGTTGTTCTAGAAGCTTCTTGGCCCCTAAACATGCCACCGTCACCGCCGAAAGCCCATTGGGTTCACAGGTAAAGCACACGTGCTCCGCGAAGTAGTCGTGTGACCTGTGCCGCTCAGGTAAACGGTTCTGAGGAAGGGTTTTTGCAGAAGGTTGGCGAGGCGCCCAGACGAGCCACTCCCCGGTGGTCACGCCGTGGTGACACGGGGAGCCTGCGGCATTAGTCACAGCCAGTCTCTAGAACGTCACGCAGTGTAATAAGTGTAAACACTCAGATAAAACGTAATTGCGAGGCGCTCCTGGGAGCTGCGTTCACTCGCCTAAGCCTGCAGCCTCGGGGGGAGGTGCTGTCACCCCCACTTTGCCTCGGGGGGAGGTGCTGTCACCCCCGTTTTGCGTTCGAGGAGGCAGCCTCGGGTTCAGGTGCTGGCCCTCAGGAGGCACGGACGCTGCTCCCCCCCGCCGCATGCCCTGCGCTCTGCCCTCGGGCGGGGCCCGTCTCCCTGGCTGTGACACGCTGGGACCCGGGGCCCCGGCTTAACCGCGGCTGTCGTGTCTTCCCCACTCTCCCCTGGCAGTACACCTACACCGGCAAGAAAGTGGAAGTGGCTGTGAAGCAGGCCATTTCTGGGAAGCCCGTGGGGAACTGCGTAGCCTTATTGAACCCCGAGACCCTGGACTGGTACCGGCACGTCCCCGAGCTGCAGGACTTCTGAGCGGCCCGCGTGTGGCGTCGTGACGTCTGCGTGTTTGGACACCCGTGGCTCGGGGGACAGTCGTCTATCTTGTCTACTGAGGGAGCCCGAGCCCACCACGCACGGCGACAGAATCCTGGCTTGGTCGATGGGGCGTTTGGGGCGTGTGTGGCGGTCTGGGCGAGAGCGTGTCTTTGCACGGGTGCTCTGGCGTGACCGTCACGGCTTGCGGGCGGCCCCCAGGTGGCGGGTCCTCAGAGACAGCTGCCTGGCCTCCGGGGACATGGGCCTGGTGCCGTCCTCCCCACCTGAGGGCTCCTCACGTCAGAACAGCGTCACCAGCGTCTGTCCATCACGTCGCGGGTTTGATGGGTGCTTTGTATGTTCTCTGCAGTTCAGCATGTTAACAGGTTCCTGTAATCGTAATGGGTCGCTTTTGCATTTTTTAAAAGCAAGTACAATGAAATGCTTTCTGGTATCTTTTTTTTCTGGACTATAAAAACATAGGGGAAAAGTGCCATGAGGACTTCAATGCAATACACATGCGTGTGCTCGTGTGCACACACTACACTCAGGTGGCAGCTCTTGTGTTTTTTCGGAGGGAGGTGACTGGCTCTGTGGGCGAAAAGGTGGGAAGCTGGCTATAGTGATGGGGGCCAAACGGTCAGGGTATTTGCTGGGCTCCTGGTGACCAAATGGCCCTACCGTGCTTCACAGCATGAAGCCACACCCCAGAGGGTGACAGTGTCCTTACCTGGGTGCTCTCGTGGCTCAGGGCTGGTTTCTGGATAGCAGCTCTGATCTCGTCATTCCAAGAGCTGCATGTCACTTGGATCGTGTCTGGCGGCAGGTCACAGAGTCCAGGCTCAGCCCAGCAGGGCTTATTTTTCTCGTGTCCCAGGAAGTCGGAGGCGGCCTAGTCTCCTGGGGCTGGTGTTGTGACCGCACGATGTAGCAGTGCCCAGCTTTTCCTGTCTCCCGTGCTCTGTGGTCCTCAGCGTGTGGCTGCCACACCTCCCGTGTCCCACCTGTGTTCCAGGCGGGAGGAAGGAGAAGCCGCAGGAGGGCCGGGTGAGAGGCAAGAAGCCCGCCCCCTCGGTCTGTCCCTCCGCAGCAAAGCAGTGGCTTTTCTGGAGCCCCCACCCAGTGCCCATCTGTTACACATCCATGGCCAGAAGCAGGCCGCCCCTAGCTGCAAGGGAGTCGGGGGTCTGAGTCATTGTAAACAGGACCTGTTCCTTTTTCTGTATTAGGCTCCTGCCGTTGCTATAACGAAGTTCACGAACGCAGTGCCCTAAAACAGCACAGTGTTATAGTTCCGGAGGTCAGAATCAGTGTTGGTAGGGCTCGCGCCTTCCGGGGGTACCCGGGTAGAGTCCGTCCCTTGCCTTTGCCGGCCTCTCCAGAATGCTCGCACCCTGGCCGGGGGCTCCGTCCTCCATCTCGCGGTGTCTGACTCCCCACCCGCCACACATGAGGACCCCGCGATTACACTGGCCCCGCGCGAATGATTCAGGATCATCTCTCTGTTTTACTCTCTCCAGACCAGCAGGGTTGACCCCATCTGTCGCCTTACATCCCCCTGGCCATGCAACCGAATGTTTCTGCGGGTGCTGGGGGTTGGGGTGTGGGCATCTTTGGGGGCCAGAGTGACCGTGGGGAAGATGTGAGCCCTGGGCTGGAGGAGCTGAGTGTTTGGGACCCCTGGTTGTCGTCCGCCCCCGGGCTGGGCTCCTGCTTCCTGTGTGACCGCCCCTCCCAGGGCTTGGATCAGGCCTGGGGCTACATGGGTGCCCGGAGGCCCACTTCCTGTTGACTGTGCCTGGGAAGCTGTTAGGGCTTAATTGCTGTGCCCTTTAGTTCCGACAAGCCGTCCCAGGCTGGCTAAGCCTACTCATCCTTACTAATAAGCCACGCTGGACAGCTTCATCAACACGGGACAGATGGCAGGGAACAGCAGCCAGTCGGGCGCCCGCAGTGATGGCTCCACCGACGTGCCTGGGCCCCAGCGTCACTCAGCACAGCCCACCCCCTGCTGGCCAGCTGCCTCTCCGCAGCAGCCATGGCCACGGGTTGCACCATGCCTGTCCCCACCTTGCACGACCCCCGGCAGCTTCGGGAAGCGTCAGGGTCTGCGGTACATCCTGGCTGGACGGCCCGGACTCCACTCCGGCTGTCCCCTGCGGCCTGCAGGGCCCCACGCAGCCCTTCCTCCCCTGGCCTGGCTTCCCACCCCCAGGAACCTTCTAGAGGCTGGAGCCCTCCTTCCCACTCTCACTGTGCCCGCCCCCACCTCCTCGCCCGTGCAGACTCTGCTAAGGGACCCCGGAGTTCCACGCCGGGTGACTCCATCCTGGTCCCCACTCGCCTCAAATCTACCCTTTCTCATTTCGGGCATGCCCGCCGGTCCCTCTCCCCGCATTCTGTGCCCCCGGGGACCCAGCTTTGCTCGCTCACCTGGATCCTGGGCCCCCAGCCGAGGGCCTGAACCCACCACACATTAGGGAAGGCATCTCCCCGACCTTCGGACCTCCCGTCACTGAGGGTGTAGGGGACAAGGGAGACCCTTTGCTTGGGTCTTCAGGCACCAGGGCGAGGGTCTCATAGGGAACAAAAGTCCCTCTCAGGGCCCAGCCACACCCCCTGACTCGGCTTCAGCTTGTGGAGTGGAAGTGGCACCCTGGTTTATGGTTTATGGGGGGTAAATTGTAGTAATTTGGGTACAGGCTAAGCTGCTGTGATGAGCACCCCCGACTCTGGCTCAGTTGAGAAAGAGTTCTTCTATAACTGCCCCAGGGTGGATGGGTGGCTTTGCTTTGCTAGGTCACCCAAGGACCCAGGTCTCTCTCATCTGGTTGCTGTGCGGTCCCCGTGACGGTCTCGTCCACGTGGCCGAAGCTGGCACCCTGAGTGCACATTGCAGCCCCTTGGGAAAGGAGCCCAGAAGGAAGTGGCCTCGTCTGTTCTGCTCACGTCCCATCTGCCACAGCCTTGTCACATAACAGCACTCAGCTGTAAGCGAGGATGCTGGGTGGTGTGCCCTTCAGCTGAGTCACAGCTTGTGGGTTCCGCTGACCTGCAGCTGGGGTTCAGCCTGGGGTAGAGTGCGTGCGTGTGCGTGAAGGCGGTGCATGTTCATTGGCATCTCTACATTTTAGAGGTAAACTAAGATTTTCGAGACAAGCTACCTCAGCCTGGAGCAGCATCCATTTGGGAGACAATTTTCTGTGTCCACATCAGGTGGCTTTCCTGGTTTTTATGTTCAGGCTGTGAGCTCGCCAGTGTCACCGTTGCTTCCGACCTAAATGGGATGAGTGGGGAAGGGGCGGCCCCCCCAGGAGAGTAGGGGTGCTGATGGTAGAGGAACAGTGAGGTTAGGATGGCTTCCTGATGGCCACCAGCTGCCCACTCAGCACAGCTACGGGGGCCTTAGGGAAATGGCAGGATGTCCGCTGGAAGCGCTGTTGCTGGATTGGAAGCCGAGGGCCCCACCTCGACCTTTCATCCCCAGCAGTGACGCCCCAGAAGAAGGCGAGAGGACACGACTCTGTAAGAGAAGCCTGTCTCAGGAGGGACAGAGGACTAAAGACTCGCCTGGGCCTCGCCTGGCAGACAGAGTCCCCAAAAGGAATTTGGAAGGAGAAAAGTTGTTTTTCTGGTTCTGACTCTTCACGTGTAATGGGCGCAAATGAGACTTACACGCACGGACGGCAGACGCGAGAATGGGATTTTGAGGGCCAGGCAGGTGTAGAGCCAGGCAGGCACCTTTTGAGGGCGAATAACGCCTTCTGGGGCAAATCCACCTTCCGAAATTCTAGTTCTCGTGGAGGCGGCATTTCCCGAGCGTGAGGGCTGAGTGCTGGTAGATGCCGCTCACTCTGGGGCAGACCCTGGCTGAGCACTTAGGCTGCCCAGAGCGGCGAAGCGTCTGCTCACTGGACCCTCACAGCCACGCCACCGGGAAGATGCCCCGATGATCCTCGCACCGAGGTACGGAGGTCGACGCGCCTGAGGTCATACAGCTAGTAGGTGACGGAATTATTGGGATTCGAGCCCAGGCAGTCCGGCTGCAGCCCCCTAAGCAGTGCGATAGCCCCTCTCCCAGCAGATTTCTGGGGAGAGCAGGGATGGTGCCCTCTGGGGCCCAGTTAGTGGGTCCCATGTAGGAAGGAAGGCCAGAGCAGGGGTCCCCAGCCTGCAGACAAGCAGTGCTTGGGGGCCGCTGGCGGGGACTGGAAACTGAGCGTTCGTAGTGGGGGGAGCATCTGGGTGCCCCTCCCCTACGCAGGCCGGGCTGGAAGGAGCCCATGAGCTCCACACCACGTCCGGCAGACTGTGGTCCCTGCAGTTGGTGATAGCTGCCCGAACCCGGTGCCAGCGGCTACAGGCAACGAGCTTGTTTTCCATCAGTCTGGGCTGTCCTGGTGGCCAAGGGTCATGGCACCCACCGGGAGGCCTGTCGGGCTACCTTTCTGTAATGAGGGGGCTTCCAACCCCAGGCTTCGGGGTCTGGAGCCATTCATCCCGGGCTCGGGCTGGCTGGTGCTGACAGCTAACATCGCTGTGGTACTCACGACAAGCCGGGCACTGGGGCAGATATCACTATTGTTCCCTTTTTACTTCTGGGGAGTCAGGCACCGAGTTAAAGAACTTGTCCAAGGTCACACAGGGCTGGGGTTCCTGCCAGGGCAGGCTGGCTCCGCCCACCGGCCTTAAACTTCTTCCTGAGCCTTTTGGGGAGAGCTCCCGAAAGAAAGGAAAGAGTTCTTTTGCTCAAACTCGTTTCGTGGTCCTTCTTTTGAGGTAATTCTTGAATATCTACATTGATTTAAAAAAAAAGTTCATACCCCAGTGAAAAAGATCAATTACCATGGACGGTTTCCAAGTCACTCCGACGCTGTCACCAACCCTTTCACGTGCTTCAGCCGCTAATTAGATTTGGAGGAGAATCAATTCATGTGTCACGAAACTTTGAAAGACGACATTCCACGGGTGGCACGTCCCATTGTTCCAGCTTGATTGAAATTGTGGGTTTTAAGCGGGATGCTATTTATGCCCTTAAGACAATAGCGCTTTCAAAGGGACTGTGATTCTTAGGGCTTCGCGTGTGATTTCTAGGGAAATGGGGATTTTCCAGTTTT
>NW_024348242.1:2838426-2934559 GCF_902729225.1 Pteropus medius | reverse complement strand
TTTTCTTTCTTTTTTGAAACAGCCTGACTTGGCAGTGATCCCTCCCCGCCATGGGAATGTCAAGTCCCTGACAAAGCACGTGTCATGTAATTGCTTTCGTGTCCAGACCGGGCGCGGGCGTGTTGCGGATGGCTGTGACGCCGATGTGACAATCCCATTAGGCCTGGGTTCTTGCATGGTTGACCTTGCAAATTGAATCCAGGGAGGTCAGCCCTCCTGCTACATTTCATGTCGTAGCTCGGGAGGGGCCCGGGAAGGGGAGTGTGGGCCGAGATTCCTAAGCCTGGGCGGGGACAGCGGACAGCCACTCCGACTTGTCCCATCCCGCATTCCCCCTTCCATCCTGGACACCCCGCCTCAGCTCCCCAAACGGAAGGCGGCAGCCTGCCGTGGCGTTATTAACCGCTCTGTCAAGGTGACAGTGTCATTTTTAATATTCCATCTTCAGAGCTGAGGTTTATTTTTAGGTTGGGCGTCAGCCAGCCTTCCCAGAGGGAGGATGACAAAGAGTTTAGGGCATGGCTCTCGACCCTGGCGGCCACGGAGCTTTTCAACAGCACCCAGGCCCACGAGCCTGCCCTCCGCGGTGCAGGAAATGGGTTATGTCTTGATCAATGCCGTGGCCCCTTGAACTTACGTACGTGTACGACAAATTGAGCTTCGGCGAGGACCTGGAGAAGTGACAGCCCCTGCACGTCACTGGTGGGAATGTAAGACGCTGTCTGGTGGTTTTTCAAAAACTGAAACAGTTCCCGTGTGATCCAGCCACCCCACTCCGAGGTACACACCCGAAAGAAGTGAGAGCGAGAACACGAACAGGTATCTGCACACCTGTGTTCACAGCAGCATGATTCACAGCTAGACAAAAGGCGGAGGCAACCCCGTGTCCGTGGACAGGTGAAGGGTAGACAAAGCGTGGTCGGCCCACACAGTGGAATATTATTCAGCCATGAAAGGGGATGAGGTTCCAACACACGCTACCACGTGGACGAACGCTGGAGGCATCGTGCTCAGTGAATACGCCGGGCGCGAGAAGACACACTGTGCCATTCCGCTCACACGCAAGACCCGGAGGAGGCAGAAAGCGGGCGGGGGCCGTGCGGGGGCACAGGGGAGGGGCCAGGGGTTGGAATTATCGTGGGGACACTTTTCTGTTTGAGAAGATGAAAAAGTTCTGGGCGTGGGTGGTGAAGCATCGCTTCTGGGATTAGGCAATGCTAAAGCAATACTCATGGCTTATAGGAAAAAGGGAAGTTCAAAGGGAACAAAAGATCAGAGATGTATTTAATCCCAATGGGTCCCAACCATTAGCCAAACTAAGAATCTATATGACTCTTAAGAAAGGTCCACTCTTCTAGAAAGAAAGGAAAGAGAGAGAGAGGAAAGAGAAAAAGTGGATATTCTTTAAGAATCAGCTCCAGGGTCACATAGCTTTAAAAGAACAAACGGGGAGAGGCGAGGAAGCGCAGGGTTTCTCTGCTTCCCCCGCCGTGGACGAGAATGACCTCTGGGCTGGGGGAGAAGCCACAGCAGAGGAGACATTGATGGGTATGAGTGGGGGTCCTGGGCCCCTGGCCTGAGCCCTCCGGCAGCACGGTCCCCAGATTCCCTGTTGGAGCTAAGAGCAGAGGGCCATGGTTCCCCCAGGTGAGGCGTGGGGAGGTGGCAAGCACTCGGAGAGCTGGGGGGGCCTCAGCTGCAAAGAGCAGAGCACCCCGACGGTAGGGACCGAATGAGTACAGGCGTTTCATGGCCTCGTGGAACCTCGTAAGTGGGGACGGTATCAGGCCTCGGGTACCCGCTCTGTGAGTTTCCCGGCCGCCACCTCGTGGTCGTGAGGTGGCTGCTCCAGCTTCGGCACCAGGTCCTCACAAACCTGTGTCAACGGCAGGATGTGGGTTGTGGGGCGGCCGTTGCGGTGAGAACTCTCTTTGTGGTCCCCTGTGTGGGGAGTGTCCCCAGGGGCCTCCTGTCCCGTCACTCGTGGCCACCCTGTAGCTACAAGGGAGGCTGGGAAGAAATCTAGATTATTTTTTTCCCCTCATCGTTTTGTTTTGACATAAAATAAAAGTGAGAATAACACCAAAAAAAAAAAAACAACCATTACCGATACCCTTCTCTCAAATTCCCCAAATGCTGGCAAAGGGCTTTATCCTTTTCTGCCGTTGCTCCTCACACACACACACACACACACACGCACACACACACGTATGTGTATTTTTAATAAATTGTTTGAGTCTGTTGCAGACATCATGTCCCTTTATCCCTAAATACGTCATTGCGTATTTCCAAAAAGCAAAGACAATCCCTTAACGAAACCACCGCACGATGATGAAAATCGGGGAGCTGGCGTGGAAACTGCTCTGATCCAACCCACTCACCCTTTCCCGGATTTCGCTAGTTCTTCTAATGTCCTGTGTTGCAGAATGACCCCGGGTCACGCGTCGCACTTGCTCGTCGTGCCCTCACGGCCTCCGATCCTCGGCAGCGCTGCTTCGCCAGCCACGGCGGCGACGGTCTGAGGACGAGAGGCCAGTGATTTCGCAGCGCGCCCCCTGCTCCGGCCGCCCGGGGGTTCCTTACGCTTGTGAACCTTCGGCAGGAGCCCACGGAGGTGATGCCGAAGGCTTCCTGACGCCTTGGATTGGGGGCCACTCGGCAGTATGAACTTCGATCACTTTTTGGTGGGGGTGGGGTGGGGTGGGATATAGTGGAGGTGGGGTAGGATGTGTCAGGTTCTCCGCTCTAGCGTTTTGTTTCGGCTTTGGATTTTCCACCAAGGGCGGGGACGGCTGTTGGTTGCCAGCTCACAGAGGTGACGGCAGTCTCACACACCTGGGTTTGAGGACTGCGGGTCCTGACGGTTATCACTCCTCTTGAGTTGAGGGGGAAGAGGCCTCGGGAAGAAGCAGATTCGATTCTCTTTCTTTTTTTTAGCTATACTTCTAAGGTCCTACTGTGTACCAGTCCCCTGGGCACAGGCCAGTAATAGATGCCGTTGTCTATCCTCATTGACCTTCCTGCCCAATGGGAAGGAAGGAACTAAGGTTTCCTGCACACCTACTATGTGCCACGTCTGGGGTTAGGCACTCATATCCACTACCTCATTCAAATGAGCCTGTCAGCTCTAGGGGGCCAGTGCTGGGAAACGGGTGGCGGGGGTTGGGGGGGGCGGCTATTCATTTTGAACCAGAGAAACCATTCACAGCTTTCTCTGACTTCTGAATCTGCCTCACCTCACTTGAGTAGTTTTTTAAAAGCATCTGAAATATTTTTCATATCAAGTGTTTCAAGGACCTAATTATGAACTTCATTATAATTGTTCATTAGTTATATTTTGTTCAATTACTTTAACAAGTTGCCAAATGGAACACAAAGCCAGCAATTAGCATTATGTAATTGTAATGAGACACTCAAATTGGGTTACAGAGTGTCTTCTTGGCTTGCATATTTTTCCCTCAGAGGAAGACAAGCTCAAGTGGTGGCTGGCCCTCTGTCTGCTCGCTGGCTCCACCTGAGCCGTAGGGGACAGGGAGCAGTCTCTTCTTTTGTAGGAAGGTCACGTTCAGTAAAATGGAAACAATTAAAGATGATGCTAAGAATGTTTTAGATGATGGTGATTATATGTAACACTCATTATCTGGCAGCCACTGCTCTAGGCACATTTTCATGCAATTACTCACTGAGTCTTCCTGTCCGGTCCCTGCGGTGAGGACTGTCATTTCCCCCATTTCACAGATGCAAGAATGGAAGCGCAAGGTCTGGGTGACTTTCCCGAGGTCATGTGGTCAGGAAGTGCATGAACTGGGCTCAGACTCAGGCGGGCTGGGCCCAGGGGCCATACTCTTGACCAGTGCTTTCTATTGATTATTGAGTCTCAGAAAAAAATGTGCATTTTGAAAGATGCAATTACCCAGTTTATCTGACGGCAGACCGTCAATGAGGGACAAAATGATACTGCATTTTGGCCACTTAATCGTTAATATCGGAATTTATTTTAGAGGTAGGAATAAGAAGGCAACTTTCTCAAATTTGTTGTAGAACTAGATCATGACACTCTCATGGGGCTGTCCTTGACCCAGTCACGATGGCTGAGGGGACAGACAGGTTGACACGACACGCTACGGCCCCCTGCTCAGACAGTTCGATCTGTGATGTTTTGATAGGATCCTATTACCTAAAATGCTCGCTTGTCTGACTCAAGAAAGCTGGCTTGATTAAACGTGAGGTATCTTAGATTGCGAGCGACGGAAAACCGAACACATCTGGCTTAAGGAAATGGAAAGCCTCTACTGATTACGGCACCACCGGAGAGTCCAAGAATGGATCTCAAGCATGGCTGGATCCAGGACCTCGGTGCCCCTTTCTACAGTTCCCGAAGGAAAACCTGGGTCCTCTGTGTAGCAGAGGAGGGGAGTCACATCTGTTGTGGATTCAGAGGGCACAGCCCTCCGCCAGCTTGTCACGTCACCTCTTTTGAGACTCGTCTCTGAAACGGGCGTATGGCAAGCGGATCCCCCTGTCTGCTTCTCTTTCTCTCTCTGTGCCTGTCTCTCTCTATTACTCTGTCTCGCTCTGTCTCTATCTCTCTGTCTCTTTCTCTGTCTCTCCGTCTCTGTCTCCCTCTTTCTCACTCTGTCTGTCTGTCCCTCTCCACTGATCTCTGCTCACGGCTGTCCTGACGGCATCTGTCTGGGCTCCCTGCCGTTAGCAGGAACCTCTTCCAGATGGCGGGATGGATTTGAGTTGACAGCTCGGGGTGCATCAGACACAGAGCTAATTTCTAATAATGATTATGAAAGGTGTTAGAAACCTCATCTGCATTGGATCAAGATACCTGGTCGGAACCACACTATCCACTGCGGTCCTGGCCGCTGTCACCAGGACGAGTGCAATGGATGGAGCCAGGGTTCATCTGCAGCCTCAGCCCCCTCCTGGTACCGGTCCAGAGTTTGGAAAGCCAGTGTTATCTGAGTCCCGATTCAAAGTGCGACTGGCCAAGCTATCACACACTCATATCCTCCTTGGAAGGGAGGCAAGGTGCTCAGCACATGGACTCTGGAGCCAGATGGGGCGGGTTTGAATCCAGGCTCTGCCACTTACACGTGTGACCTCGAGAAACACGTGTGCCTCAGTTCCCTCACCTGCAAAATGGAGACAGTGTCGTGTGAACTCAATGACAGAGGGTGTGTGAACACGTCGAAGAAGTAACTGAGGGGGCCTTCTACCTGTTGGCTGTTGCTATTAGCCCTTTGAAACGATCGGTTGGCAGTTGCCGCGGGAGGTTTAGAGCGCGAGGTTTCGCGAAGCCGCCTGTGCTGTTTCTCACGGAGGCGCAGGAAGCGAGGGTCACACGGCAGGTGTTTACCGTGGGAAGCCCCGCCCCTTCTCCCACCGCTCGGATGGGGCCTCTTTTGAGCCCCGACCGCCCTGTGGTTTCCTGAAATCTCGCTCGGTCTGGGGACACACCTGCCCGTTCCCCAGGATTGCTCCCGACACGCGGACTCGGGTGCCTTGAAGCGGAGCACGCACTGTCCGGTGTACCGCAGTCCGCATCGCCCCCCATGGCCCTGCAGCTGTCCTGGTCACTCATTCATCCTGCTCAGCTCGGGTTCCGCGGACTCTTGAGTTTGTGAGCCCAGAACCGAAGAGCTGGGGTTTTCGGAAGACGAAAGGATGAAGCTTAACGGCGTCTTTCCCTGCTTTTATGGGAGTCCCATCCTGCCCTGAGATGACACCCGCGGATCTGTCATTCGCTAGGTGCGGGGTGGGGGCGGGGGCGGGAATCGAGTGCATCATACTATCCAGCCGCGTGGGCACAGCGGCCTCTCACGGGGCCCAAACGCGGGGCGCACGGCTGGCCTCGTGGGACCTGCTTTCTCTGCCACTCTTGCTGGGGCTACTGGTTTCTCGCCTCCGCCCCACTCGGCAGAGTTTTCGACTTCGACGTTTTCCTCTCTTTGCAGTTAATCCCCTGGGCACGAGCCCATCACTGCACTCCCTTGGTTGCGAAATGAGTTCCCGAGCTGGCTCCCCATCGATTTCACTCCTGAGGACACCGGGGCCATTTGTCTCAGCCAAAGGTCCTTGTGGACCAGGGCACGCTGGCCCCTGGTGCCTCCTGCTGCGCTTCCTGGCAGATGAGCTTGCGCCGTCTCTGGCGGCCGAGTGCTGTCACTGGCTTGTGCTCTGGGGTCCCAGTCGCTGAAATCAGGGACCCCCTCCCCAGGAACGGAAGTGGGACAGAGCTGAGGGTGTGCGGGCCACCGTCACAACCCCTGACGTTCCGACGCCCTACGCTGAGGACTCCATCGGGTCAGGGCAGTGCTGGCATCGTCCCTCAATAAATGTAGGTCACCACGGAGCCCTAGTTCCCGTCACCCCGCCCAGCAGGCTGTCAGAGCCGGCTCCGGTTACATAAGCTCACACGTTATAGCTTGGGCCTTGAATCAGTGACCTCTGCCCGCCTTGGTCTGGCACCTTCACACGCTCCTAAGGCTTCTGCCAATAACGTTGACAAAATCTTGCAATGCTTTTGGCGCAGAAGCGATCTCATCCGGGGCCGTAGCGTGTGCCCGACCGGTGGCACGTTCTCAGATTCTACCTGTGGGTCCGAGTGCCAGCAGGGAGTTGCGGCGGGTCTCAAGGAGAGCGGGCACCTCCTTGTGAGGCACCCGTCGCAGGCGAGTCTGCCACCCGGTAAGTTTTCAGCAATAGGACAGCTAGCGTCCTTAGACACAGGAGAAGCTAGTTCCTTCGGGCAGGGAGATTCTGAGTGACGTAGGAACTTGAGGTTCTCAGATTCATCTGCGTCTCACCAGATGACCCTGCGCCCAGTTTCGACGCCCCATTCGCTGTCCCGTCTTCCACACGAGAGACGTGGCGAAGCTGTGCATTGAACCGTAGCTACAATTCTACGACGCACGCAATTAAATTGTTTTTGATTTTCAGCAGCGTTAGCCCCGTGGCTACAGTAAGTAAAGACTTTTCTTTAAGGCCATTACATCAGGGAACGGGGAATCCGAACGGGAATGTTCAACATAAAGAACGGTTAACTCGTAAGAAAAGGTGGATAACTGACCAAAGACGGGGAAGACGGGGAAGAAGCCTCCGAGGGCCTAGAAGCAGCTGAGGGGAAAGGGGACAATGAAGGGACATCAGGCCTGGAAGAGCTCCCGCCTCGTCCCCTAGGCTGAGGTTCAGACACCTTTGAGGGAGGCTCAAGGACCTCAAGAAAGTCCAGTCGGCTGGAGTGAAGAACCTCGTCAGGAGGCGAGGCTACAGCTGGTCTGCGTATGCCATCTGCCACCGCTGGAGGCGGGAGCGGCCGTCACTGCCCTCGGAATGGCCGCTGGCTGCGGAAGCTCGGCAAGTCACCTCTCTGAGTCTCAGCTTGTTCATCTGACAGATGGGGACACTAAAGTCTGCTCACCCGAACTCAGCGGTGTGCTGATGGTGGTAAGGGATCACAGATATGAAATTGCTTTGACGAACGACAAAACTTTGTTCACTTACATGGAGCCACAGAGCTGAGAAGAAGGAACTGCTCACGGGTACAGGAAACCTCGCCGTGGTGGCTTCGTCCGGATTTGCTTCTCTCACATATCAAGATTTCTAGAGGTGATGATTCTTTGGGCGTTGAGCAGGCTGCTCAGTGATGGAAGGGCCGGACATCTCTCTGATTCTCCCGGCTTCTCCTCCCGGTCACAACATGGCTGCTGCAACTCTAGCCATCACAGCTACATTTAAAGCAGGAAGAAGGGCCTGGTCAGGCACCCGTGTTTCTATTCCTGGTGGACAAAGGCCGTCCTGGACTATCTCTAGGCCTCTTCCATCTCATCTCACTGGACAGCGAGGAAGCCTCGGAGCAAGCAGAGATGGCTATTGGATAAGAGAATGCAGTGTCGGGAATGGCCGGCCGGATCTAAATGGCACAGACTGAGATTTCCGTGGACGGGAAACAACCACGGAAGGTTTGGCTTCCACCCTTGTGGCTGCCGCTTCTGTTATCAGCGCCTTTCATGGGGCCTAGCTGCACTGAATAGCTCACATTTTACTTTGGAGGTGGAATTATATTAAAAATCAGATGCTTGTCATTATGCAAATGGCTGTCTCGTTATAGCTTAGGGTTTTCATTTTTCTATGAATTATTCCTTTTTCGCTGTTTTTTTTTCCCCCCACTTGGAAGAAGTAAAAACAACCACTGACTGATCAGAGGAATTTTCCAATCAGTCAGGGAGCGGGTATTTTATTGAGTGTCTTCCAGGTGCGGGGAGCTCTGGGAAGAGGAGGTCTCTCTGCTCTGCTCCAGCTTCTGTCCGCAGGGAGGAGATGAGCGACGAGTCAATTAATAAATCGGATAACGTAGGAGCATGACACATGCTGTGAAGAGAATGAGACGTGCCGCGTGCATACAGGAGGGCTTCTTTAGAAAAGATCTCTGAAGACGCGCTGTTTCAGGAGAAACTGGAAAGCTGAGAGGAGCCCAGACACGTGACGACCTGGGGGGAAGGGCATTCCAGGCAGAGGGAACAGAACGTGCAAAGGCCCTGGGGTGGGAACAAGCTCGTGCGTTTGAGGAAGAGAAGGAAGGCCAGGTGGCTGCCGCACAAGCAGCGGGGAAGGAGCGGCAGGTGGCAAGGTTGGAGACGGGCAGGCCAAGTCACCCGGGGCTTTGGAGAGCTGATTTGGCTCTTCTGCCTGTTGGGAGTTGGTTTGCCCACGTGGACCTCCGTGGCTGGAAGAAATGGGGGCCTCTGAGACTCAGCCCAGGGTCCTCAGCTTTCAAGGATCAGCATCACCTCCATCTGACATGGCCTCATTTGTCCCCTGCCCACTGTCTAGGTCTCTGATTTCAGTATCAACCCCATCGGCACAGGAACTTTCTCTGTCTTGCCCATGGCCATGTCTCCAGCACCTAAGAGGGACCGGCACGTAGTAGGTGCCCCAAAATATTTAACGAATGTGTTGTTGTTTTCTATAGCTGCATAATAAATCACCCCAAATGTAGCAGATTAAGAGCGGGCACTCACTAGCTCACAGCTCTGTAGGTGAGGGGCCCCAGCTTGTGTCTCGCAGGCTGAAATCAATGTGTCAGCCAGGCCGTGTTCTCATCTGGGGCGTGGGCTCCTCCTCCAAGCTGTGTGTGCTCGTATATGACTGGCTGGCAGCTAGGGCTGCTCTGAGCTCCTACAGACCACCCACAATCCTTCTCAGGTGGGGCCCTCCAGCTTCAAAGCCAGTCATGCAGAATCTCTCTAGCTTCAAATTTTCGACTTTGGGAAGAGCCTAGTGCCTTTTAAGAGGCCACCTAAATAATCGCTCTGTCTTAAAGTCATCTGTGCCGTGCAACGTAACCTCATCGCAGGAGTGAAATCCATCTGGTCTCAGTCCTAGGGATGCACAGGGCATCTTAGGCCACCTGAGAACCGCCTGCCAAAGCACGCACGATGGAATCAGCTCTCACCCACCCTCCTCCTCCCTCCCTGTCAGAAGCCATCCCTGCCCCTGCCAGCCCAGCCAAGTCTGCTTGTGGGCAGTTGCAGGCTTTGTTTTCTGGTTGCTGGGAGCTAGCTACTTCCGGCCGTGGAGTCTGCAAAGTCCCCAACTGGTGCTATGAGTCCCTGTTGATGCCTTTTTAATGGTGGCACACTCCAGCCCCAGGGTCTTTGCACTTCCTGTCCCCACTGCCCGAAAGGCTCTCCCCGCCCCCCGCGCCTGTGCGTTTCATTCCCTCACATGCTAAGTGATCTGCTCAAATGTCACTTTGTCAGTGAAGCCTTTCCTTACGCCCTTCCCTTCGATTCTAAAAATACTTTTAAAAAAAAAACTTGCTTTGCTTCTCTTTGCATTGATTTTCATCGGACCTACTGTATAGTCTGCCCATTTATTTGGTTTATGGTCTTCCTGCCGCACCGGAACGTCAGCTTCGCGTGAGCAGGAAATTTGGCCCGATTCTCCGTCACGTCCCTGGCACCTATGACGGTGTCTGGAGCATAGTGGGGGCTCGATAAATATCTGTCTGAAGAATGAATGAATGCATTTTAAGGAGGGCAGTGTTCACTTTGTTTCTCTCTCTCTCTCTCTCTCTGCCACCTCCCCCTCTTTCTCTCCACGCCCCCCCAACCCCGTTTTGGGAAAACCCAACAGGCAGAAGCCTGCCTTCCCCAGGCAGCTTCCTCATATAACTGTGCTCTTCATTCTGCAAGCTGTGGGCGCTGCGTGGAGCAGCCACGCCATGTTCACAGCCTCTCCTCTCAGCTGCAGACACAGAGCCCTGGAGGAAGACGGCTCCTGGCACAGTCCAAGGTGGCCCTGGGGGCTGATGGGACACCGCTGGGTGGCAGTGGCAAAGCAGCCCTGACCTCGGCGTCAGCCCACGGCCAGCGTCATGCTCAGAGCATGCACGTCTGGGGGTAGAAGGCGAGATCTGGTCTGTAAATCAGAGCCAGGAGGAGCTGCGTGTCCTTGAATGCCCCCAAGTCTCCAGCGTCTCATGGGGATTCATGAAGGCAGCACAGCGTCTCCGACTCAGATGCACTCGTGTTTCTGAAACCTGCAGAAGCCGACTGCAAGAGGCAGCACGCTGCCCAGCGTTGCAGGCTTGGCGGGAGCTCCTGCTCCCTTCCCTGGTGGACCTCCCGGGTGAGGACGGGCAGCCACCCGCTTCGTCCTCAAAGCCCAAGGAGTCACGTGTGCCAAGGCTCCTTCCACGGCCAGTTCATTCGAGGTCTGCAAACTCACCCTGGTTTGTTGTCTTTATTCGTGTTCACACTCACTCTCTGTTCTGTGTAATTAATGAGAGATTGCCACTTCGGGTTGGTTCATTATACATGATGAATTTGTGAATGTCAAGGAGATGGTTGCAGTGCAGGGTGGATGGTGGCTCTAAGGAGGCGATTCCCAGGGGGGCTTAACCCGCTGTTTAATGACCTCGGTGGCGCCCTCTGCCCCCTGCCCCCTGCCCCGCCCAGGCAGGTGCTGGCGGCTGCGCCGAGCTGGGCGCCTCGGCGTCTTTCCCGCGTGGATTGTCATGGCCGGAGCGCGGTTTTGAGCAGGCCCCAGCTTGCCCAGCACACCCACCTCTGTGCGTGAGCTTCCGGCCGGGCTCGCTAACCCGCTAACCCGCTAACCCGTTAACCTGCTAACCCGCTAACCCGTCCTGTTGGAGTTGGACACCCAGGGAAGTCCGGCCGTTCTCAGAGCTGACAGCTTGGGACCACGCCCACCCAGGGCGTGGAGCCGGACCCCCAGGGGTGCGGGCAGACGGCTTTCTGAAGTGTGGAGGAAGAGCATGGGGGGGTGGGGCGCTCAGAAAGGGCTCTGGGGACAGCCGGGTCTTGCTTCAAATTCCAACTCTGCCATTTCAATGACTTGGAGCAAATTGATTAAACTCTGAGTCTCGGTTTCCTTATCTGTATAATGTGGGTAACCCGCCCCCCCAAATACACCGGGAGGGTTAAATGGTTTGTCACGTGGGAAGATCTCCGCACACAGTAAGACAAAGATGACCACACTCAGGTGACCGGACGTTAAGGAGCGCCCGTAGTCTGTAATGGTTTCTCCTTCAGGGCAGCGAGACCGGGCCTGGCCGTGCTGAAAACTCACCAGTGACCCCGAGCCCTGTGCTTTCCTCTGGGACTGCTGCCCGTGGGTGTGATCAAGACCTCCTGCCTTACTCAGGGTTGCAAACTATGAGAAATCGGGGTAACCCAGCTCTAGGGTTCAAAATGCCGAACTTGCTCAATGCAAACATGCTTTTAAGGAAACGCAGCCACCTTAAAAATTTTTTTTTTACATTTTTAAAGGCATAAACATCACCGTCAAGTCTGTCTTCTGCCCGCTGAAGGACACAGTATGCTGTGGGAAGGCAGGGGGGAGGTGGGATCCCCCTCATCAACAGAGCAGCTCCGTGTCCCCACTCTGCTGGGAGCCCAGCCAACGCCCCCCTCCACACACACTCTCAGGCTGGGAGGTTTGGCAGGCCCATCCCCTCCTGGCTCAGAGGTGAGGGTGGCCCTATGCCGGGGCCTGGCCAATTAGCACATTTATCCCCTCGAGCTCAACAATTGGTCCAGGGACAAGCATGTGACCTCACTGTGGCCAATGATATTCCTTTCCTGCCATTCTGCTGTGGACAGAGGCTCCCGAGGATGCTGGGCTCCTGGAACCAGCCAAGCCTGAAGCCGTGGACACTTGGACTATACAAGCCAGTAAATCCCTTTTGACTTAGATTTTCGTCTAGGTTTTTGTCATCATAAACTATAACACTGTTCAGAGCCCTGGGGTTCCAGACAGGAAGGAGGACTCTCATGACCGTTTGCCGGCCAAATGCGATGATCTGACAAGCCGGTCGCTTCCAACTTGCTCCTCCAGGACGGGACCGTGTACGGCCACATCCGGCCAGCACCGGTGTCATCTGTCCAGTTGCCACTTCCACAATCGCACCCCGGCCTGTCCTGTGTTGAATCATGTCCTGTACCTCTGCGGAGGTTTGTAAACCCCGAGAAGCTCATTAGCATGAATCCCAGCCTGGCACTAAATGCTCTCGCATTTTCCCCCAGGAACCTCTCCTAAGCAAAGAGTGGAGAATAAATATAATTTGCAAGAGAAGTAAAAAATACTTAAAAGTGTAACACAAGCTTTCGTGGTCAAGACAGAGAACCACACAGAGGAGAATAAGCCCATTTTCCTGGCAATGGCACTTTTCCTGATACTGTCCCCCCAGCCAGATCTCACCAAAGGCGGTGGATTAAACCATTATGATAATAAGTGACATTAACATGACGACTAGCGAGAGTTTCACGGAATTTCAAAGTTTCATTGCGACCATCTAGCTCCTTGATATTTACAAATCCGTCATGCATAATGAACTAACCCGAAGGGGAAAATCTTTTATTAATTGCATCAACCAGAGAGCGTATATATTAAAAATGAATAAATAAAACAAACAAGGTTGAGTTTGCAGACCACAAACCCAGGTTTGAGCAAACGGGCACCACGAGGCACCCACAGGAGTGTGAATTGGTCCCACGTGTCCGGGAGGCACTTCCTGTGAGACATCCGGGATGGCCCACGCTTTCGCCTGTCGATCCATTTTGAGGAACTTACGCCAAAGAAGGCATCGTGCCTGTGTGGACTGGTGCAGGAACACGGCTGTTGCTTTTTAACCGTGAAAAATGATAAATGCCCTCGAATGTTGAGCAACGTGAAAACCGATTGAACGCGTTACGGCATTTCCAACAGTCGGGTTGCTCACATTACCATTGTCCTATAGAAAAACGCCTACATGGCATGGAAAGGTGTTCATAATATATCATTAAGTGCATAGAGCAAATTAGAACAATATGTAATATGTGAGCCCGTTTTCAATAAATTATATATAGAATATGTACAGAGAAGAGACTGGAAAATACGAGAAAATATTAGAAGTGGTTATCTCTGAAGGGTGAGGGTGATGTTTTTTCAATATTTGTATCTTCGAGTTTCTATCAGAAACACATAATTTGAAAAATAACTTAACCCTCCCAAGGTCAGTATACAGGAAATACACTTTTCTGTATTTTTTTCCTACCATTTGACTTAAGTTATTTTGGTGAGCAGTAAATGTGCATCGTAATCCATTTGGGCTTTTCCTGTCTCTGCCTTTATCAATGAAGCTGCTTTAGATGGCAAGTAATACATGTCCAAATAGCAGCGCTTAAACAATCCAGTCCATCCTCTGAATGAACGGGAAGTCTGCAGGCGGCACTTGTGGGTCTGACACCATGGCTCAAGGATCTTGTCGGGAGCTCTCTTTCTGCTTTTAGTTGATGCTGGGCACTGTGGTGCCTCATGGTCAAAAGAGGCTGCCAGAGCCCTCCTATCACACCTTCACTCTATGAGATGCCAGGAAGGGGAGAGCAGGGGAAAAAGGGCCCTTGGCATCACTCATCTGATCAAGGAGAGCAGTCTTCCCACAACTCCCCTTTCTACTTCATTGGTCAGAACCGGGTCACACGCCTCCTCCAGAATAGTCCCTGGCAGGAGGGAATATGATTGGCGGACGGCTGTCAGGATTCACCCCTCTCCCCCCAGGGCTGGGAACATCGCCACTCGAACCAATTGGGGGCCTGTTGGGAAGGAAGATAAGGCTGCATAGCGCTTCTGGGGGTCCCGGATTGTGTTGAGGGAATGGTGGGCGGAGGAGAAGAAACCCATCCATTTCAGGGGCTAACAGACCCCTGAAGTCAGATGGCCTGGGGTCAAGTCCGACTCTGCCGCTCACTGGCTAGCAGTGCGACCTGGGCAGGTCCCTTAATCTCTGTGTCTGTTTCCTCTATCGTAAAACAAATAGGTGGTTGTGAGCCGTCAATGGATTAGAACATGCAAGCCCAAAAGGACTGAAAACAGATGTTCCAACAAAAACTTATACTTGTGTTTATAGCAGCGCTGTTCATAACAGCCGAAAGATGGAACGGCCCAAGTATCTAATAACAGGCGAATGGGTAAACCCACGCGTCGCATCCATACAGCGGGATATTATTCCACAAGGAGGGATGAAGTGCGGATTCACACGACAATGAGGATGGACCTTGAAAATGCTAAATGCAAGAAGCCAGACACAGAAGACTGCGTAGTCTGTGAAATGCCCAGAATAGGTAAATCCGTAGAGAAAGAAAGGAGTTTGGTGCTAGTTTGGGGGAGGGGGCGGGGTGATGGGCGGGGAGTAGCTGGGGACAGGGTTTCTGTTTGGGGTGAGGAAAATCTGGAGCCGGATACTGGTGATAGTTGCACAGTATCGTGCATGAACTAAATGCCACTGAATCGTACCCTTGAAAATGGTTAAAGCGGCAAATTTTATCACAATAAAAATCCGGAGAAGAGCTCAGAGCAGAGCCCGCCTGGCCTGTGTTGTGCACTGGTCTTTTTTCTGCTTCGGCAGGGTTTAAAGATGCTCCAAAATCCCACTCTCTGCCGTCTGCACCCCAGGCTGCTTTCTCCCACCCCGCCCCCCACCCCTGGGGCGCCGGACGCCTGCTGGGAAGCTTTAGGGCAGCTGTTTGGGGCCCTTTCGGCTTAAACACGCCAGGAAGCCATTCTTCACAGGGGTCTTCGCACCTACCGGGGACGCTACCCGAAGGGGTCTCCAGCGCCTTCTGTTCCCAAGTTCACCAGGGCTCAGCCTTGACTCTCTTTGCCGACCCCGAATTCCTTTCCTTCATTCAGCCACTATTCATGGGACACGTCCCTGTGCCCAGCACTGCCCTTCCATCGACGCGTGGCGAACAAGACAGGGGCCGGCGAGCCACTGGAGGCCGGCGGCAGTGAAGTTCACCTGCCTGTACACACGATGGCAGGCAGTGACAGCTGTTCTGGAAAATCAGGGAGGGAAAGGCGACGCAGAGGGATGTGGGATACTTGAGGCCCGGGGTTCACTTCTTCCTCCCTCCCTTCCGTCACTGGTCCAGGTGCCCAGGTGTGCCCCGAAACGGACCGTTCTTGGTTTTCCAGGTAAATGAGCTCGACTACTGCCTTGAGGATCCCCTCCCCGCTTCGCTGCCACTGCTCACGGGGTGGTGGAACCGCCATTCGAGTCGGTCTATTCTGTTCCCTGGTGAGAACGCCAGTGGCGGTTTCAGCTAAGCAAGTCTATTTGCAGTGGAAAAGAGGGTCGGTCGGTCTTTGCAAAGAACATCTCAACTGGTGGGTCACGACGGGGGTCGCCGCCTGAGTGTTGAAACCATTGGCGGTGCGAGAGATAAAGCGGCCTTTTAAAGCCTCTGCTTTAAAAGTTGGGGGAGGTGGGGAAATCTCTCTGCCTAGTCGCCTACTTGCGTCACCCCCCGCCCCCGCCCCCGCCCCCGCCCCGGCCCCGGCGGCCGTCTTCCTTCTGCGGCTCAGGCCGGGCTCGCAGTGCCAGCGACAGCCACGAGATGGCAGTGGCGCTCTACCTTGCAGCTCGGCGGCCGCGGGGGCTGAGCGGCCGCAGAGGGTGCCGCGGGGAGGGCGGGCGTCGCGGCCGCGGCCAGTCTCGCGCGGAGCAGAGGGCCTCGGGCGGGGACGAAGCTGGCTCCGGGTTGAATGTGCCTCGCCACACTTACAGTTCCTGAGGCACGACCGTTCCTGGCCTCAGTTTCCCCATCTGCATGCAGGGGGAGAGTTGGGGTTGTGTGATTCTTGGGATCCTGCCCCCCGCTATGAGATTCTGGGTTTGCCCGGTGGGAGTGAGGGGACGGATCTGCCCAGCCCTGGGGTCTCCTAGGTCGTTGCAGCCAGCGTCCTCACCCACCTTCCCTGAACCCTCATGACTAGAGAAGGCGTCTTTCCCCGCTCGGAATGACCCCGCAAATACCGCATTAGATATAGACTCGGAGGCCTGGTTAATATGCAGAAATATTCATCCAACCACGGGATAGGCTGAGGCAGAGCGCGGTTCTCACCTCTAGTCACATAGGAGGAGCTCAGAGAGCGTTCGGTGTCTTGTCCAGAGTCACACAGCAGGGGATGGACAAGCCACTCGCAGAGCCAGAGCCCTCTCCCCAGCCTCTGGTTCAGCCATTGCCAGCATCATCGGCCCGGAGGGCCGGGAGCCTGCCTGTCCACTTCAGCTCTGCCACAGCGGAGTTTTAGAAGGATAAGTGAACAGGGCCAGGGGGGTGGGGGGTCTCTTTCAGAGGGCCTGGTCTGGAGAGGCCTCTCTGAGGCTTTGAGCTAAGATCTGAGGGGGGAGGGGTGTAGGAAGACCCCGGAAGGGTGTGCCAGGAAGAGGATGCTTCAAGTGCAAAGGCACTGAAGTGGGTACACGGAGGCTGGCGTGGCTGCCGTGTCGCGAGCTGGGGGCTTGCGTAGGTGGGCGGCTGAATGTGCCTATGCCCCGCCCTGGCTCTGCCCTGGGGAAGTGGGGTGCCTATGTGGCATGTGATGCGGTGGTCCTGAGTGGGGAGGAGGTAGGCGATCTCTGTCTGCCATCACACCTGATACTGTATGTATGACCCTTGGCTTGGGGACTCGCTGGATTGGCTCACCCCTCCCCATGCACCCCTGCCAGAAAATGACTTCTTGTCTCTGGTCACAGACTCCCAGCCTGCCCGACCTGCTGCCTGGTCGAACACATGGGGCACCTTGGCATAAACGCCCTGGGCCACTCCGGCCACCCACTCCCCTGCTGTGGCATTCCCTCGTGATTAGCTGTGTATGCGCTTTCTGCCTCTGCCACAGAGAACTCCCGTAGGAGCATGCGCACACACTCCGCTCACCTTCTGACTCACCATCACCCCACACAGGCCTGGCACACAGTAGGTGCTCATCTCAGCAAATATTCATGAATGAGAGGGTGGGAAAGAGAAGAGGTGGCTGTGGTAGCCGACGCAGACAGTCCCAAGGAGAGGCCTGGCAGCGTCTGGGGGCTCATCCTGCCCGCTGGAAAGATGGTCACAGAGAGGGGGCAGACGGGCCCTTCCCAGGCCACGCCAGACCCAAGGAGACCACCATCATCCAGACTGTTATGTTGGCTCTTCAAGTACCCTAGACCTTGCCAGGGGGCCCAAAAGGGACTCGGTCCGGGCTGAGTTCCTTGAGAAGGAAGCCTGTTAGCTATGACAGGAAAGTCCCTTTGTGTTTCACAATTAACCTGGGCTGCAGACTCTCCACCTGCCCCCCCACCCCCCAGCTCTTTCTTTCTTCTTTCATCTGAGAGGAAAGTGCTGCTTCTGCTAATGAGCTTGTCTGTACTAATGAAGCAGGTGCTCCCCCCACACCCCGCATTCCCCTCGCCCGCTGGGAGGGGCAGAGGATTGTTCTGATGTGAGCTCTGGGCCTGCAGAGGAAAACCAGATACATAATAATAATGGCCATAATGATGAGAAGAATAATGTCGACAGTGGATCCCTTTAGATGCGCTCTCTTGCTTCTTAGGTCAGGGGTGTTCTGTGCGTTATCTGGGACACCAGGTGGATGCCCCAAGGGTGTCCGCTTCTCAGATGGCTTGAGAGCTTAAATGACCCGTCCCAGGTTGCAGGACTAAGGAAAGAGTAGCAGAGCCAGGACTCTCGGCCCAGACTCCAGGACACCGAAGTCATCCCCTGTCTGTGCCTTATTGACGGTTTCCAGAGAGTTTGACCCACTTTTTCATGGAAAACACAACCACTGGAGCCACTGGCTGGTATGATGGGGGTTGTGGCAGTGCCAGGACCCCAGCCCAGGGTGCCCCCACAGCAGGCCCCCTGCTCTTCCAGCTGGGTGGGGCAACCTTCAAGATACCTGAGGACCGCGGGCGCGCTCCACGTGTGCCCATCATGAGCCACCCATTTTGCAGAGCCTCGGGTGCCTTGCCCTGGTTGGGGGTGGGTGGGTGGCGCGCCCAGGGAGATCCGGGACTTGTGATCCAGCTCCGCTGAGACCCTGCTCCTGGCCGGGAGACTGACCGCCCAGTCCCCGTCTCCGCCTCCGCCGCACCTGGCGCTGTCTGATCCGCTCAGGCCCGCGCCCCCTGCGCCTCGGCGCGCTCTCCCTGCCTGCGAGAAGGGGTAAGGCGCATCCTGTCGCTCCAGGATCAGTGCCCCCGAGGGGCCCTGCTTCTCACCTGGGCAGCCATCTTCAAGACGCCGTCTTGAGGGTCTGTATTAGGGCCCCTGCCCGCGCCCGGCCAGCGCCCCCGCTGGAGCCGCCCAGTCCTAGTGCCGTGTGGAAACTCCTCAGGTACCCCGACTCCCAGAACCCGGCCCTGCCCTCCCCTCCGTCAAGGCACCCCCAAGCTGTGCCAAATCCATCTCCGGACCTCTCGTCTGCGCTCAGCCTCGCAGTCCCTGTCCCCCGCAGACACCTTCCCTCAAGGCGCCGCTGCCCCATCCCGAGGCTCCTCCCCTGTCTGCCTCAGCCCCCGACCTTGGGAGCGCCCACCGCGACACCCCGAGCACGCTCGGGTCTATCTGCACTTTACCCGGCAGGTCGCCCCTCCGGCGGTCCCTGCCCCCCGCGCCCCCTCCCCGACCGCCCCGCGGGTCTCTTCTGCGGCCAGGAGCCCCTCCCCGGGGACGCCGGGGAGTGGCACGTCCCGCTGCCTATCGCGGGGCGGCCGCCCGCTGCCCCGGCTCCGGCGGCGGCCCCTCCCCCGGCCTCCCCGCCCCTCGCTCCCCGCCCTTCCCTCCTCCCGGCGCTCGCTCGCTCTCTCGCTCACTCTCTCGCTGGCTCGGGGGGCGGCCGGCAGCTGGCGCGGGCAGAGGCGGCGGCGGCGGCGGCGGCGGCGGCGCGACCGGGATGGGACGGGCGCTGGGGCGCAGGAGCCGCGGCGGCGGCGGCGGCGGCGGCGGCGGCGGCAGCGGCGGCGGCGGCGGGGGCCGCGCAACTCGGGCCAAGTGCGGGGCCGCCGGCGAGGGCGCGGGGCGCTGAGCTCGCGCCCCTCTCCTCTCCGCGCCCGGCCGAGCCCCAGAGAGCGCGCAGCGGCGCAGCCCAGAAGCGCCGCCCGCACCGGCCTCCCGCGTCCGCGGAGCGACATGCCCGGCGCCCGAGCGTAGCCGCCGGGGCTGCTCCAGGGAGCCGCGGGCCGGGCCGGGCGCGCGACACGAGCAGCCGCGCGCCGCGCCCACCGCGCGCCGAGCACCATGCCGCCCCCGGCCCGGGCGCCGCCGCTCGGGCTCCTGCTGGCGCTGACTGCGCTCCGGTGCCCAGGTAACGCGTCCCCGGGACCCCGTCTCCGACCGCCGCGCACAAAGTTGGCTCCCGCACGGGGCGGCCACCTCCTGCTCAAGTCCCTGGCAGCTCGCCTCTCCCGCACTCAGACAGATCCGGGGAGACCTTGGGAGCCCAGGGGTCCCCAGCACGGACCCCTTCGCCCAGCGCGAGCGCGCCCGACTTCTCCCCAGCTCCCCTGCGGATGCTTTCAGGGCGCGCGGGGGCAGCAGACCAGAGGCGCGGAGCCTCTCGGGGCGGGTGGGGGCGCGCCTCCAGGAATCTAGCCCCCTCTCCGCCCCGCCTTGGGGCGCCATCCCCCAGGCCCTGGTTCTCGCGGGGCTTTGCTGTGGCAGGGCGTCGGTGGGAACCCTCTCTGTCGGTTTCCTGATGCGCGCGGACGCAGGGCCGTGAGTTCCCAGGACACCTGCGGGGCGCCAGCCTTCAGGTCGTCTGTGCCGGCGCAGCCTGGCACGTCCCCAGCCCTTCCCCACGGCCCGCGGCTCTCTCCTGCTTTTCCAACCCCCCACCCCCCTCCGCCCCACACCAGTGGCCTTCCTCTGGCGGAGGCGCTGCCCGCTGCTCGCCTCTTGGAAACCCGGCTGGCCTAGCTCGGTGACCCCAAGGCGGCCAGGCAGCCCTGGGCGCTCAGGGCCTCCTGACCGTGGTGGCGCCCAGAGCCCGGGTGCCGGGGAGCCGGGCTTCTCGCTGCCACCCGCGCAGCTGTCGCCAAAACGCAGCGAGGGGTAAAGGCGAAATAGGTATTTTCTGTCTCCGGTGGAGTTTGGAAAGCTTCCTACCTCCTTGGTGTGGCTACGCGTTGGTTCTAGAGGAAGCTTATCCCCAGAGGCCGATTCTTCCCCTCCCCCCACGCCAAGCAGAGGAGAAAATCCTAAAGGCTGGGACGAACCGCCAGCAGTCCCCGGCGACATTCCCGTGCGTTTGGGGAGCTCGGTTCTCCAGACCTTTTAAAGCGAGGCCCTGTGATTTGGGAGCAGGGAGCCGTGGCTTTAGAAATTTTCTTCCCCTTTTCTTAACAAACCAACCGCGCAGACACTCAGAATGCAGTAGAAAAACAGCACTTTAACTTTTCAGCTTTAGCTGTCTCGGAAGGTTGCAGTCAGGAGCAAACCCCGTATGCTAACTTCGTGTGTGATGTATTTGCATGGAACAAGTAATTATTGTGTTCCTCTGAGATGACCTCGAGTCACCCAAAATATTTAATAAGACCTTGGGCGGGGAGGAAACCTCGTGGGAGATAGATAGCCATCAGCTTTCAGCCTTGGCTCAGCCCGAGGGTAGAACGGTGTCCCGTTCACTCTGTGGCTGATCTTCCAGCCGCTTGGCTAATAAGCAGCTATGATGGCTGTTTGGCTCTCAGCATTTGGCTCTGGGATACGTGAGCGGGGCTGTTGCTGGGGTCCAGGCTGTCTCCCTTTAGCCATCGCCCTGGGACCTGTTCCCCCAAAATGCACAACCCCTCACACTTGAAAATCGCAGTTTCGTCTCTGTTTTGTTTGTGCACGGGGGTCAGCGTTCGCCTGGATGTGCTGGGAAGCAGCGTTGGGTATCTCTCTCTCAGAGAAGCTGCCAGCCTAATGCTTTGCAAGAGAACACGGCGAACCACCGCCCTCCCCACCTCGCCTCCTCCCCCGGCAGTGGGAGAGCTTGTGCCTGGCTCTGGGAGGCCTGGGTCCTGGGCGGGAAGGTGGACCAACCCTGAAGCCCGCAGCCGGCCCAGCTCCGGGCCGTGCCGCCTTGCCGGGCAGCGCGTGAGCGAGCCCCCATGTCATCGCCAGGCCCTTGGAAGCACATGTCTGTCTTTCTCCAGTCTCCACTGGGGACATAAAGAGAGACAGTTTGATAACTCTATATTTAGCACCAGTTAGGAGAGCTGGGGAAAAAAACAAGGCTGAAATTCCTGAAAGATACTTAGCTGCCTACCGTTGGTTGAAAGGTTTGTAGGATTTAATTGGGGCTTCCTTCAGAGCCGGTTGGCTTTTAGGGCTCATTTCTGGCATGAGTGGCTGACCACGCTTGACCGAGTCTCTGGCAGAGGGGCTGCCTGAGTTCGGAGGTGAGGAAGGACACGCACTCTGCCATCCTGCACAGGGACTGTCTGTGCGTGCCCCCTCCCCGCTCCTGCGTGGGTAGCTGCCATGGTAAAGAGTGTGGTGGGTGTGCTTCTTTCAGCCTTGCAAGCGCTTAAACATATGGAACTGTACTTGGTAAGAGTCAGCACAAATCCCCCAGCTTAGCGACTAGGGGGCCCCATTATTCAAGCCACTTTCGTGCATGCTATGGCTTTGCAAATTAGCGGTGCTGTTACAGTCCCTGCTGGGGAAAATGGACGCGCCTCGCATCCCTGACCCATTATGTTCGGGGTCTACAAAGTCGGGGTGGGTAGAAAGCCCCTGACAGAGGCGCCTTCAGAGTAGAGCCTGTTGGATTTGGGGGAGGGGATTCAAGCAGAAGGCTCTTAGCTACTGTACCTTAGCATGGGGTATAGTTCTCTCATTACCTGCAATAGTGATGATGAGGGGGGTTGCCTGTGTGTGGCGTTGCTCTTCAGAGAGGTGGCATTGGGAGGTGGCAGGCAATGGTATGCAAATGCCGTCGCCTCCCCTGAGTGATTTAATGGCGGTACAGTGGAAGTTCCCAGAGTAAATCATTTCATTTCCTCTCCCCCCCGGATGCTGGGAACTTGGGGGGCGTGGGGCTTCTGCATGAGCTGCCATGCTCAGAGCCAACAATTAGCATGGCGGTATCCTTGATCTAAGGGAGCCAAAGAAACCCCTTGCCTGTTGGCGTGAAGACTGGACGGGTGGTCTCTGGGCCGGCGCAGCCTTTCCAGGGACCTCGTTCCCGGATGAGTCGTCCCCCCTCCCCTCCAGTTGTGTGTGGCTCGGCAGCTCCTTTCTCCTCTGCTGCGTCTAAATTGATGGGGCCGGAGAAGTCCATTTCCCTTTGAAGCTGTGGGATTCAGCAAATGCTTTGCTCCCATCCCCGTGGGGAGGGGCAAGCACCGTCGTACCACAGGTAGCATCACGGGGTGACGGGGGCTCTGCCAACTCTGCCCCAGAGTGAGTGAGTGAGTGAGTGAGTGGACTTCTGGAGCAAAAAGGTGTCTTGGAGCATCTCCTCCACCAACCCGCTTTGCGGAGGGGACCCTGAGCAAGTCACTCCCCAAGCCTGAGTCTCCTTTGTCCCATCTGCAAAGCGGGCTGGTCATTGAGTCCCTTCCCTGTGCTGGCCTTTGAGGGGGCTTTTAGTTCCTCTCAGCTTATCCGAGCTCGCGAGCTCTCTCTCTGTCTCTCTGTCTCTCTGTCTTTCTGTCTCTCTCTCCGTCTCTCTCTGTCTGCAATTAAGACATCTATTAATATGAACTAAGGGTTAGAGCCATCGAAATGAGCAGACTGGAGTCGATCTGCAGGCCGCCAGGAACCTTCCAGTCCCGTGCCCTCGAGGGAATGGTCGGTTCCGTCGGAGGGTGAGTCGGGCAGACAGATGTCCCCCTCCGTTGCCTTTGGTCTCTTGTCTGGTTCTCCCACTTCGGGGCACCTCAGAAGCAGAGAGGACGCCGTACCCAGCCCGGATGTGGGATCCAGAGCGGACTGTGTGGTCTACACACTTCGCGAGCAGATTTTGCTCCGCTGGGTCCTCGACATTCCCAGCGGGGTGAGGACTTGTATTTGCCCCATTTTGCAGATGAGGAAACCGAGGCTCAGAGAGGTGCCGTGACTTGGGCGAGGTCACGCGGCACGAAGGGACGGGGCACGGAGGGAACCCACGGCGTGTCATCTGAGTCAGCGCTTAGCGACTAGGGGGCCCCAGCCGCGACCTTCTGCATGTCCCTGAGCGCTCAGTTCTGCGGCTAGGTTATTGGGTTTGAGACCAGTTTGGGCCCAGGAGATTCAGGGACATGTCTCGAGGTGGGGGCAGAGTCGGGTTTTTGAGAAACCCATTCTGGGGAATTCTGGGGCCTCTAGCGTCGGACCCCTCAGTCCGGAGCCCCGGGGTGCATGGGCAGGGAAGGGGCTTGGCGTTTTGGGACGTGGAGCTGGCGAGCAGGCCGGGGTGGGCCGCCACGGCTGCCGTGGGCCGGGGCTGGTCCCCGGACATCCAAAATGTTGCCAGCGTTTAAAAAGCGGGAGATGTCAGTGTTGCGATCCAGGTATCTGGCTCTGAAGAAGCTGGGAGCACTGGTCTGGCCCTTCTGTCTGTGAGGCTTGGTCTGCCCACCTGTAAGCTGGGTCCTGTCGTCGTCTGCTCGGGCTGCTGTCACAGAACACTGCGGACGGGGTGGCTGGCCAATGGCGGGCGTTTGTTTCTCAAAGTTCTAGAGACTAGAAGTCCAAGACCAAGGTGCTGGCGTTGTCACATTCTGGCGAGAACCCAGGTCTCTCTGTGTCCTCACGTAGCGGGAGGGGCTGGGTTCCCTTTTATAGGGGCACTAATGTCATTCATGAGGGCTCCTCACTCATGGCCTTGTCATCTCCCAAAGGTCCCGCCTCCTACCACCATCGCCTTGCGGGGTAGGTTTCAATGTGTGGATTTCGGGGGACACACACATTCAGCCTAGAGCAGGCCCCGAGCTCCCCGTAGCTGATCTCGTCACAAGGTTGGGGAGCGCCCACAGTGTGAGGCGGGCTGTGGGGCATGGCCCGTGGTTCCTTTGGGGGTGGGGGGTCGGAGGTGATGAGGGAAGGGCCCTCAGCCACCTGCCAGGTGGCTTCTCACTTTGGGATTTCAGTGGATTCTTGAGCAACCGCCCAGGGAGAGGTTGGGGACTCAGATGTGTCCCCACATGGAGACACCAAGGCTCAGAGGAAAGCAGGGACCTGTTGAAGACAACACAGGCGTGAGTGGCAGGGGGGGTCAGCTCCCCAAAGCGCCTGACTCTGGTCTCTCTTGCCCTAGGGGCTTCCTTGTCCTGGATTTTTGCCTCGGTTTCCCCACACTCAGGCCGAGGTGCCCGTGACCTCCGCTTGCAATCTAGGGCCGTTCAGCGTGACAGTGAGACCAGAAGCCAACACACACAGAAACAGGAAAGTCCAGGCAGAAATGTATGCTCCTCGCCTTCGACCTAAGGTGATGGGGCACAGAGCGACTGGGAGAGCCAGGAAGACTTCTCGGAGAAGGCGGCAGTGGTTTCATTTGAGACCTAAATGACCAGAGTGCCGACGCGGAGAAGGGCATGCCAGGCAGGAGGAAGGCAGACCCCTGCGAGGTGCTTTGCACAGTGCCTGGCACACAGCAAGTGCTCAAGAGACGCCAGCTTGGTCACTCACTCGCTCACTCACTCACTCACTCATTCATTCATTCATTCAGCAGACACATTAGGCAGTGCTAAGCACCAAGGACACAGCAGGGAACACAAGAGACGTGTCCCCCCATGCCGAGGGCCGAGCGAGACAATAAAACAATGGACAAACCAATACGTAAGTTAACGTCAGGCTGTGACAGGCCCCGCAGGGAGACGTGAGGCGGGCCATCGTTTGCCGTTTATTCTCTACCCCGGCGCTCGGTGTGTGTGTTCTCACTCGGCGCCGGACGCACCCCTGCTGCCCCCTCTGCCAGCGTAGGAGAGAGAGAAGCCGCGGTCCCTCAGAGATGAATCGGGACGTCCCCTCTCACCCACGCCCACCGCCTGGGGTCCACGGTCGGGGGGCTCCAGTCTCCCTTCCCTGACACCTGACTCCTTCACTGATCGATACCCTTGCCTTACGCTTCGGCCCCAAAATAGTTACATAAAAAAATCAATAGAGTCCAATTTGATTTGCTGTATTTTATTACTGAGGGTGATGGAGTGTCTGGAATCGCCCGGTGCTCCTGAGCTGGGCTGTTTCACGGGTGTTAACCTAAATTAACCCATTGGGGGACCTAACTCATCACAGCTGTGCTCCCGGGCCCGGAGTTGAGTGCCTAGGAAGGGTGACTCAGTAAATAACGCCGTCTCTAATATCTGCTTTGTGCTTCGAATGCTTCCCACCGGGGCTTTTCATGCATCGGAGCAAATGGACACGTAAAAATACTGCTGTGGCTGCAGCCGGCGCTCCGGGCTGACTCCGTGGGCCTGAGGGGGTCCTGGCCCTCCTTCCAGGACTCTGGAGGGGCGGGCTGGCTCTGCCTGGTCTCGGGGCTCTCGGCATCCGCGGCTCCCTTTGTTTGCCCGGTTCTCTCGGTGCTGTGTGCTGTCGATGTATTTATATCCTTGCCTTGGTATTTTTCCCTTCTGTAGTTGGGCCATCTGCTGCTGCAGGCTGCTGGCTCTCCCGGGCGAGCTGAGGGGCCAGGTTAGCAGTGTCAAAGGCAGGCAGGAGCTGAGGGGCTATGGGGAAGCAGGGCTGGGAGGCTGGGTGGAGGACCCTGTACTCCCTGCGTCTGCTCCAAACCTCACGGTTGGGCAGGGGGAGTGGGAGGGGGTGGCGTGATGCAGATTGCAAATGTCGTTTTGCCAAAGAAGTGGCTTCCAGGGTGGCAGGGAATGGGAACATTTTGGGGCCGGTGGAGAGCCACTGGCTGACCCTCGGGCCATGTCTGGCCTGCAGATGTCTCTTGTTAGTTGCTGGCATTTTAAAAGTGGGAGATTTCAGTGGGAGACTTCTGGCTTCTCTCAAGAAACTGGGAGATCTAGGAGCACTGGTCTAGCCCCTTGACCTCTGTGAGACTCAGTTTCCTCATCTGTAAAACAGGCCCTGGCCTCACCCGCTGCTGATCTTCTCCCTCGAAACCTCATTCCAGTCCGCCCCATTCCTTCACGCCCGCCTTTGTGCATTCTTCGTCGTGTGCCTGTTACGGCAGGCACTGTGCTTGCAGCTGGGAATACAGCAGGGACGAGACAGACACAGGCCCCTGTCCTTGTGGGGTTAGCATCGAGGTGGGGAGAGGCAGACACTGAGCTTCATTCATAAGTGAAACGTTTATCGAGTGGTAGCAAGTGCCAGAGAACCAGGAGGCAGGGGGAGCAGAGAGGGAGCACTCGGGAGGGATGTTTTACCATCAAAAAGCAGGGCCATGAAGGTGACGTTTGAGCAAAGACCTCGGGAGGCGAGGGTGTGAGCCAGGCGGCTCTCTTGGGGAAGCGTGTTCCAGGCAGCGGGAACAGCCAGTGCAAAGGCCCTGAGGTGGGCATGTGCTCGGCAGGTTCAGGGACAGAAAGGAAGCCCGTGAAGCCTGAGTCGGGTAGGTGAGTGGAGAGCAGTAGGTGAGGTGGCAGGGATCAGAGCCGGTGGCTTTTACTCGTAGGAGACCTCAGAGGGGCTCCTGCAGGAGTCCAGGCAAGCGATGACGGTGGCTGGGACCACAGGGGTGGCTGTAGAGGGGTTGAGAAGGGTGTAGTTCGCAAGGATTTGGCGATTCATAGATTTGCTCAGTAAATGTCTACCGGGTGCCAACTGTACGCTCATCACTGTCCTTGGAGTTGGGACCAAATCACTACTTGTTAATGATGACATTAACCGACGGAACTGACATCTGTGACTTGGGCTTTGCCTTTCGTGTGATCTTCCCCACAGCCCTGGGGCGCAGGTTGAGGTGGCTGAGTCCGCTTCTGCATCTGTGAGATGGATGTAATGACATGTCATTAATGAGAATAAAATTAAGAGGATCCGATGCCCAGCACATACTCAGCGCTCAATAAGTGGCGGCCATTACTCATAATGCTGTTAGGACAGTTGAGGGAACTGGGGCTCAGGTATGATATTTGTACCTGGAAACAGCTGGCAGAGGTTGGATCGGAACTGGGTTGCATTTTTCTTGCTGGAACCACTACTATTCAAAGAAAGAATTCTTTCTGTGTTCATGATGTCGTTATTCTGGCACAGTGTATTGTTACTTTGCCAGTACAGGTGTTCTTGCTTTGTTTGTAGATGTGTAGGTAAAAAGTTATGTCAATCAGATTCAATTTTCTTCATCTCCTTCCATGATGTTTTAGAGATGCGTGGATTCCATCTGATCTCGTGCTGGCCTGGGATCCTGACACAGTGCTTATTATTTTCTGTGCCTCTTAAACTGGGTATCACCAAACTATGGCCCATGGAGTAAATCCGGCCCTCTACTTGTTTGTGTAAATAAAGTTTTATTGCAACACAGCTGCATCTATTTGTTTACACATTGTCTATGGCTGCATTCTCAAAACAATGGCAGTGTTGAGTAGTTAATGACAGAGATCATCGGATCTGCAGAGCCTAAATAAATGACCTACTTTCTGGCCCTTTTAAAGACAAAATTTTTCTTAAATGGTCAAGCAGGGAATGCTCTGTAAATGTGTGTTTACAGCACTTTGTGATCAAGAACAAGAACCCCTCTTGAATGTCAAAAAAATTATCTAGTTTGTCTGAATGAGAAGAATTGTGGCTTTGGTATCCCTCGTTTGAGGAAGAAAAACATATTGATCGAAAGTTGCCATCAGTTCAGTAATGCTTTTGAACGAATGGGTCTTGGTAATTACAGTAGCATTTATGTAGCATGTTAAAAATAGTAGCGTGTGTATGCAAGATATTTTTTGCTCTACAGGCAAAGCTCCATGATGGCTCACAGCTCAGAAGACCACTTGTAGGGATGCTGCTGGAGGAAACTAGTATTAAAGGAGCCACCAGTTCATTATTTTATGCTCGAGAGAGCTCTGATCACTGGCTCTGTCTTAGGACTTTGTGTTTTTCCTTACCGGGTCGTTTTAAAGATGAACACAGCTCCCTCTATGTTATGCGTGACGCCGGGGTCTGCGACGTCTTCACGGTTCCATACTAAGATCTCGGGTGCACTCGTGGAGATGAAATGCTGCATGCAAGGGTCTGTCACCGTGGTAATCTGGATTCTCATAGTTGCAAGGGACAAAATCGGGAACGTAGTGCTCCTCGGAGCTGCGAGGGTCGAGGAAGACACAGCTTCAGGCGTAGCTGGCTCCAGGGGCTCACCGTCTCTGAATGAGAGTTTCTGCTCTCGCGCTTTCTCTCTTGGCTCTCCTTCCCGCCGTGGTCGCCTAAGTCTCAATGGGCTCCCAGCGCCCGTGGCACAATTGGCCACAGTCAGCTTTCGGCTTTCTTCGAATGTCCCTTTCCTAGTTGTCCCGGCAAGAATCCCGGGACTGACTTTTACTGGACCGACTTGGGCGCCTGCCGACCCCTCACCCAGGGCCTGTGGCTGTGGGGATGGCATCTTGAATCCCATGGGTGACGCTTAAGTCAGAGGCTTGTCTCCGGAGCTGGAATCGGAGACACGTTGGCAGAGAGAGAGGCAGGGCCGGCTTCCCCGAGGAACATCCGCCGCTTCTCCTGGACCAAGAGAGCCCAGCGGGCGAGGTGGGGAGAGCCCCGGGCTGGGAGACCCTCGCGTGTGGGTCGGCGCCCCCAGTGCCGCTCCCCCGGGAGCCCGCGCTCGGCCCGCCTGCCCTTCGCGGGGGCTCTCCGGGCTGCAGCCGAAACTCCTGCGGCTGCTTCACTGTCCAGTTATGTCGCCCATGTTTTGGTTGCCCTGGTTGAAAGGGTGGAGTATCCGGAACGTCCCTGAAAGAGAACTTAGTCTCCGACCCGGCGGACCCACTTCTGGGAAATCCACATTTTCTGCCGAAAAAAGCACCGCTAGCTAAGGCTGCACGTTCGAGATCATTCGTAGCGGCATTGTTCGAGCTGGTGAAAAGACAGATGGCCTGGCTGTCCGTCGGCAAAGTGGCCCTTGGCCGAGTGGTGCCGTTTCTGTGGTGGGCAGGTGGGACTTGCGTCCATTGTCCTGGAGGGGTGACCGTGGCTTGCAGTCGAGTGAGAAGACAGAGTAACAGGGTGACTCATACTGCGCGAGGCCGTTTCGATAGAAACAACCAGAAGAGTCTCCCACGTCTGTGAAACGGTTGACATTTATATAGCGCTTTCTCTGTGCCCGTCACACTTTGGAGCGCTTTACGTATATGGGCTCATCCAGGACATTCGACCAGCCCAGAAGGGGAAATTGAGGCGTCAAGGTGTTAGAGAAGGTTACGCAGCTAATGAGTGTTGGGGCTGTGTGTTTAATCCAGGCCGTTCGGTTGTTAGCTGCCGCTCCATGCTGTTTCTCACACATACCCCCCGTACCCCACGTGGACGAAGGTGCAGATGGACTGCCGACCTCGATGATGGAATGAGCGGGTGCTGGGAACGGAGTAGGGAGGTGGGGAGGAGCCCCAGAGTGTTTGAGACGTTTCCGGGTCCCTGTTGGGGCTGGTGAGACGGCCTCGGTGGGGACCCCCTGAATTTGCTGGTGCTAGTTGCTAGGGTGCATGAACCCAGGTGACTCAGGAGGGGTGCTGCTTGGTGGCTTTGAAGGGAGGGGTTTGTTTTTCTCCCAAGTCAGATTCTGGAGTTGCGTAGCTCAGGACCGTGGGCTGACTCTGTTTCATGCAATCCTTGTGGACCCTCGCTCCCTTCTACCATTCCAGTGTGGTGGGCTTTGTCCTCACGGTCCACGATGGCGCTATAGATGCAGCCATTTCATCTCCATTCCAGGCACCAGGATGGCAATGCAGACAAAGGGTAAAGGATGTGCCTCAATTGTCTTTTACGGAAGAGTCCTAGCAGCCCCAACTAAGGCCACCGGCCCCAACTAAGTCACATGGCCACATCTAGCTGCAAGGGAATCTGGCAAATGCAGTCATTTTAGGTTGCTAAAAAGCAAGAGTTTTTTTTGTTTTGTTTTGTTTTGTTTTAAATGTGGAAAAAGGGGAAAATAGATGTATGTGGCTTGGGGGTAATTACTAGTTAGTCAGTCATGAATGCCTTAGCCGGGACAGCACAGCATTTGAAGGGAAGGTGTGAACCATCGGGGCCTCTTATAATCACACTTGTCTTTGCACGCGTGTGTGTGTGTGTGTGTGTGTGTGCGCGCGCGCATGATTCCATTCTGCCTCCTCAGGCAGAGGCCTGGGAAACAGAGTTTTTCTGTGTACCAGGAGGAAAACAAAAGCAGTTTGGTGAATGCATAACACTATTTCTGTCAAAGACTTAAAAAGAGTTCAAAAAATATTACAGAGAAGTCTGAAGTCCCATCTGAACAATTTCATATTCTTCCAAAAGGTGATCGTTCTTATCAGTTTGCTCTGTTTTTCTATATATATATATATAATATATATATGTAATATAATACATATATATTATATATATATAAAGCTCAGTTTTAAGTTTGTTTTTAATTTATACACACCTTGCCTCTTCCCCAATATTCATGTCCATGTAGAACTGTCCTATTTTTTCGAATTTCTGTATAGTATTTCATGGCATGGAAATCTCAGAGTGTATTTAGCGATTTCCTGCTGCCTCATAAATTGGGGATTCCCCCAGACATAGAAAGAGGGTTCAGAAAGATTTACAAAGGTCCATCCCGCCCACCAGGAACGCTGGGCAGAGATCAGCACCGCGCCCGGATCTCTAGACATTTGAAGAAAGCCAGGGTGTGGTCAAGCGATGGCAGATAGAAGAACTGACAGCCGAGGAGGTGGAGCTAACGGAGAGACAGGGTGACGGGGACTCGCCGGAGAAGCCAGGCCCCTTGCCAAGAGGTGCTGGTCCTCGATGCTTCCCGTGATTCTGCTCCCAGTAGTCCAGCTGTTGATGGTTTCCAGAGGGCTTGGAATGCCAACCGATCTCCTCCTGGCCTTTGTCCAGATTCTGGGAGCTTCAGTCACAGAAAAGGGACATCTTCCAGTTCCCCAATCTGTGTCTCTGCAGCACATTTGTTTCTAATGGAAAAGGCTCTCTGGAAAGCACCACGAATTTATGATGAAATTTTTATTTTCTTAGGATGTATTTTTTAATCCCTCCGCCCACCACCCCCCCACGCCCGCCCCAGTTTAAGGGTTTTTCTCCTAAATTTATGGGCCGAGCTGTTAAGAGGGTCTGCATATTTCAGGAGGAAAAGTGCTGGGGGAGGAGGCGTCGGCCTCGCCGTTCGCAGCAGCCCCACTTACCCGCGCTCCGAAGTGGCCTCGTCCTCCTACTTGGTCAGTTTGCCTGTCATCTCAGATCAGTTCATCGGGGCGACTGATTTCGGCTTCTCTCTCGCTGTAGCACGGAGGACAGTATGAGGGAGGAAGGCGCTGGAGTTTCTCAGTCTTCCCCATCCTTTAAGGCTTCCTCACTCCTTTTATTCCATCTCTGTGAACTTTGAAGTCAGTGTTTGGAGTGAGGAATGAACTTCCGTAGCACTTCCTGGCAGCTTTCGCGCTCTCCCTGCTTAATTAGCATACTTTTTGCTCCTCCTCCAGCTTCTTTCCTCTCGCTGTTTCAAGCACGACTTCAGCTCAGCGTCGAAACCCAGGGCATGAACTCAGGCGGCAGACTGCCCGGGTTCGAATCCCAGCTCCGGCACTTGCTAGCTCCACGACCTTGGGTGAGCAGCTTCACCTCTCTCGCCATAGGCTTCTCGTCTGTGAGAGGGGACAGTGGGAGATGTGTAAGAATTCAGTGCAGTGCTTGAATTCCCGTGGGTCTTTAAGAAAGGTTCGCAGCGCTTTAATACCCTTCTCCATTCACTGAGTGTTTGAACACCTACTGTGTGCCCTAATGTTCATTTTTGTGGCTTTGCTCATCTCTTCTCGCACATAATGTCACAGCCAAATACTGTCATGTGAGCATGGTTGTCTGCTATATTTGCCTTCCTCTGAGACTAACACCCTGATTTTTTTGTGTGTGGGCGGGGAGAACCCCCTCCCCTGCTTGCAGGCCGTGTGGTCTTTCTCTTCCTTCTCCATGGGCGGGCTCATGACTCGTGCTTGACCAATCAGAGCATCTCATCTCCTGGGCCTCGCGGATTGGATCAGGCTTGGGCACCTGACCCAAGCTTGGCCAGTGAGGGCTGGCCCTGGGATATTTGTTGCAAGAGCTGGGGAAGAGGCCTTCCTTGCTAAGCTGGCAGGATGTGAGCCTGGAGTTATCCGTTATTATTGCTGTGTAACAAATTACCACAAACTAATGGCCTCAAACAGCGCACGTTTATCATCTCCCAGTTTCTGTGGGTCCAGGATCAGGCATGGGTTAGCTTTTGCTTCTGGATCTCCGACAAGGCTGTAATCAAGGTATTACCAGGCTGGGGTCTCATCTGAAAGCCTGGCTGGGGAAGGACCTATTTCTGTGCTCACATTTTTGCTGGCGGGTTTCAGTGTTTATGGGCTGTTCTTTGACCAAGGGCCTTTGTTCCTTGCCACGTGGTCCTCTCCATATGGCAGGTTGCTTCATTAAAGCCACCAAGCGACAATCTATTGTGACGTAATCACGGAAACGACCTCCTTCCCACATTGAAGTATTATATCAGTCAGAAGGGATTTACTCAAGGGGTTAGGACCACACAAAGCTGTGAGTGCCACCCGCTGGAGAATACTGGAGTCATCGCAGAAGCTATCTACCCCCTGGAACTTTGTGCGAATTAAGCAACATTGGGAAAAACAAATCTAAGAGATGGACTAGGGGAGAGTTTCCTGGTGACATTGTCCGAGGACCCAAAAGTAACTGTTTCTGGTAGGAATTTGATCTTGAACTTCTCCAGCATGGGACCCAACACGCTTTTTATTTTTTTCTCAAGCTATTTTGAGTTGGGTTTCTGTCACTTGCAACCAGAGTCTTGATGAAGTCCGTGAATGCTTCTCAAATTCCCTTGCCCGGCAGTGCCTGCTCCTTGGATAGGCTCTGGCATTCTTGGCTGAAATCTAGAAAATGTGCACATGCCTTATCTCCCCCCATAGACCAAGTTCATCGAGGGCAGAGTCGTGTGAATCTTTTTTATCTCCCCTTCCCTGTTTTACTTGCGGTGCCTAGAGTGCCGTCAGACTCAGTAGATGCCATCTGCCAGCAATTACTGGTATGAGAGGTTCTTCCTTGTCCCCCACCCTCACCCTGCCAATCAAAACTGTTTCAGAAATGATCTCAGTCTCCTGCACCTGGCGTGTGGCTGCAATGCTGACTGTCAAAAGACGAAAACATCGTTGATGCCGCCCCCTAGAGGCAGCGCAGGGCTGCGCCCACAAATCCCAGTCAAAGCGTGACTATCACAGCTTTCCGTGGGTCATCTTAACAGAAACGACAGGTCACAAGCAGCAGAACTGATAAAAGGTAGCGCTTGGCTCATTCCCTTAACATTTTAGATTTTAAACGATTATTTCTATGACAACCCTGTCGAAATACAAACATTTACTGATACCAACATACTTCTTTTTAGTGATAACGATTTTGTAAGTTTTTTTTAAGGCTTAGTAGACTTTTATTGCCTATCTGGAAGTTAGGATCGCCTGCTGGATGCTCATATAAAAAACATATATATACATCTATGTTTTCTCCACTGAGCTACCTAAAACGCTTTTCGTTAATAATGCATTCGGTCCATTGCAATGACCTGGCCTCGAGGTCACTCGGGGTCCCTTGCATCGCATTTTATTCGTTAGTGGTCAGCCCATAACCCAGGGAAGGGGAATCTGACGCTCCCTCTCCATCCCAGCATGTCGCAGGATTTGCAGACTTATTTTAAAGCCATCGCAAGTGCTTTGGGGCCAGACTGGCCCGGGCGGGGTCCTCAGCAAGGGTTCATCAGTGAATCACCGAAAGGCCTCCGAGCATGACGGGATTGGGCAAGGAAGGGGTGATGGGGTGGGGAGTGAGGGGCTTCTGGGCTCCTGGATGCGTCAGGAAGGCTGTGGGTGGTAGGGTGGAGGGTGGGCCTGCCCGGCCCCCTAGCTGGGAGGAGGGGTTCCTGTAGATCTGAGCCACGTACCTCTGTTTCTTCGGCTTTAAAAATGTTCCACTGCTCTTCCTCAGAGCCACCCGATGGCCCCGGGGCCCTTTTCTGATGACACGTCTTGGGGAACCATGTGGTTCCAGCGTGGTCCCCACAGTTCTGACCTGACTCCCGGACGGCAGGCTTGGTGTGGGGTCCTCCACCTTGGCCACCAGCCGTGGCTTGAAGGCCTCGCAACTTAGCCGGTGGTTATTATTCACTCTCTCCTCTAACTCACTCTTTTCTAAGCGAGTCCTTCAGAGCTGTTAGCATTCCAGGACAGTGGCAGCCGGCCACCTTCATCAGCGTGAGAAATTGGAATTAGAATATTAATGTCACCTGGGGCTTGGGCATATTGTTTCTGTGCTGAGCACATATTTAAAAGGGGGAAAATGTAACTGGCTGCTTCCTCCAGGCCCGAGGCTCCAGGCTCCTGGGGAGTGACCGGAGGGCTTAGACTCCAAACCTGCTCGTTTCTCTGTGTGGGGTTCTGGGAGCCCCTGACCTTTGCCACCTCCTCCTGCAGTGGCTGTAAACCAGCATGTTGTGGCCACATACAGCCCAGGGACATAGCTGTTTGGCCAGCCCAGTGCTTTAATAATTTTTGAGCCAAATTTCAAGAGCTGGAAGATTTAGGATTAAAATCTGGATTTTGGGCGTCTGTTTGCATAGCAGCAGCACTCATCCCAGTGGGGGACTCTTGGCTGCAGTGAGTGGGGGCCGTACCCCCGCAGACACGTCTCCCAATTCATTCAACAGATATTTAGTTGAGTACCTACTATGGGCCAGGCACCCTTGTAGGTGCCGCGGGTAGAGGCCCAGCTGTCCTGGGCTTACAGTCCATTCAGAATGCATCGCTCATTACGTTGCCTGCTCGAGTTCTCCAGACGGCACCGTCCAACAGAAATGTCTACGATGACCGGAGTGTTCTCTGTCCGGTACGGTTGCCACTGGCCACATGTCCCTATTGAGCACTTGAAATGTGACCAGTGTGACTAAGGAACTGAACTGATGATTTCACTTCATTTTGATTCATAGACATTTAAATATAAGTTTAAACAGCCATACCCGGCTATTGGCTAAACCGTTGGAGAGTGTGGCTCTGGATATATGAGTTTGCATCTTCCACTCGATCCAGTTCCTTCACTTAACAGTTGGGGAAACTGAGGTACGTGGATCGTGTAGGGCCAGGTCTGGAACTCGGATCTCGTTGGCGGCTCAGCTGGGATGTCCAGTGTAAGCAGCATCAGGCAGGGAGTGGGCGAGATGACGGTAGATGCAGCTGGAGAGGTGGACAGGACTCGGGTGAGGCCGGGCCGTGCAGAGTGAGAGCAGAATGTGGGTTAAAAATGATCCTAAAAAGAATGCAACAGAAAACGATCGAGGTGAGATTCACCTGCAAAACAACCATTTCAGTGAACACAGGTCAGTGGCATTGAGCACATTTGCAGGGTTCGGTGCAACTGTCACCTCTCTCTAGTTTGAAAACGTCATCGTCATCGCCCCCAAAGGAGACCTGAACCCATTATGCAGCTGCTCCCCTCCCCCCACCCCTTCCCTCACCTTGGCACCCACTGCTTCGCCTTCTGTCGCTATAGATTCGTCTGTTTGGGACATTTCGTGTCAATGGAATCATGCAGCATGCGGCCTTTTGTGCCCGGCTTTCCTCACTCAGCATCATGTCTGCGGGCTTCGCCCGTGGGATGGCGGGTGTCTACGGGGTTCACCCGTGGGACGGCGGGTGTCAGCGCTTCGTCCCTTTTCACGGCTGAGTCACATCCGCTGCTTGCAGAAGGGATTTGGGTTTTGTCTCAGAGCGTGGGGAGCCGACGCAGGGCCTTCGGCAGCGAGCGGTGTCTTTCCGAGTGTGACCAGAGGTCTCGCTTCTCTGGCCCAGCGGTCAATAGCCTTTCCTTTCCCGGTTCCGCGAAGCTGGTCTTCGGCTTTGTGCCCAGGGTCGGAGGCGCGGGGCTGCCCCAGCTGCCAGACCAGGTCCTTCTGTGCCCCTGCGTGCCGTCACTTTGAGCGCCCTCCTTGGATCCCCCTCTGGGTTAATTCGGGGTGCACCAGATGAATTCTGTTTGGAAAATTGACTTGATTTGGGAAGGGAGCGTCCACTGAGGAGAAAGGTCTCCGCCCCAAGGGGCCCTCGCCTGGGAAACGGGGCCAGTGGTGGCGGTAAGAAGCTTGGGGTTAAAGACAGGAAAAAGGAGGTGGGACCCTCCGTCCAGTGCAGCCTGACGAGTGTGAGGGCAGCTCTGTCTGTAAGTGAACGCTGGGCCCGTGAGTGTGGCTGCTGTGGCACCTGGCACAGGCTCCTGACCGACTGTCCCTGGGGAGTGGCCCAGTGGCCAGCTGGGCTCCTTTGTCCCCACCACTGAGAGCAGGTGCCGGCGAAGCGAGCGAGTGCCCTGGTCACTGGGACAGCCCTCTCTTGGGGACAGGGGGCTGGCGCATATCTGCCCCTCCCCCACTGCTGCCTGCTCTGGGGGTGCCGTGGGGACAAGGCATTTGTTTGCTGGGTTTTCTCTATTGTGGGGTCTGACCACAGGGCCAGGAGCAAGGACCACCCGTCTCCTCTCCGCGGCCCTCTTGGCTCGCTCGTTCTGGCCAGCCTGGTGCGGGTCACGCCTGGCAGCGTGGGGACACTCGGTCCCTGTTTCCCGGCCCCCGCTGGTCCTTGGCCTGAGCCCCAGGCCCCTCTGGCAGAGCGCGGTCTGTGACGCAGACAGGCTTCTGTTTTGTGTGGCGGCCCCTCTTCCTTCCATGAGTTTTCCTTTCTCTTTTATTCAGTGGGATCCAAGTGCTATTGATTTTGTTTAAAAAAATATAACAAGGCAAGTTGTGCATATAAACTCTCTTTTTGTAGAAAATGGAAACGTTCTCCAGTCCTGAACTCCCTTCTCCGACCCTGGTGGCCCATTAGAATCACGTATGGAGCTTTAAAGTACCCAGCTAGACCCAGAAGAATCGGAAACAGGTGTTCGAACAAACACTTGGAACTGCCTGAGTGGATTTCCAGACTTTATCCTATGAATCTCATCTGTACCCACTCACTTGTTTTGTCATTCATTCATTCATCCATTCATTCATTCAAGGAACACTGATTTACTGCGTATTTACTCTGTGTCAGGCACTGGTCTAGACTCTGGGGACATATGAATGAACAAGGCAGATGAAAATCCCGGCTCCCTTGTGAGGTGGAGATTCTAGCGGGGGCAGTGAGTGCTGTGGAGAAAGATGAAGCTGGGCTGGAGCCGGGAGTCGTGAGTGGGGCATCACCTCTGTTCCTGGCTGACTGGCAGAGGCCCAGGAGTGTGAAGGAGCGGATCCCGTGGCCGTCTGGGGCGGGGGTGCTCCAGGCTGTGGGAGCAGCAAGTGCAAAGGCCCCGAGGTGCCTGGTGTGTTCATGGAACAGCAACGTGACTGGTGTGGCCAGAGGGTTCGTGGGACAGGGCAGAGCAGACCAGGCTGGTGGTGAGGCCACATCACAAAGGGCAGCATTTTCGAATTCTACCCTGAGTAGAATGGGGACCCACTGGAGGGCTTGAGCAGCGAAGTGACCTGGAGCATTCCCCACTGGAAAAACTTCAGTCCGCTGAGGTGTGGGGAACAGACAGGGGGCAGGTGGGGTGGGGTGGAGGGGCAGCAGCGAGGTGGGGCGGTTGGTGGGGTTGGGTTTCGGCCTAAGTTCTTAGAAGAGCTGATTTGCAGCAACTCTGCGGGGCAGTCGGAGGCTGCCCCAGGTTCAGGGGCATGTTAACATGAGATGCTGAGTGTCAAGTGCAGAGCTGGATTTATGGTCTGGTGTTGAGAATTTAAACTCCCTCCTGACCCAGATATTTGCCTCCCAACCAGCTCTCCACCGCACCGTCTTCCTCTCCCTGGCCAGTCCATTCACAATGTTGTGGAGTTACCACATCTGTCTAGTTTGAAAACAGTGTTCATCGTCCCAAACAAACCGCGTCCCCATGAGCAGTCACTCCCCATCCCTCCACCCAGCCCGGGGCAGCCACCAATCTGCTTCCCGTCTGGGTGGCCTGGCCTGTTCTGGACATTTCATGTAAATGGGATCATACAATATATGGCCTTTTGTGTCTGGCTTCTTTTACTTGGAATAATGTGTTTGAGGTTCACGCAGGTGGTAGAGTGTGTCACCGCCTCATTCCTTTATTATGGTTGAGTAATATTCCACTGTATGGATGGACCATAGTTTACTTATTCATTTATCTGTTGATGGACGTTTGCGTTGTTCCTGCCTTTTGGCCATTGTGGATAACGCTACTGTGAACATTCACGTGCAAGCATTTGTTTGAACACCTCTTTCCGATTCTGGGTCTACCTGGGTACTTTAAAGCTCCATACGTGATTCTAATGGGCCACCAGCCTGAGAGCCATCCTAAGCACCTTAGATCCTGCCCCAGAGGGTGGCTGGGAGTGGGTGAGTACAGAGTGGTGGGAGCTGGGATTCTGAGTTGGCCACAAAACGGCTTCTAACGGGTCACGCTGTGGCTTCTTGCCCAATGGTGCCTTCTCTGGCCCAGACACGCTCTATAAATAACCGCTCTGTTTGATTTGTCTGCTTAGCAGTATCGCGGTCTGAATGAATCTCTCTGTGTCACCTATATGGGTGGTTTACTCACATGTGATGTGGATTCCCTCACTCAGGACCAGAATGCGGTCTTCCTGAGAAAAGGCCAGACCCCCCGTGTTTGCCTCTGGATTCCTAGCACCTGGAGACGCCTCCCCCACAGCTCCCTTCTGCACCCTCAGCCCCGAGGGCCTTCTTTGTGTCTGTGGCGAAAACAGGAGCCGGGGCTTCCTCCTGGTCTCCCAGCACCCTCGGAATGTCTCCACCACTGTGGCCTGATTCTCTCTGCTCTGCCAGAGGGGGCAAACTGACAGAACGTTGACGGGTATTCCAGAAAGGGTCACTGATAACAGGCCTTTGATCAGCTCCTGAGGAAAGGTGTCGGAGGTTCCTTTTCTGGGCCGGAATGGGAGTGCAGCCCGACGCTGCGCAGATGTCTGGACTAGGGGATGGGAGAGCGGGGTGGGGAAGGGGTCCGCCCCAGGCCCGGAGCTTTCGGAAGGCATGACCAGCCTCCTTCATCATCCTCGCAGGCCCCGCCCCGTGCCACCGCCCAGGGAGGAGTGGTCAGGCTCCAGAGCCGCTAACCCGTGCGCACGCCGTCCCTGCACCTTCTGGTCTGTAATTAAAACGCGACTTGCCACGCTGATGGCCTCGAGCAGTGAAGTTCATCTGGAAGAGTTTGTCATCTGCAATGTGTAATTAGTCACATATGATGCTTGTATTAGCTCAATTAACAGTTATGGTGATTAATGTGGTATCAAAGCAGAGCCATAAATCAACAGATTTGGGCCTCGCGGTTCAAGGCAGAGCACCAGCTCTGGCCGGCCCGGTGGCGTGTGACTGCGACGCAGCTTGGCCGGGTACTGGGTGGTGAATAGAGCCAGACCCGGGGTCGCGCACCTGGCGGAGTCACTCGGTGGCATCTCTGAACCTCAGCTTTCCCGCCTCCAAATGGGGTTACCAGCGCCTCCCCCAGATCATTCTGTGGCTCAGCTCCTGGACGTGTTTCGGGTAGGGCGCATCTCTTTTCCCCAGAGACCCCTTCTCTTAATTGCAAAGCGCGCCGACGATCATCATCGACCGAAATGAAAGCCGTCCCCGCCTCTGACCCAGCGAGTCCCCCTGGACTGGCTGTCACCGCCATGCATGTCCGCGTGGCCCCACACATGGCCGCGGCCGCTGTGCGCGAGGAGGTCTGGGAATTCCTGACCCGGGTCCGATGAGCGCGAGCCACCCAGGCAAGGCTGCTGGGGAACCGAGGCGGGTCCGCCACGGGGACGCGGCGGGGGCGCAAGGGGCGCTGCTCGTGGATGACGCGAGATGGAGGACGCGGTGGGGAGCGCCGCCCCGCGTGGGAACAAAGGGGAACACGAGTGTGTGGTCGCAGGTGCGTGTGGGGCTCCTTAAGGGTTCCCCCGAAACTGCCTGCGTTGGTCACGTCCTGTCAAGGAAGCGGCTGGCCTGGGGTCGCAGAGAGGCCACCCAATTCTTACCGTGTACTCACCGGCACCTTTTCGGTTGTATGCCACGTGCATTTATTATTTATGGAAATAATTTAATTTAAGAATATTTTAAACGAAAAATGAAGACGGCAACCGCCTAACCCACCTTCGCCCCAGAAGTGAGAAAAAGGGGCTGGCGTCGCCTAGCGCTTTGCACAAATTCTCTCATTTAGTCCTTGCGATTTTTTTTTTTCCCCCCCGAAGCGATTTTTTTCTTTGCTGTGGAATTGTAACATTTTGTATCTGGCTTCTAAATTTTTAGCACAGAAATGAAATCTGAAAAATCTCAAACACCCACGCGGTGGCATTCGAGGGTGAGAGAGAAGAAACCCTTTTCTCCTATTCGCCCCTCCAGCTGAGCTGGGGAGGACCCCACAGGGAAGCTGGGTGCCCCGCCCCCCATGCTCCCTGGTCATTGAGACAGAATGCTGAGGTTGGGAAGGAGAGGAGAGAAGCGTATAATTCTTGTTGAAGCTTTTTTTTTTTTTTTAAATTAGAATATTCAGTAATTCTATACCCAGGTTTATACCCCAAAGAGCAGAAAACAGGGACTCAGAAATAACCTGAATGTTCATGAATGTTCATAGCAGTGCTATTCACAGGGGCTGGGGTCTCCTTTTGGGGTGATGAAAATGACTTGCAGCTAGATGGAGGTGGTGATTACGCAACATAGCACATGTACGAAATGTCTCTGAATTGTTCCCTTTCATTGAGAATTTCGTGTTATATGAATTTTTATCTCAATTAAAAAAAAAAATTAGAGCCATCTGTAGTGAGAGGTCCTGATCTAGATTATTTGTTCATTGCTCAAGTTGGGATAAATTGGACTTAAAAAAAAAAGGTAGCTCAAGTGGTGAAGCTTCCGGCAACGTCTTGGGGACGTGTCGGAGAAGGGACGTGTCGGAGAAGGGATGTGCACGTCAGAATGTGGACAGATCTTCTGGATGACACCGACGTCACTTCACAGTTTCTGCTCCCTGCACGCCCTAGCAGCTACTAGGACACATATTTTTATTTTGTCTACTTTTTTAATAGGAAAAGTTGCAGAGTTTATGAATTGCTCTGTGGCACGCTGAGCAGTACATCTTGGTGGACGGAGGTGTGTTTCATTCAGGTTGGGGACGGGGCCTCCTTCCTTCCCCAAACCACCTCTCGTCTGAACCGGGGCCGATCTTGTCCTGACCCACATCTGTGTGACTGACCACCAGGGGTGACCCTGCCTCACTGCCTGGAGGTCTGTAAAGAAGTCTGCGGGATTTTGTCTGGCTGCAAACCTTTATCAAGCCTATGAGATGAAGCTATATCGTGGAGGCTGAGCCACTGCTTAAACAAGTGAAGATTAAACTCCTCTATATTCAGTATTGATTTGATCTGGGCATCCTGCCAGTCTTGAGGAAACCAAGATGGTGATGCAGGCCCTTCTCTCTGGGCCTCTCCGAGGCGTATAGGGTGGCAAAGCTGACCAGGCTCAGGCTTTCCGACCTTGGGGGAGCACCGCTGTATTACTGGCTCTGACGTTTTCCTGGCCAGGCGGGTGATAGCAGGTCTTGGAGGGTGCGGAAGCCCGCTCACGGGTCTCCCTGACCATGCCCTTGTCCTCCTGTGTCTGTTTCTCAGATCGGAGGTGGAGTGAGCCTTTTAAGATGTTGAATCAGTTTGTGTCCCTCCTCTGCTCCGAGCTCTTCCATAGCTCTCAGCTCACTCAGCGTGAAAATCCAAAGTCCTGGGCATGGCTCACGCATTCTCCATTCTCTTGCTTGTGCTTCGCCAGCCACTGGCCTCCTCACTGGCTCCGACAGGCCAAGCACATACCTACCCCAGGGCCTTTGCATGTGCATCTGTCTGGAATGCCCTTTCCTGATGTGTGCGAGGCTCACTTCCTCAGTTCAACGTGGTTCTAGTCATATGCCATCATTTCGGAGGGGCGTTTTTTGACCTTGGCACCCAACATTCTCTTCCTCTTTTATCTTGCTTCATTTTCCCCCGTAGCATTTACAACCGCCTGACGCAGCGTAGAGTCTTCGGTTTATCTGTGTTTTGCACTAGAACGTCAGCTTTATGAGAGCAGAGACCTCCTTTGTCTAATTCGTGGATATATCCCCAGGACCTAGCCCAGTGCCTGGAACGTAGTAGGTCCTCATTAAATGCTAGTCGAATGACTGTTTAATCAGCACTTAATGCTCTTCCGCACTTGGCACGCGAAGGTTCAGAGGGAATGAGACATGCTCCTTCTTTTGTGACAACCAGAAACGTCTCTGGACAGTGACAAATGTCCCGTGGGGGCCAAAACTGTCCGCATTCGAGATAATGTTTACTCCCATCCATCCCATTATATCAATATCTTTGAAGGATCCGGCAGGAACTGTAGATTGGATAAATGACAAGGAACTATAAATTCAGTGCAGATCATAACGTGAAATTGCAAGTTTTGCAAGAAATGCGGGATTTCAGGAAGTCAATGAAAGTGATGCTGGTGAGTCGCCGGAACCACGGCAAAACCACTGACCAATGAGAAGTCCCGGAGTGAAAACAGGAAATCGACCAAGCGGCGAATTGAACGGGCACTTCGAAATAGAATGATTTGAATATCAAAGGATTAAGAGGTGACCTTGGGGAAATCAATGATGCCCTGACTATTCTCGCAAAAATGCACGTCTTTATGGTCACATAACAGGAGTGGAATGAGGAGGGGAGGATGTGGATGGCACACCCCGCCCTTAACGGTGTCGTCCGGTGAATTAGATGATTACTCTCAACATTTTGCCGTTGTTTTAGTCCAAGGACGGGCCGATAGCTGCAGTTATAATTCACATTTATTTAAAACAGAGGAAAGTGGGCTGATTTGCAACATTTTCATTTCACTTTTCATGCTAAAGACATGCCTACTCATGTCTTTCGTTTTTTTTCCTTTGGTGGTAAAATTCATCATAACATAAAATTCACCATTTAAACCATGTTAGTGTACAAGCGGCATTTAGTGTACTTACGGTGCTGTGCAACCATCACCACTATGTAGTTCCATCGAATTTTCATCACCTCAAAATAAAATCACCCATTAACAGTTACTTCTCCTCTTGGCCACTGCTAATCTACTTCCTGTCTCTAGAGATTTGTCTATTCTGGACATTTCATATAGACGGGTTCATCTTTTTTTTTTTTTATTATTTATTATTATTTATGTCTGCAGCACCCGGTCTTCCTAGGTGGTCTCCCATCCAAGTACTAACCAGGCCCAACCCTGCTTAGCTTCACGAGATCAGATATCGGGCTTGTTCAGGGTGGCATGGCCGTAGCCTGTAGGCCGTGGCTCCACAGGGGCGCAGACCCAGGACCTTCTGCATGTAAAGCAGATGTGCTAACCGCTACACTATGCAACCACATCCTAGATAGGATCATCTAATAGTGGCCTTTCAGGTCTGGCTTCTTTCACTTAGCATAAAGTCTTTGAGTTTCTTTCACGTCGTAGCACGTGTCAGCACTTCATTCCTTTACATGGCTGAATAAATTTCTAGGCCACATTTTACTTGTCCATGAATCTGAGGAAGGTACTGTTGTCCATTTCATTTTGCAGCTGAAACTTATGTACAGAAAAGGTCAGCAAATTGCCTAAGATCGCATAAGTCAATGTGCTCCCTACCCGGCCAGGCGATGGGGAGGGTCGGATGAAACGCTGCATGGGCACAGTGGAACGAGGCTAGCGTTAGTTAGGTCTGCCCTCTGCAGAGTCTCAGTTTTCTCCTCTGTAGAATGGGAGTAAGATCTACCTCTTAGGCTTTATCGGACTGGTCATTCTTCCATGTATTCGTTAAGCCGGCACTACACCAGCACCGGAGGGTGATGAATTATCCTGACAAGGGCCCTGCTCTCGCGGAGCCCATGGCCTTGATTTTCCCTAAGATTGGAGCGGGCAGCACAGGGCAGACTCCTTCCAGGCCAGTGCAGGTGGCATTGTAAGTGCCTTAAGGACTCATGGGGTGATTTCCTCTTGATCTTAGGGCTGCTCGTCTTGCAGGGTCATGCGGCTCAGAGACCAAGGCAGATGTTGCAAGTGTGGAGGACGCTCTCATCCCTGCCCTCACCCCTTGCCATTCCTGTGATGGTCCAGCGTCCCCCTGCTGATGCCTGTGGGTTTCCTCTGGCCGTCAGGGCTGCGGTGTTTGTGTGCAGGGCTGAACAAAAGTGCCAGGAATGAATGACTTCTAGGAGTCCTGCTCCTTGGGGTGGGATAACTCCGAGTTTTTCCTGCACTGTCTCCCAGGGCTGCCTGGCAGGACGGAGCCCAGTTGCCCAGCGTATTCTGCGCTGTATCAGTGTCCTGGCGTGATATCGCGCCTTTGATCTGTCTCAATTCTCTGCTCCCCTCCCAATGTTTCCTGGGTCATCTCCCGAATCGACCACCTGCATCTGATTCTCGCCTCAGATGTGCTTCTCGGGTTCCCAGATCAAGACAGCAAGATCTGGGATCTGCCACCACACCCAAAGCCGGTGGCCCAAGAAGCCCCTCTCTCTTGTCCTTGGTTTCTGAGCCTCGTGAGGTGGACCGTGAAGCTCCGGGGAGGCCGGACCGGCCAGAACTCGCAGGGCTTCTCCTTCCCCAGCCTGCTGCCTTCATTAGCACCTGGGGGGCTCCCGGGACCAGAACACATATGTGAGAACAACTGCAGATGGTCGGCGTGTGAGGAGGGATTTGTCTCCTGGATCTGGATTAATGGAGAGTTGTGGAGGTGGCCGCCGCTGGGTGGGAAGGCAGCAGCAACCCTCTCGGCTGCTGGCCTTGAAAAGATCCGGGGGAAAAGTGGAGCAGTTTGGGCCTCCCCCGCATTTCTGGCCTGCCGTGTCCACAGGGATGGGCCGGAACTCAGGCACAAGAGAGCCCAGGTGCTTTTGCAACAGGGCGAGCGGTCGGGGCTGAACCTTTTCAAGCCTGGAAGGCCCACTTCTGCGGTCGGAAACCGGCGGTGGGCACGTGGTGCCCGGAGGGACGGAGAGAACCTTCTTCAGGACACGCTGTCCTGGTCGCCTGCCCCCGCGACCTCTCCCTTTTTGCCGGAATTACAGGTGTGCTGGAGATGGTGGGCCCAGCTCCAGAGGTGAATCCTGATTGGTCTCAGCCGGGGCGTCAATCAGCTCCCTCTTGGCCAGTGATTGGGGAAGGCCCGGTCACGTGGCCAGGGTCCAGCCAATGAGCTGGAAAAGCAGGTGTGCCGGGGGCTTCTTTGAAAAACCTCCCTGAGGAGAGAACCCGGAGAGAGTCCTTCCTCCGCCGCCCCTGCTTTCCTGCTCGGGACGCAGTCGCGTGAGGACTCGACGCCTGGCGGCGGCGAGGGGACAGCTTGCCAGCACGCCGAGGAAGGCAGAGCAAAACGCTGGAACGACGCCCGGACCCCCGGTGACGCCATCGAGCCTCGGAAGCCATCCTGCCGCCGCCCACCTCTGGGTGTCTCGTTAAGTACCGAACACACGTCCTTATGGCTTAAGCCGCTTTTAGTTGGGTTTTTCTGTCATTTCAGCCAAATGCTTCCTGATGGATAAGGTCACCACTTTGGAAAAGTCTTTCTGGGGGATTCTTTAATATTTTAACACCTGTTCCAGGACTCGCCTTTGAACTCTCTGCACTTTCCTAAATTAGAATCGACTTACATTTTGCTCCTGTGACATGTGAGTGCACTGAATCCTGGCCCAAAAGGGTCCTTGGTGTGACTCGGTCATTCTGTATCAGTCAGGACTCTCGTGGTTGCCATGGAGAGAAACCCAACTCAAACTGGCAGGATAAATGATCTGTCTGTCTGTCTGTCTAATCTTTCTAGCTATTGAAAGCGTTTATTGGCTCTGCAATGGCAAATCGAGGCACAGATTGTCTTCCGCGCAGCTTCAGGTACAGCTGCATCCAGGAGCTCAGACGCTGTCATGGGGACTTTCCTCTCCCGCTCCTGGCTTTGCGTCCTCTGCTGGCTGTGTCCCTGGGCTGGTTTTCCTCCTGAGGTGTCAGAATAGCTGCGGATGCTCCCAGATTCATAGGCTCCTGCCCTCCCAGTGGAAAGGGAACTGTTCCTGCTCAGTAGTTTCCCCATGTCTCCCAGAACGTCATCTACTGGGCCCAGCTGGAGACCATCCGGGGACCAATCACCCCTTTCAGGGAATAGAAAGCGCCAGTTGGCCTGGGTAGCATGGATCTCCCTGAAGCAAACCCCACCCCAATCCAGGTTGGGAGTGGGGGAAGGTAGCTCCCCAAAGGAAAGCTGGGAAGATGAACAGAAGGAGGGTTGGAGCCTGAGCAGGCAAAAACAACAGCTGCCTCCTGCAGCCTAAGGTATTCTGTGGGGAGAGGAGACACTGCTGACTTCCGGTAGTTTCTTTTTATAATCGCTGGTTGTAGAACCTTTTGTTTAAGAAAACAAGCTTACACGTGAAGCCATCCCCTAAAGGAGAAGGAAGTATTGGGAGCATAGGCACCTGGAAACCTGTTAGAAATGCAGATTCTTGCTACCCCACCTCCCCCCAGCTCCCAGGCAGCCAGGAGCTCAGCGGTTGGGGCCCAGGAGTCTGTTCTGAGGAGTGAACCGCCAGGTGAACCTGATTTGGCTGTGGTTTAGGTTCAGAACCGTTGGGATAGCAAAACAGAAAGATGGTGGTTTGGTTGTGGGTTCAGGACCTGTCTACACTGCTGCTTTCCCTCTCTCTCCCCTCTGTGAGTGTGTTAGTTTCCTAGAGCTGCCACGACAAATGACTGCCAACCCAGTGCTTTTAAAACGATGGTTCCGAAGGCCAGATGTCTGAAATCAAGGTGTCACTAGGGCCACACTTCCTCTGGAAGCTGTAGGGAAGGGTCCTTCCTGCCTCTCCCAGCTTTGGGGGGTGGGGGGCAGTTCTTGGTCTTCCTTGGCTGGTGACCTCATCACTCCAATCTCTGCCCGTGTTGTCACATGGCCTACTCCTTGTGTGTTCCCCTGTGTCTCTTCTCCTTGTAAGGACATCAGCATCGGATTCAGGGCCCAACCTAATCCAGTGTGACCTCATCTTAACTAGTTACATCTACAGGGAACCCATTTCCAAACAAGGCCACATTTTGAGGTTGCAGGTGGACATGGATTTGGGGGGAACACCGTTCAAATTGCTACTCTCAAACTCAGTGATTCCGGACATGTGGACTTAAGACCACATCACCTTAAGTCCGTGCAGGAAAACTTGAGCACATTTTTTTCAATAAAAACAGTGTAGATAACCTTGCACATTTACATTGCCCTTGTCCCTGTGGTTTTGAAATGTGTTTTTTAGTGGTGGAACTCTTATTCCTGCAAGAAATACTGTGCAGGAACACTGGCCATAACACAGCTCCGCCACCTGGAACCAGGTTGGAAGCCCCGCCCACGTTTTGCCCAGACATTTTTTAAATTCCAGGATTCCAGAGAACAGAGTTGAAAGCAATTGCTTATGTATTTTTTCCTCAAAAAAAGTTAAAAGAAAAAAGGCTTATAATTCACGTACCAATCACTATTAATATTTTAAAAAAATACATGTACTTGGTAAAAATGCTTCAAATAGTACATAAAGTTACAAAATGTGACCTCCTTTGTGTCTCCCCACCAAAACTCAGGCTTTCGATACCACTTACCTATCATTCCTGCAGAATCTTAAATGCACATACCAGTCTGTGTGTGTGTGTGTGTGTGCGTGTGTGTGTGCGTGTGTGTTTATGTGAAGGAAGGCATAGTGCACACACTTTTACACTTTGATTTAAAAAAAAATTAGTTTGTATTCCAGAGCTCTTCCCACAAATGCCTATGTAGATCTGCCCTATCCTTTGTAATAGCTACATAATATTCCATTGTCTGCATTTATTTATTTAATAAATCTCCCAGTTGATGGGTATTTACATTGTTTCCATTTTTCTCCCCATTGTAAACAATGCTGGTGTGAACATCTTTGCCTTTCTCGTGCGTTATCAGCGTCTCTGAGTCAGTCCCTTTGTTCGCTTCTGTCTTGGTTCTTTTTGGGGTGTCTCTGTGAGAGCGTTTCTCATTTGAAGGATGTGGAAGTTTGAAAGTGAGGTGGTGGCCCCATGTTACGGGCCCTTGATTTCTTAAATTTCCTTTTCCAAGAACTTCTCAGAAAACTCAACTTCTTGCTTTTCTAACTTTCAACCTACTTAGACAAATGCCTGCAATAGACAATCTCTGATCATGGAATTTTCCTGATGAATTCCCAGCCAATAAACATCTCCTGATTTGTTGAATTATAAATTGGCTTTAGAATAAAGTTTTAGGCACAAATATAGAATTGACACCTGCTTGCCAAGACAGACAGGAATGTGCTGTAAATATTGGGACAGGGTTAAATGTGCAAAGTCACATTCTGCATTTTTTCCCTCTCATAAATATATAAATAGATCCCATGTTTTTCCTAAGGAACCAAGCTTGACTCCTTTGGGCAATTAATTAATTGAGATGTTCAGTGAAATTGTTTTGTTGTTTTCTGTTTTTAGATCTGGCAGAAGTATTATTATGGACTCTTCTAGTTAATCAGCAGATCTTTTTTTTTTTTTTTTGCCAATTCAATTTAATTTGATTATTGATACATTTATTTTTATTTAAATTTTTTTAAAAATTGCAGTTCCAGGTATGCAACATGGTGATTAGACATTTATATAACTTACTTAGTGATCACCCTGATCGATCTAGTACCCATCTGATGCCACACGCAGTTATTACAACATTATTGACGATATTCCCTATGCTGGACTTTACGTCCCCGTGACTGTTTTGACCTACTCATTGTACTTCTTAATCCCTTCCTCCTTTCACCCACTCCCCCAGACCCCCTCCCACCTGGCGACCATCTTGTTCTCTGTATCTACGAGTTTGTTTCTGTTTAGTTCGTTTGTTTTAGATTGCACACATAAGCGGAATCCTATGGTCTTTGTCTGACTTCTTTCACTTGGCATAATACCCTTAGGTCTACCCGTCACCCCCAAAGGAAACCCCACACTTATAAGTAGTGTCTCCCCATTCCCCATGGTCTCAGCCCCCAACAACCACTGGTCCGCTTTGTGTGTCGATGGATTTGCTGATGGTGGACATTTTATGTCAATGGAATTATACAAATATGTGACCTTTTTTCCCCAGCTTCTTTCATGGAACACTGCATTTTTGAGGTTCATGTTGTAGCATGCATTTAATTTCTTTTTATGGCTGAGTAATAGTCCATTGTATGGACAGACCACATTTCCCCCCTAGTTTTATTGAGGTATAATTGACATATAATATTGTATACGTTTAAGGTGTACAACATAATGATTCGATGCATAGATTGTGAAATGACCACAGTCAATTTAGTTAACATCCCTCACCTCATAGTTATTTTTACCCCTTGTAATGAGAACTTTTAAGATTTACTCTCTTAGCAACTTTGAAGTATACAAAACAGTATACAGTAAACAGTAAAGGGACAAACTTCCAGTTATAAGACAAATAAGTTCTGGGGATATAACAGACAGCATGGTGACTATAGTTGACTATAGCTCACCACCCCTGAGCCAGTGGGTGGAACACACCTCTAAGTCGCCCTGCCTAGACTATCCACCGACTCTCGACCCTTCTGCAGTGCCACTGACCCACATCAGGCCGAGCATGCGCAGTGGTCCAGCGGCCAGAGAGGGCCTCAAATAGAGAGGTGGGGTGTTCCAGTGAGGACGTTATCAGACTCTGGGAGCCGCCCGCCAATGTTGAAGGCGGCCTCCAGCGGGCTGTGGCTTTCCTTTGATGTCCCCACTTCAGACAGGCTTTCTGGGACCACCCAAATGTCCTCTCTCCTGGGACCCTGTTCATCTCCTTCCCAGACGTCATTTCGACATATCAGCATGAGTTGGCATACTTGTTTAAAGTTGAGTTTGCCTCTCGGATGGTGAACTTCACGGCGGCAGCATCCAGCATTTGCTGGTTGGTGTGTCCCTTGCACTCAGTGACCATCCTGTGCAGAGTGGATGCTCAGTGTACCTTGTCCAGAAAACGAATCGGTGTTTCCGCTGCTCGCGGGTCTCCTCCCTGAGGCCGTCAGAAGGGCTATGGCTCCAGGAGCAGGTTCTCACGTCCCAAGGACTGAGTCTGTTGCACGTTTCGCTCGAGAATGCCACACAAGCTTGAGATGTAGGGAGCATAGAATAATGGCTCATATTTATTTTTCAAAACCAGACTTGATTGTATTTGGATTTTGTGTTGCTGCTTTTTTCCGCCTAAAGGGACGGGCTTCTAAGAGTAAAGACAGCGAGGAATTTCTGGGAGGTTATTACATATTTTCTTTCACGTGGCCACCTCCGTTTGTCCAAACAATCTCAAATCCAACTTTGCTTCCTCTGCTTTGTGCAATGCGGTTTCTCTTGTGCGGTTTCTCTTCCGGCTTCGGGCCGTTCCGCTGAAGTTCATTCCTGAGAGCACGGGATGTTGATTTTGTACTTGTTAATTTATTGCCCTCAGAGAGCTGTTTTTATAAGTCCGGGGCTTCCATTTTCTGGGCTTGATTTTTGAGAAGAATTGTGTTTGGAAAGATCTGGAAACCGATGAGACAAGATGGTTGGATGGTGGAGATGAGCGGAGGGTGAGCTGGTCACATTCATTTTTCACCTGTGTGGGAATTTCACGGGACTACCGACCAATATGGATTCGATTCCTCTCAAAACTCTGGCTGTTGAGAATAATTAGAAGGAATCGGAGAGTCAGTAAGAGAAATGGGCGGTAAAGCAGATGGTAGACCTGAAGGAGACACATTCATTCCTTTGTTAAGAAAATCCTGGTAGACCCACACCATCCGGTCTCTGATTCAGTGCTGGGGGCAGAAGATGGAAGATACAGACCCTTGTGCTCAAGAGACTTAATTCTCTAGGGGGAGACTGAGTTTACGTCCAGTGCAGTACTTTGGCAGCAGCACGCCCAGAGAGCTCATAGGAGGGTAGAACTGAGATGCTTAGAATAGGAAGATCAGCGGGGGCTTCCTGGAGGAGGTGACAAATGGACAATTCAGTTTTGGAGGAGCGAGAGCTCAAGGAAGGTTAGGTGAAGTCTCAGGCTTAGAAACTGTAAGGCAGGGGGAGTGAGATCTGCAAGTGCTGATGGTGTGGCTGGTGCTGTGATCCGCTTTGCTCTGACATGTGTCCCCAGGGATGGAGCTAAGGCTCTCTCTGGCCTTGGGGATTGGACTGTAGCCACTGTCACGCTTCCCGTGGTTGTAAGAACCAGGAACTCAAGCCAAACTGCTTAAAAAAAATCTCGCTCCCTTTGGGTGTATATAACATATAAAGGAAAAGTTCAGGCTTCAGGCCACTTTCAGGCACGGTTGGATCCGGGAACTCAGGGTGTCCCACGGGAGCACAGTCTTTGCTTCTGTCCCTTGGCTCTGCTTTTCTCTGTGCTGCCTCCGTCCTCACACGCATGGCCTCCTCCCCGTGGCGGGATGGCTGTCAGCAGTTTGAGCCGACGTCCTTACCTTTCCACAGGCGCAGCAGAACAGCATGGCGTGTCTCTCCTGAGGTGGGGCTTTGGCCTCCCACGGAGTGTGAGCTGGCCCCGGGGAACGGTCTCGAGATCTGGAAGGTGGAGGTGAGGCCGAGCCGCCCTTCTGCCATTTCTCCAGGCGAGCACTGTCGTGCGGGTGTCCGGCTTTCCTGGGGCAGAGTCAGACGTCCCACTGGCTGCTCATGGCTTTGAGGGGGTGGAGAGGCAGGCTGCGGAGTACCAGCTTCTATGGGGTGGACAGCAGCAGCCATGGCGTCACGGTGGCAGCCCGAAGATCGTGGCTCTTTCTGGATAGCGGTGGCTTCCTTATCGTGCTTGCCCCCAGATGGTGGCCGTGGTGGTGTGATGCAGGAGCTGGCGGCTATGCTGGCAACTTTCCGGTGGCTTCCTGATCGTACAGGAGACAGCCACTCCTTTGTGCCCTGGATCTGCCACGTGGCTTGGAGCGTCCTTTCTGGAATATTAATCTACAGAGCCGGTCTCTTCAGTCTTCCCGAGCATCCATCAGCTCTGCTTCCTGCAGGCCCCTCTCTGTGTCAGCTGACTAGAGTGGGTTCTGTTCTCTGCAACACAACCTTGGCCAACCGGCTAGTGTCTCCAGGCTGCGGTGGTCACATCGGAGTCGAGTGAAGGCCGAGTCGGTTTCGGAAGAAGTCCCTGTCACCTCCTCGAGTGGCAGGGCAGGCTTCAGAGAAGGGCCGTCTGACGCCTGGCACGTGTCCCAGCTGCCTGCCCCCTGGACGGGGCCCGTTATCAGAGCCGCTGCCTCGCCAGGGCCTCTTACCGTGCGTCCTGCCAGCCCTGCTGACCTACCTTGCAAGCAGAGGTCGTTAAAACCCCACGTCAACAACGCCCGGCCTTGAGTAGTCTAGAGTCGGAGTGTGGGCTCGGGGCCCAGGTGTCCTAGCATTGACCTCCAGGGTCCAGCAGACCACTTTGTAAAGAACACGCACCTTACTTTTATAGAGGCGTGATCCTGTGAACGTGAACGCAGGTCTTTTCGCTTCGAACACACTTCCTGGACCCCCCATCGCTCCCCCAGCCCCGGCTTCTCCCACGTTACGGTCTCCCCGGGCTCGTGTCCATACGTTCCTCGCACTTTGGAACTGGGTCACATGGTGCGACGACTCAGTGAACAGGCCCCGGACACGGACGTGGCAGAGCCTGTGTGCCTCGCCCGTGGTTATGAGCAGACAGGAGGTCTGAGCATCTCGCACAGGCCAGTGGTACTTCCTCTAAAGCAGGGATTTTCGACCCATTTTGTGCCTTGGGCCCCTTTGGTAGTTAGGCCACGCCGTCTCAGGAAGACGTCTTTAAATGCACACAATAAAATAGGGTCACAAAGGAAGCCAGTTTTATTAAAATCCAGACCTTAAAATGCAGGAAAAAGACATTTGTGACGTGGCGGTTTGCTTCTTTAGCACGTTAAGTGATGAACGCGGTGTGGCCGTGGGCACAGGAGCTGCCGTACCAGTGAGGTCAGCAGACGTGGAAATCGTGTTTCGAGGTCTGCAGAACGGGCACATGCCACGGGACTGCCTAGGGTTCTCTCAGTGGCGGGATTAGGCAGGTGTCAGTCAGCACCAGCTTCTCTCAACTCGGGCTTCATTTAACATGTTTGCCTGCAACAGCGATCTATAGCGATAGCACTCGTGGAAGAGCAGGATCCCTCGAAAGGATTCAAAGGCAGCAGCTAGAGTGCTTTAGACGCTTCCCTTTTGTTTCAATAGTTTTCTGTTTTCCTTTCCCTCGATTGGTTTCTTTTTGGAATCCCATTATAAAAGCACCATGCTGAAAACCAAGCCCTGGAGAGAGGGTGCAGACCTTTCCTCGTTCCCCGGAGCCCCCGAGCTGGGCGGAGGGTTACTGCTCTCGCCCCCACCATGCCGGGCCGGGGAGAGACCCCCGCTGAGTGTCTCTGGCCCCCTGCCAGTTGATCCTGGTCACAGGAGGCTGTGGTGAGAACTGCTGGGGTCTGTCGTGGTTCTGATCCCGGAAGGCATGGCCAGAGCACAAGCTGGGAAGAGCCTGTCACCCTCCGGCTCGGAGTTTCTGGCACCTTACTGCCAGAGGCCAGCTGTACTCCCTTCGGACAGGCCGGATCCTGGGTGAGGGCCTTAGCTGGGAGCCGAGGTAGGCAGACTCGGAGGGCCAGCAGCTGTCCCCCGCACGAAGAACCAGTGTCAGGCCCGGCCAGTCTGAGCTGTGGAGGTCCTGGTGAGTTTAAGCCCCCTGGCTCCCTGCTCACCAGGCCACGTGGGGGACGTGGCCCTGGGGACAGGCCTTGATAATGGTGGCTGTTCTGCTGTGCGTGCAGGCAACCCGGGCAGTGGCTGGGGGGACAGTCAGGCAGGGTGCCACCAGACCCACTTGTTGCACATCATGTCCTTGCAAATGCCACACACCTATCACACTGGCTCTGCTCCCTGGCTGTACCTCAAGGTCTAGGCTCTGAAGTAGGGTCACCAGCTCCCGGGCCAGTCCTGCCTTGGGGAGCCCTGCGGCCTGATGCAGGCTGGGGCAGCCATGACAATGGCGCTTAAGGTGATATAGGATGCTTTTCCCCAGCAGGCAGGCAGGTGCATTGACGGGTTGGGGCCCCTGGCAATGACTGGCGGTTCTCTCCTGTGATGTTATCAGCTTTCTGCTTGGTGTCAAGCGATGGCTCAATATCGATTGGGAATCGCTCTGCCCTGAATGGAATGTCAGTCCGTTAGATCCTAGAACCGCGTGGCTGTCAGTGTGAGCGGTCGCTTGGGCGGCGCCTCCCCGCCACAGGGAATGGGGGTGGGTTTGGGCTTAGGGAGCAAGTTGATCTGAGTAAATAATGCAGAGGGTGATGAATATGGACAGAGCATCCGTTAGATCCACCAGGAGGGCAGCCTCCAGGCTGCAGCTCGCGCCCTGTTTATTCACGTGCCTTCCCAGCTCGGAAGCCAGTGTTATGCTGTGATCACTAGTACTCTTTGTGCAGTGGCATTTGGAAGCCCTTATTAAGTGATTCCCACTTGCTTTGGCATGAATGCACAACACGCGAGACTTTGGGACAAATTCAGTGTCTCCAGCATGTACACTGCCATTTAAGGAGGAAGCCCCAGATTCTAGAGTTGGCCTCAGTGTACAAACAAATACTGATTTTTCCATTTCTGGCTCTTCTGTGAAACATCGAAGTGCTTTGATTCCTAAACCGGAGCCGGCTTTCAGGCGTGTTTCATCTCGCCCTTTGTGCGTGTGGATAGCAGGGATGGATTTTGCAGTCTGGAGGGATCCGTCATTTTAACTCCGTCTGCTTGTTAGGCATCTCCAGGGTCTGTGATGGGACACTGGGGTTTTAGCATTTCATCACCTCTCCCATCGAGAGAGCCCAGGTGGATGGCAGGAGAAGGGGACAGGATTTTCCACTCATTTTAAGTTATAACTATCTGAGGTTTGGGAGGGATGTTTTTAGGAGACATTAAACCAAGTGAAAAGAATCTGAGAGGTACCCTCCCCCTATGCAGGGATATACTATGTGCTGCTTGATTACTCCCAGTGACAAGGCACTCACTACCTAAAAAGGTAATCCATGACGCCAAAGCTCAGATCTGATTGTTACCGTTTGTTATTTCTTCTTTCTTTGTGTCCATAACCACCCACCCTTTTGAGCTTCTGCAGTTGTTCAGAACAAGTCCAACCCTGCTTACCTGTTTGGCAAACAAATACCACATCTTCAGGCTATCCATTCTCCAATCCTTCTGCTTTTGGTTTGATGATAACTTACCTGGGATATTTTCATACAGAAGGCTCTAACTCATCTAGAACCTCCCATGAAATAGGTTTTGGGGGATCCTTGGCAGGGTCCCCCAAGATTCTGCCTGTTCACAGAAGATGGGATATGAGCTAGTCTTCTGTGCCTCAGCCAGCCCCCTCCCATCTGCACTTCGTTGGGAGACATTTTTTGAAAATTTTGCCATGTGCCCGGTTCCCAGCTTGATATCCATTTCCCAATTATCATTTTTGGTTCAGGGTCAGCTGACATACCTTTAGCCCGGGGGGGCATGTGACCAATCAGAGAAAACAACTTGACCAATCAGAGCATAGCCTCCCCTCTGGCCAATCCGAGGAGCATAGCATCTCTCCCACCTCTGATTCTGGAATGGGCCTGACCTGTTGGCTCTAATCTCAGAATTTTTGCTGGGACAATGTGGGAATGTGGTCTCCTACCTCCAGAGGACATGAAGTAGGACCTCCCCATTCTCTTTTCCGTTAGTCAGTAAGCTCCCTTTTTCGCTTAAGCCAGGTCGAGTTGGATTTCTGTGATTTGCAGCTAAGAAATGTCCTGAGACGCTTAGCGCTTCAGGGCACGTCCTTCAGCGTTACTTTGGATTTGCACATAGATTTTGTGCAGCAAGGTTGCACAGCAGACTTTAAATAAAATCCCAGCCAGCATGATTTTTATTCCCAGAAGCAAATCTTGGAGACAGTGGCCGGAAAAGACAGTCTGAAAAGAGAGGATGTTACTGTTATCCACAGGCCTGTCGATCCCCACGGCTGGAAGTCTAAACGACGGTTGTGAAACTCTGGGGGCCCTGATCTTGTCTTCCTTGAGAGGGAAAATAGGAGCTAGTGGGAGACACATCCAAGAAAACAACCTCATAAACACCTGAAGAAGCATCTTTATGAATATAAGCCACATTAATGCAGTCTAGCCTTATTTAAATATCTTAAGGCTCAGAGGAGAGAAAGAGAATGAACTCTCGTATGCAGACTTGGGTTATTGTAATATTTTAGGTAGGGTACCAGGGGGCACCAATTATTCCATTGCTATTGGTCTTCTACTACTCCAGCTTTATTACCTTGATCTGGATTTATATAGCGTTTGATAGTTTATATCTCTAGATGCATAAAAAAATATTGGAATGTGCTGATAGCTTTGTATCCGAGTGTGCCCCATGGAGAGCTAATAAATTATGAAGCTATCTATTTCACTTAAAGGTATAAGCCTAGTTGATGCAGGCCACTGTATTTATGCGTTGGCTTGTGCTTCCGGTTGCTGTTTCTGTGGGAAGGAGCTTCGTGATGGGGGGAGAGCTTTGGGGGGAGCGGGTGTCTGCACAGAAGGCATTGTCGTCGGCTTCAGGCTCGCACCCAGATGCGGCTCCTCCCTCGGCTCATGCCTGCTTCCCTTTCCCCTGCAGGTGCTGTCCCAGGACTCCATGCAGATTTGTGACCTCCATCCCAGTCTCCTTCCTGGGGAGCCCGGCCTGTGACATCGTCCTTTTATTAACCACCTGTTGGGCCTCCAGACTGGGAATCAGTGGTTTAAAGCAAAAATGAGGTCTCGGTGCCACCGAGTCCCTTATGAGCTATGTGACACGGGGGTGGGGGCCAGGGGAGGAGTTCTCTAACCCCAGGGCTTGTTTTTCTAGTGACGTGGGGATCGATAACATCTGTCCAGCCCTTTCCCATCCTCGGACCCCAGGATCTGAAAGGGTCTTAGAGACAAGTGACAGCTGCGAGGCGTAAGTGACCCGGTGGTTCTCCCACGTGAGTGAGCTGCAGAATCAGTGGAGGGCTTGTTAGCACATCTGCTGGGCCCTGTTCCAGAGTCGGTCTGGGGCCTGAGAATTTTAGTTTCCAGCAAGTTCCCAGGTGCTGCTGATGCTGCCGGTCTGAGGACCATACTCGGAGAACCATCGAGTTAAACAGAAGCAGGGGCAGGAGCTGCCAGGCCTTGCCTTGAACCGTGTTGCTGAAGAATTATCTAGAAAGTTTATCTGTTGAGCCTGATTAGGCTGGGGTAGGGCACAGAATCCTCTCTCACATCATCATCACCCAGATGCCGTGGTAGATTAATTTTACCATGAGATGACGATGAAGACAAAGACGATATAATACTTACCACATCGCTCACACTTGCTTTTGCAAATACAACTATCCCTGTCCTTTTGGGGCGGTTTGGCAGCTGTCATCAAGCATTAGGTGAGTGAATGGATCAGGGGTCTGTTGATCCCCATGTTACAGTTAGAAAAGCAAGCCCAGGGAGGTTGCATGTGGGCCACACGGCTCATAAGGGACTCAGCGGCCTCACCTTTATCCCAACCAGCGGTTACCAGTCTGGGGGCCAGGCAGGTGGATAAGAAAAGGGTGACATCTTGGTCAGCGGGGGCCGCCGTGACAGCATCGCTGACTGGGCAGCTTAAGCAGCAGACGTTCATTTCTCACGGGTCTGGAGGCTGGACATCCGAGATCGGGGCGCCCGCAGGGCCAGGTTCGTGGGGAAGGCGCGCTTCCTGGCTCGTTCATGGGGGGCCACCTTCTTGTATCCTCGTGATGGGAGCAGAGAGAGGAAGCAAGCTCTCTCCTCTCCTCTCGTACGGGCACCAATCCACCATGGAGGCCCAGTTCACTCTTGTGACCTAATCGCCTCTCGAGGGCCCCACTTCCCGATACCGCATCGGGGGTTAGGAGAACCCAGCATATGGATTTTGTTCATAACAGGAGGGGTACAAGTTGGGTTCCCAGGAAGAAAACTCTGAGGCAGAGGTTAGGGTGCAGGATGTCTTAATTAAGAGTGTCCCCCACAGGGCTGAGATGGCTGGGCCTTCGCACCCCTAACCTCCATTCATCATTGGCCGTGGTCTGCCCTGGGAATAGGCATGACCCCGGGCTCTGTGGCCTGAGGTTGTGTGCAGCCCACACTTACAGCAGCTGGGGCAACAAGGCCCCACGGTGGGGGTGGGGGGGTCTGGGTAGTGTCCCCGTGCCAGCCACAAGAGGAGGGATGTGAGAACTATAGACGAGGTCCCCGATAAGTTAGTCTTGATATCGCAGAAGCCTGCAGGAAACTGGCTCATTTACCTGCAGTAAGTTCCTGCTGCATAAAGATGTCGAGTCACTTTGCTTTTGGTGGAAAGTTATCTCAAAGTTTTATCTTGTGCTTATCGGGCCTTCTGCTGATTCTCCAGTGCCCTGGTGGGGGGCCCCGCGGACCTCACACCCTCCCCGCGTCCCCTCTCTTGTCCCGCCGGTCTGGGGAGCCTGTGTGGTCTGCGGGAGGGGGGCTTCATCTCTTCTACAGAATCCTTTGTCTAAACACAGCAGGCGGGCTTTGGGAACTCAAAGGCATCACCCATTCTTTGCTCACTCTCTCCGGGCCCCTGCTTCCCTGAAGCAGTGAGCACAGAAGGCCCAGGGGACTGGACGGAGGGTCTGGGAGTGAGGAGGGTGCCCTGCACCCAGTCAGCACAGCGATTTATGTTTCAAAAACGGCACCCCATCTTATCCTAAGAGTGGAGGTGCTGGGTGCGGTGTGGGGCCACAGGGAGTGACAAGGGCAAGGCTGGGAAGGAAGAAGTCAGTCATATAGACCCCAGAGAGAGGGGTCACCAAATGCACGGAGGGCCGTGGGGAGGCACCCGGCTGGGCAGAGCGAGGCTGGGAGGAAGCCTGGCCAGAGCCGTTATTGGGGTTTTCATGGCGAAGGCGAGGCGGGGCTGAGGACGGGCTAGTCGGAAGAAGTCTGGTGGGCTCTGGGCAATGGGGGTGTCCTCTCTGGGCCTTGCACCTGTCCTGGGATGATTTGGGGTGGGGCAGCGTCGGTGGGTTTTAGAGGAGGGGGTGGTTGGGGGTGCGGCCTTCAGACCCGCTGGTTTGTGTGTGAAAGGTGCTCATGGCAGGTGGGTGCTCTGCAGGAATCGGCCAGCCCTTGAGGGACAGCCTCTCCCTGCGCCCACAAGGCTGGACATCAAAAATATGGAAAATAAGAAAATATCATTAATATAACTGGCCCTGTAATGAATGGGTGTCAAGTAGACAAATACAGAATCTAAGGAAACACAGCCACACAGCCACACGCAGCCTCCAACAGGGCCCTGCGTGTGGTCCGCTGGGGAAGTGGCCGTGCCGTCCTTGCCCCTAACCCCCTGGACACCTGGGTCTCCGTCTCGTCCCTTAAGAAGCCCAGCACGACACGCCGGCCGCTCTCAAGGTGACCTTTCAGCATTTCCTGCTTTTATGCCGCCACCTCCTGACTTGATTTTGTGTAAATTTAATGAGGTTTCTCTGTCTACAAAGAGATCGTTTTCTGCTTTCGCTAATCTTAGTGCTCAGCGCAGTCGCACTGCTCAGGCGTGTGTGGGGCCCCCTTCGGTTGCTTTATTTCCAATCTGCAGGTCTCAGTGGATTCCTTTAGGGCACAGGTGTCTTTCTGGGGCTGGCCTCGGAGTTCGAGGATTGAAAGGCATGGATGGAGGACAGACTCGGGGCTTCCTACGTGGTGCGTTTGGCTCAGACAGGGAGACTGGTGTGAAAATATCAGAAAGCATCTTTAATTTGGGTTGAATTAGGCTAGTCTTTAAATTCAATATTAAATACTACGAAAAAGCATTTTAGAAAAAAAAGAGCTGGTTGGAAACGTGTTTTGTGATTTGAGACATTTCATCGAGGCCGGGCCTCGGGATGCGGTCGTACCCAGGGCCCTGGCAGTTCGATGGGCCTTTACGCCAGGGGTTGCAAACTCAAGCACCCACAGGCCTCGGCCGGTAACACACGGAGGGCGTCAGGCTGGGCGTAGGAAATTCGCTGCTCTCTGCCTGTGTTTCGATTCCTCTTTTGATAGAGACTTGGGTACAGAGAAATGTTTCTCTACTATAGCAAGAACGACCTTGTAAGCTCGCCAGAGCAACTGACTCCTAGACTCTGGGTCGGTGGGACAATAGGGAATGGAGGGGACTGTGGCAGACTGGGGAGCAGACGAAGGACATGGGGACAGCTCAGCTCTAGCCAAACAGTTCCGTTTACGAATATAGGCCCAGTGTTGCCAGAGCTGATTTTTCCAGACAGGTCATACATTTCGGATTTTCATGCGAAACCTCCCAATATTTTATAATAGTAACAATCAGTTACAATAAAAAAAACAAAAACAAAACAAAACAAAAAAAAAGTGGGTGGACCAAAGCAAACCAAGGAACGGCAGCAAATGAGAACACGTGGTCTAAGGCCTGCGCTATGACCTCACGGTTCCAGACCTGGAGCCTGCAGGGTTTCTAGAGCCGCTACGCCAACCCCCGGCTCACTTAGACTTACGCGTGCGGGCTCCTTACCAAGAGGCCGCTCCCGCTGGTGGACTCCGGCTGTTGGTGCGCTCACCACCTCATGAGATGCGGTTCCCACCCTTGGCTTGCCAAACTCATAAGAAATTCCCTTGGGAGGTAAGAAGAGAAACCTCTTCTTACAAGCCGGGAGTGGCTGCGCCCCCCGCCCCAGGCTCGGGAGAGAGAATCTGATCCGCTCGGCAGGGAGCCAGGTCCAGCCCCTGGGCAAACCTGGCCGGCTCCGCGGGTGGTCGTGCTTGTGACTCCCAGAGCGGCCAGGGCTGTTCACAGGCTCAGGTCGCTGCCTTTCGGAATGGCCAGGAGCCCCACAAGGTGTGCACACGATTGAGTGGAGCTGGCCCTTGTTTAGGGGCGTCGAGTCCTGCCTCCCACAGAAGCGCGCAGAGATACGCCTGCCCACCCCCGAGGCTTCGTCTCCCGTGAACGTTTACCTTCCGGCTTGATTGTCGCTGTCACCTGTTTCCTGGACAGCCAGATCCCAAAGGCCTCCACCACCCTGGGCGCGCCCTCAGGAAAAGTTTTAATGGATCAAAATTTTCTTGAAATGTGCTCTCTGATCCCATCCCAGCCCTCTGGGACAGTCGCAAAAATAGGGACATTCCTAAGAACTCACAAAGGTTAACCATAAAGCAGAAGCAGCTGAAAACTCCCTGGAGCTGAGTGTGGGGAGCCCCGTGGCGCTGCCCCCCCGCCCGCCCCGCCCCCGCCCGATGCTGAGCTTGGACTGTGAGCTGTGCGATTTCGGAAAAATCCATCCGTCACCGTGAAGGAGCTTGGCAGAGGCGGCGACCCCTTCACGAGGCCCTCTGACCCTGCCCAGGCAGGACTGACACTCGCCCGTTTCCTCAGCTCTGCGTCGTCGTCTTAGGCTGTGTCTCCAGTGTAGCATCGCCATTCGTGTTTGTGGAGTGTCGACGGGGTGCCGGGCGCTGTGTGAAGTACCAAACAGGGAGTGGCTGCTTACCTGTCTGTCCGAGTGAACTAGTCAATATTAGTAACAATAGTGATGTATGGACGTGCTTGGAGCACGCCGAGCACGTCCATACATCACTTCGTTTTCCATCCTCCTAATAACCTCCTGAGGTTTTGCTATTATTACTTCCCAGCCCCAGAAAGATAAAATAACATGCTCAAGGTCATCCCTCCAGGAGCCGGTGGGATGCTGTTTGAACTGGGTCTGACGACGGGCATTTGCACAGGGCGACGCTTGCTCACACAGCTTAGTGTGCGCCCCTGTTTCTGCGGGTGTTGGCTCACTCGCTCCAGGAGCTTGAAAGATGTGGGTGAAGGCGAAAAAGAGCAAGAAAAAGTAAGCTGGGGGTGGGGGTGGGGCGGAGGACAAAGCCACAGACTGGCAGGTGATCCCTGGGGGCATCTTGCTGGGGACAGTTTCCGAGATGAGCTGGGACCAGGTTCCCTTCCCTCTGCTCAGCCAGGATAGCCCAGTGGCTCTGGGAAGCAGCAGCAGACAGGTTTCCTTGAGGTTTTTGCTTGTAAGCGTGTTCGTTTTGCTTGCCAGCCAAGCGACCCCACATGTCTGCCAGGGGGCCTCCTCTCCCGTCACCCACAGAGGACCTCAGAGATTGTCCTTCATTCCCCTTGGCGGCACTGGGATCTGAGATGGAGTTGCATTTCGCTTTAAGTGTATATATCCTGTTCTCCTGGGGCTTGGGCATGTGCCTGCAAGCCTCTTCCTACCTCTCCGTGACGGGGACTGTGACAGGGAGCCCTCATCCTCTTTGATTGGAGAGAATGTGCAGAAGCGCAGGGAGCAGGCGAGCTCGATTGCTTTGCGTTTCGACGGGGGGAGGGGGAGGCTTGCAGAGTTCCATGTGACGCATCCCATCTTTGCCACCCCTTACACCTAGCTCAGAACCAAGGCGAGGGCTGCAGGAGAGGGGCTGCAGCTTGCAGAGTAGATCTGTGTGTGTGTGTGTGACAGTATTATTATTGTGTGTGTGTGTGTGTGTGTGGGTTGTCAAGCCATAGTTGCCCACGGGGGTGGCATGGCTGTGCTGTAGGCTTTAGGCAATTATCAGTTCTCTCTCTAATTCTGTTCAAGGTGACTGTCAAAAATCCACATAAGACTCTCCTAATGAAATGGAAAAGTGTGCAAATTTATCCTCCTGCATACGGATGCCTTTTCTTTTTATCTCCTAATAATTGCTCCCTTAGGTTCAGTTTTATGATATTGAAGGGTCTTTTCTCGTCCAACAATTAGTCAGAACAGTCCACCTCGTGTGCCTTCTGGAGTCTGGACCGTGGAGGCTGACAGGCAGGGATCGGTGGCCGTGGAGCGAGGGCTCTGCCCTTTTTCTTCCTTTCCTGATTTATTTTATTTATTTTCACCTTACAGGGGTGGTTTGAATGCAGGTGAAATGAGATGTTCTTGAGAGTGGATATGTGTGAGGGAAAAATAACATCTTTCAACAAGTCTAGGTGAAAAGATGGCTCTGGAAGGACTTGTTCCGGTTGAAGTTGTCACAGCAACAGATTGTGGCCTTGATGAAACAAGCATCTAATGCTGGGGAACAATTAGCAGAGTCACCTGAGTCCTGTTTTAGGCTTCTGTTGTCAATTCTAATCACTTGAGTTTTAAGTTCTATGTTTTTTGTTTTTTTTTTTTAAATGCATTTGAATTTCTCATCTCTCGGATTTCACAGAAGCGATTCTGGGTCAGCCGGTTCATTCATGTCCTGGCACCTGTCATCAAACCCCAAAGATCTCGCCGAGGCTGACAAATGATTAGCTTCCATGGCAGGGAGACAGAGGCCAGCTTCAGGCGTCTGCTGCTCTCTTTTCTCTGACAGCCGGGCTAGGAAGCAGCGACATAGTTGCGAAATCGCAACAGAGCCTCTGAAAGAGGAGCGTGTCAATCCACGGGATTCATATATTTTTAATGCCGCCTCACTGAAGAAATGTAAAAGCATATGGCGTGCTTTAGGGAAGGGTGGGCGTGGGGGCCATTGCTGCAAAACCCTCGGGTACTTTTGGATTTTATTACCAGTCAGGTTGGATGGCAAAAACCTTGACTTAGAGCTGCGGTTGGCAACTACGACCTGGGAGCCAATCTGGCCCCCAGCCTGTTTTTATAAATAAAGTTTTATTGGAACACAGCCACGTCCATTCACTTGCATATTATCTGTAGCTGCTTTTGGAGCTGCCAGGGCAGAATTGAATAGATGCGACATGCAAAACTTAAAATACTTCCTACCTACCCTCTTACAAAACACGTTTGCCTGTTGCTGTGTCGGTGATGCTACACTCTATTGGTCAAAGCAAACGCAAGCACACCCAGATTGAGGGGGGAGGACGTAGATCCCGCTTCTCAGTGGAAGGTGACACTGCGAAGAGCATGCGGTGCTGCCGCCACCTTTGGAAAATACTGTGACGATGACAAAACAGGACAAAGAGAATGAGAGTGACTGGGATGTGGGGCTGTTTTAGTTTGAATGGTCAGCAAAGTCCTCTAAAAGGTGACATTTAGTCTGAATTCTCGGCAAGATCCGGGGGGAGGGGAAGTTACTTGTACCCTTAACAAACACATAGTATGACGTTGGCCAATGAGGAAGAACACCTTGGCCAGTCGGGATGGGCGCCACCTGCGCATTGTGACCTTGGCTGTGATGATGTCCCAGGAAGAAGGAAGAGCAACGGCAAAGCCCCTGGGATGAGGAAGAGCTTCGCTTCCCTGGACTCTCTACCTGGTCACCCCGCCATCCTGCTTTATTGTCTTCTTTGAGTTTATTCACTTTCTGGAATGATCTCTTTTGTCCATTTGTTCATGATTGGTCTCTCCCACTAGATTAAAGCTCCCTGGCAGCGGGGGCCTCCTCGTTCTTGGAAACCGCATTCTCGTGAGCGCCAGCCTGCCCGGCATACAGTAGGTGTCTGGTTGGAATTTGCTGAGTGAACGATGTGTTTCTGAGTGGGCTGGCCCCTGGCCACGGGGCTCTCGGGCATAGAGTTCCTCCTTGACTTTGATGTGTGTAGCTGCAGTAATTTTCACAAGATTAAGTAATTAGAGAAAAGCCGAAGAATGTCGTCAGCCTTCTGGACACTGGGAATTTGTCGCAGGGTTGATTTGGAACCTGGTGATGAAGCTACTCACGTGGGCCATTGGTCTTTTAAATGAAATTCTCTTTCCTTGAATTGAAAAATGCTCTGAGCATCAGGAGGGAACCGAGCCTAAGGAGCCCCTCGCAAATGGTTTCTGTAATTAATCTCCTGGGACTCGTCGGTGGTGGCATCGTGTCCATTACTTACGCACAGAAATAAAGATAAACGTGGCTGGATGACAGCCCTGGGGAGGTGTAACCCTTGCTTGTTTATGGGGGACGGCAGCACGCAGACGCTCGCCACTGCGATTCGGGTCTGTTTCGATTTGAGACCATGCACACAGGTGAGGAGCTGAGACAGAGTCACATGGTCACAGGAGTTGATGGGTGTGTCCGGCTGTCCCTGTGGTGTCTTCAAGTTTCGGGTCAGCAGCCGCCGTTCTTGGGAAGGGCTGCTCATAACCACAGAAATGACATTTTGCTTTTGAGTGGGCTGTGGACACAGGCTGACTTGATGGAAGCTGTCGATATCCATGAAGGACACTGTGCCAGTCGGACGGGGCTATGACAGATCGGAGTGGACGCTGGCGTCCAGGGGCACGTCGTGTTTGGTCAACTCACCATCACGCGTTCACACGTTTGCTCGAAGCTTGTCGAGTTCCCGCTGTGTGCAAACCGCAGGAGCGTGGCCTTTCGTCACCTACCTGAGCCTAGGTGTCCGAGTGAGCGCGTCCTCACTTGGATGGGTTCCCAAGCTGCCGTTACTTCCTAACCACCTTGTGACCGTGTCCCGGCTCTACCATGACGTCTCAATCTTTACCTTCTAATGGACCCACTTGTTTTTAAACATAGCGCCAAGTTCAGCTTTGCCCTGTTGTAAATCTTACCGGTTTGTTCATCCTGGTTTGTCGTGCAGTTACATTTCTTCCTAAGTCATGTTCCAGTAAATAGATGTGTAAGAAACCCATTTCCGTTATAGATCACCTAAAATAAGGCAGCGCCTCGCACAGCCACCTCCCCACTACCGCGGTTCGTGTGCTTCGCTTCGAGAAACAAGATGTTTGCTTTGGCTGAATGTCTTGACTTATTTTGGCAACTCTGCGAAACTCTGCAGCTTCTACCCACTGTCTCCCGTGATGGTTAGTTTTGCGTGTCCGCTCGACTGGGCCAAGGGGCGCCCAGGTAACTGGTAGAACAGCATTTCTGGCTGTGTCTGTGTGGGTGTTTCTGGAAGAGATGAACTTTGGAATCAGCGAGCCGAGTAGTGAAGACGGCTCTCGCCAGTGTGGGTGGGCGTCACGCTGTCTGCTGACGGCCTGACCAGGATGAAAGGCGGAGCGCGGGCGAGTCCGCTCTCTGCTCCAGCTGGCTCGCCCTGTCCTCGGACACTGGCGCCCTCGGGGCTCCAGACGTGGACCGAATGGTGCCGGCACCTTTCCTGGGCCGCCGGCTTGCAGATCATGGGGCTTCTCGGTCTCCAATCTTGTGGGAGCTACTCCCTCATAATGAATCTCTATGTTCATGTACCTCCTGTTGGTTCTGTTTTCCTGGAGAACCCTGACCTCCCCAAACGAGAGGCTTCTGGCCCGGGCATTTTAGAGTGTCGATGGATCCTGTCTTTAATTTTGAGACTGTTTTCATTGCCCATGTTTTCTTTCTTTTCCTGAAAAAAACGATGTAAGGGCACAGCTGAGGACGACTTTGTCGGAATACCGCTGACTGGCTTCTGGAAAATTCAAAGTGAGCCTGCCCAGAGCGACCGGCCACTTTTCATGGACCTGACGCGCACAGCTACGGTCCTCTCGCTTCTGTCCCAGGGCCTGGAATGGGACGTGCACCAGGCGGCCATAGTCACCGCAGTATCACTGTCTGATTTAACGGTCCCGTGGGATGGACTTCAGTGGTCAGCTGAAGGACAGGGAAATGCTGCTCACTGGTGATGTTTGGCAGAGAGGCAAGCTCGTGTACACCATGACCGTGTTCCTGGACCCCGAGTCAGGACGCGTCATCCGAGTTCACTAACATGCAGTGCCCTACGAGTGTGGGAAAATCATGTTGTCGTTAGCCGTGTGGGCAACCAGGGCATTTTACTGAAAGAATGACATTACAGAAGTGGGGTGGTTGCCGAATGTCTGTAACTTATGGGGGTCGAGGGGAAGGTCGCCCAGACTGGAGGGAGGCCAGGGAGGGGGTGCACGCGCTGCTCTGCTGGACACCGGGCTTTGCTTCCGCCATCCGCACCGCACCGCCGTCCGCATCCGCAGCCCTCCCTTCCCCTTAGCAAGAGATGCGGAATGATGCCCCCGGGCTGAATCTGGCCAACGGGATGTATTTTGTTTAGCTTAAGGAGTGTCTGAAACATAGGGACCAACAAAAAAAAAACCTGAACGATTGCTCATAAATATCTGGAGTTTTGGTTTGTCTTGAAACAGTGGAGGCTCTGGTGATGTTGGCCCTGCCTGCCCACTTGGAGATAGACTCCTGGAATGGGGTGACTAGTGCATGCCCCCTTCAGACAGGTGAGGCCTCCACTTTGCCACAATCGCCACCACCCCATCTTGTCTGCTCCACACAGAGCTTGTCGGTTACTATCTATAATCCCCCATGCATCAGAATCTTATGGTAGGCAAACATTTCTCTGTTCTCAGACTCTGTCAGAAACGAGAGGTAATTCCAGAGGGCTGCGTGTTCCAGGAACAATGGGAGAGAACATCATTGTCAGAGAGAAGATTGTTCCTCCGTACTTAATATGCAAGCAAAACGTGTCGGCCTCTCCATTCCTTTAATGCCGTGCCTGGGCCCTGCAGGCATTTGACTTTCTGACCCCTGGATCCAGCTAAGAGGTCACAGAGGGGCCCTGCGAAGCTGGCCATCTATAGGAAGCCCCTTGCAGAGCCTGCTGCCTCCAGATGCAATAAACAGGCTGCCTGGGCCCCTTGGAGATGGAGCGGATTGGAGTCTGTTTCATCCTTAATGAATGAATTGAATAGTTCACAGCAGGGGAAGCTTTTACCCAGCGGTTTTCCACTTAGAACTACTCTCTCCTTCTCTCCTTAACTGAACAGCTGAGTTCGCTCTCATGTAGTACCCTGTGGAAGTGGGGGTGGCGCTTTTACACCTGTGGGGACACTGATCCCCCCCAAGTGCGAGGCCAGACTTCGCTTCTGTCCATCTTTGCGCCGTCCACTTCACCTCGCAGGGGAGGCAGCACAGGGCGGGTCGGATGTGTGATGCGAATCTGTCCTTTCCTGTGCACCGCACGGGGAGGCAGACTGTGCGTGGACCTTGTGCGGCTGCCTAACCCCGTGGGCCTCCGCTTCCTCGGTCCACAGCAGGCATGACCGAGGGAAGGCTTGCCCCAGCGAGGGAGCCGTGATCGGCGGCCTTGTGCGTTTGCTCGCCACGCCAGTGCCGGCCCTCGGCGCGGTTTCGTTCCCAGCCTAACGTCAGCACCTAGGACAGTTCCCGGCCCGCGTCGGGTAAACAGTCGTTGCTAGAGAGGAGGAAGGCGTGGTGTGGGGGTGGGTTTGGAAGGCGTGAGCATCTGAGATGTGAGTACAGAGAAGCGCTCTCCAAACCAGAAGTCAGACATAGGGTGCGACCAAGGGTTTCGGGGTGCCTCCTGGGACATGTGATCTGGATGCGAAGCACTGGCGTTTGTGGGTGTGTTAACGGTTTATGGGGAGATGGGACCAGACGTGGAAAGTCACAGCCACCTCAGGGAACTGTGGAGCAGATTTGCTCCAGATGTTGGCCCTGGGTGCTGGCTGTTAGGGAAAGCTCTGGGCTTGTGTATTAGTCTTCTGTTGTTGCTGTAAGAAGCGGTCACAAACGCAGTGGCTTAACGCAGCACAGATCTATTATCTTACAGTCTGGAGGCCAGACGTCTGGAGTGGCCTTAAGGGCTACGCTCAAGGTGTTGGCCGGGCTGTGCTTTTCCCTGGAGGCTCGGGGCGGCGGGGTGGGGGAGGGGGAGGAATCTGCTTTCTTGCCTTTCCAGCTGCTAGAGACGCCTGCGTTTTCCTTGGCTCGTGGCCCCTTCCTTCAGCTTCGGGGTGCATCAGCCCAACCTCCATCGTCACAGCTCTGACTCCGGCCCTCGGCCTGCCTCTTACGGGGACCCTTGTGGTTACGTGGGGCCCACCTGGGTACCCTCTTTCTCTCTCGGCACCGCGCTTTGTTTCCCTGGCAGTCTTCCCGTGCCTTTCGGGACTCTTCTGAACCTCTGCCTTATTAACTAGCGAGCTGGAATATATTTTGCCAGCTGATAGAATTAATTTGGTTCTTTGCCGGAGCTGCTGTTTTCCTCTGCCTCAGATGTAACAGCCCCGAGGCGAGGCCGTCTTCTGCCGGGTCTCGGGCTGTAAGATACACCTCTGATTATACCTACAGTACTTTGCACTTCACTGAGCACACCTGGGCCACTTGCCCTGTGCTGGCTCCCTCACTTGAATGCTGGTAACCCTGGCAGCTGATTCGGGGTGGGGGTGGGTGGTGCCGCTGAGTGCTGTTGGAATTCCAGTACCTTGGAGGGGCTCCCTGACGCCTCACCTTTCTGCAGTGGCTCCAGGAGAAATAATGATTTCTTGGCGGCAGAAAGTGGGGTGACAAATGTGGAGTCTTTGTGGAGTGAGGCAGGCATCCCTTCTGGTTCCTGGCAGAGATGCTGTTTAAATGACATTTTTCTTGAAGATGAGAGAGATGTTGGGAGCTGCATTGGGACTGGAGCCTGGTAATTAGCTCTTTACCTGTGTCCTGAGGATTCTTGCACAGCCTCTTGTCAAGGGAGCTTGGGAGAGGGTCTACTTTGTTCTGACCCAAGATGAATGAGAACTTTCTCCTTGTTGAAACAAAGCGAGAAGCCCAGGTGTCTGGGGATTGCACCATCACCTTAAATTTCCCTGGCGCGGTAGGATCCAGCCTGGGGCATGATTGACCGCTTATTTCATATGTGTTAGAGACGCTGTAGATAACCGAGGCCTTAAATAACAATGGTTGGAGCAAGAAAGAAGTGTATTCCTCTCTCACATAAAAGAGCCTTAGTAAGCACCCAGGGCTGGTGCAGCAGCCCCACTCCGCAAAGCCCTTGAGGTTCAAGTCCCTTTCAGCTCACTGCCCTTCCCGAGGGGCGGGCTGTCTTCAGGATGTAAGATCTAGCTCCAGCCATCCCTCCCACACTCCAGGCAGCAGGAAATGGGAAAGATCAAGGACGAGAAAGGACATGTCCTTGCTCCTCAAGATCATTTTTTTTTTTTTAAAGAAGTTGCTTGCAGAACCTCCTCAATGTTCCATTTCCAGAACTCAGTGATGTTAACCTGGCTTCACCCCCAAAGCAGAACCCGATGTTAGGGCTCACGTGCACGTGACTTATCCTGGGAATGGGTTCAGGAACTGGAATGGGGTAGCTGGGGAGAGGAGACGGGAGGATGGACAACCAACCCGAGGCTGCAGAGTGAGCCGGTGACCACTGCGGAGACCGCCTCCAGGAGGTGTGGCTGAGACGCGGTGGGCGGGCGTGTCGCCCAAAGGCCACTGTGCCTCACTGCTCCCAGCACGTTAATTCCGTGGCCTCGAAGTTCTGCACGCGTGCAGGATGGCCAGGAAGAGTCTCTGCAGAGACTGTCGGCAGAGAGCGAGACATACGCGATGCCACAGAGGTGCTGTCAGGCTACCTGTGAGCAGACCTGTAGCTGCAGCAACAGCCAGAGCAAAATGGATGGGCCCAGAGGATGCGAGAAGGGGCCTTAGGTGTATGACCTCCCTTAGCTGCAAAGGACCCTGGGAGATGAGCCCAGCCGGAAGCAGGGTTTGGTTATTGTCAAGAGGGTGTTGGAGAACAAGTGGAAGAATCCGATATCTTTGTCCAAAAGTTAGGGATCTTCGATCTCAGTGGTCTGGAACTCAGCTGAGAATATGTAAAACGCTCTCTGAGTGGCCAAGATAGCTGTCAAAGTCCGCGCACTGAAGCCCACACTCGTAGGGTGGCCTCAGAGACCCCGTTGGAGGCCCGCTCACTCGTGCTTCGGACACAGTTCTAGCAAGCATATCGTCTGTCTCCCAAGAGCCAGCACGAGAAAGTGGGTGGAGGGGGATTTTTACGGCTGTGTCCGCAGACAGAACCCTAACATTTCTCCCAACTCCAGCCTGTCCTTTACAGACGTTCAGAGTGACATAAAATGCAGGTGTCACCTCCTCCTTTAGAACTTCCTGATGCGCTGGATCTGGTCCTCATCTCCTTCTCTACTCTCTTGCCTGTCCCCCTCGGAGCCGTTCTCCATGACGGACTGCAGCCCTTCTCATGCCCTCTGCCCACCACGGTTCCTCTTTCTAGGGTCTTCTCCCCAGCCTGGCCACTCCTGGTCCCCCTTCAATTTCCTGGTCATTCTTCAGTTTTCTGTTGAACGTCAGATCGGCTGGGCCTCCCATCACAGGTTCTGCTGGCACATACTTTGCCAATATTTCTTGTTCAGTGGTTTTTGCACTCGACTGGACTGTATGCTCTGGGAAGGCAGGGTTAGAGCTGCGTCTGTCCTGTTCATGGCTGTATTTCCTGGCACACAGTAGGGGCAACAAAGTCTTTGTGAAATGGAGGGAAGGATGGAAATATAGCATATCTCTGATCCCAGGTGGCTTCTTTCCAGTGTGTGTCCTTGACTCCTGAGTGAGCGAGGGTGCAGAGTCCACTGCTGGGGGTCCCTTCCCAGCTCATGCTTTATTGCTGGGGGCTCTACTTAAAACCATGCTTAATTGCTGCCGCCACCCAGAGCTCAACACAGACATGCACAGAAAGGGAGCTGGGTGAATGAATCAGTCATCTAACCAATCAGCCCCTCTCAAGGAGGGACACTGCCTCCTACTGGATGTGGGGTGTATTGGAGACCGAGGCACCTTGGCGTTGGCAAAGCTGGTCATCTTTTCAATTCTTCCTGCTGTCTCTCTACTTTCAATGAAAAATATTCACCTTAAGCTCTTTTCCTCCAGATATAAAACGAACTCAATGAATATTAAAAAGCTGAACTATTAGCCCTCCTGAAAATTCTTAGAAAGGATTCTTCTGCCACCCTGATTTTAAAACCAATATTGAAATAAAGGACAAAAATAAAAATCATCCATGAAATGTTACCATTAATTTACTTTCTCCCAGTCTCTGTACAGGAGATATTAAAATGCATGTAAACACACACACGATGATTATCCTAAATATAAAGGTTTGCATCTCGAATTTTTTTCACTTGCATGAAATTTTGAGCATGTTCCTATATCTTTAAGTTTTCCTCAAGAACGAATTTTGAAGACTGCATAGTACTTCCAAGAAAGGGCATACCTTTCTAAATTTAACCAATCTCTATATTTTGAGCAGTTAGATTGCTGTGGTTTTTCGCTGCCATGAGTTTATTGCAGTGAATTTTCTTATAGATTCTTAGAAATACAGATTCCTGGGTTAAGGGTATGATTATTTTTCTGTCTTTCAATTTACATTGGCAAATTAATTTTATAAAGATTATCCGTTGACATCTCCACCAACGATATGTGAGTTTTTTTTTTTCTTTTTTTTAACTGTACCTTCAGCAATCGCGATGACGGTAATTTAAAAAAGTGAATTTGATAGTCTTCAGATTACCTTTCAAACCTCCGGGATTGGATGGGTTGTTCCGTAATTCCGATTGCTGTGGAAATAGGGCAGCCTTCTCTCCTTATTCAAGTGTTTACATGCCACCTGTTTCTGAAACAGGACGTGCAGTCGCACACAGCAAGAAAATACAGAAATCCAGCACAGTCGGTAAAAGCGGCAGTTTTCGCTTCCCATTTTATTAAGCCCTTTTCGTGCGCTGGAAAGGCACGTCTCGCTGTTGCGGGTGATTGGTGGGGCGGGGGAGCCTCCACGTGGATAGCCACGCCTGCCGTGGGCGTGGCCGCCGCCGCGGAGACGCGGGTTAGAGGCTGCTCTCCCGCCCCGCGTGGTTTGCTGCTGCTGCCAGTTACCTTCCAGTGAAGAAAGTTTAACAAATCAGCCGGAGTGGTAAGGCTCCCTCTGCAAATGATTCAGTTTCTCTGGAGCCATGCGTCCCTTTTCTGCCATCTCTGGTTCACCTTCATTTACATTTTTAGCAGACTTGAACTGCAAACCTACTGTGTGCACAGCTAGCACCTGGGTAGGTCAGCGGAAGCAGAGGGCACAATGGGGAGGCCGCGTTTCCCCAACTTCAGTCTTCGATGTATTATTACCTTCATAATTATTATTATTATTATTTTTTGCCCCATCTGGAGGTATTCCTGTGCTATTTTAAATTTAATATATAATTTTAAAATTGACTCATTGATTTTACTTAAATACGTTTACTTTAAAAGCATCTTTATCACTATTACAAATGGAAAGCCAGTATCATTTGCCGTAAATAGATAGAAACCTTCCAAATAAAGACGCTGTGAACAACGCAGTGGTCTTGCGATCCAGCGGGATACTGCGGCCTGCCAGCGCCCTCAGGCAGGCCTGCTGTCTCTTGGTTAATGGGGACGATTAGCCACATGTTAGAGACGTGTTAGCACGAAACGGAAGCCTCCTCTCTGTAGTTGAAGGGTTGCAGGGTTTCAGGAGAAGTAAGAAGCCAGTGACTTTCTAATCGACATTCCCGAGGATCTTCGATAACTGCTCACGCTGGCGGAGCACCCTGGGTAAGGGCTGGCGCCGGCGGCCTTGGGAAGGACTGGGACGCCAGGCCAGAAGAGATGGGCGCGTTGGCGGGGAGGCTTCTGGACACACTGGGGTTTCTCGGGGGCTCAGGAGGAGTTCGTTCGAATAGCAGGATACATCGATGAATAGAGGTTCTGTGTTTCTCAGTGGGTTAGTCCCGTTTACGCAAACAGCTTTCCCTTTGGACCAGGGGTTGGTAGCTTGATGGACCCACACCTGCCTTTCGATAGGCACCTGCATCCGTGCCTCTGGAGGCGTCCCGTGCTGTGCCAGCTCCCGTGAGTGCTGGGCACGAGAAGAAGGAAACCGAGCTGGCACCCAGTCCGAGCGGCATGTGGTGCAGACGTGTGCGGCCGGATTATTTTTATTTGTGATAGCTGATTCACAACCGTCTCCATGGCGACGGGGGAGCTGAAGGCGGAGGGAGGAAGTGAGTCGTCCCACTATTAAATGACTCGATGAGAGGAAAAGGCCCTCCAACACATTAAGGGTTAATTGAACGCTGCGGCCTTGCCTGGCGGGTCATCCCTCTCCCGCTGCAGATGTTGGCATTTTCACCTCCGGAGCGTGGCTCCCCGTGTGCGTGTGAATGTCATGCTTTGCTCGAGTGCAGCCAGATGTTGAGGGGCAGGAGGGCCACCGGCGACTTCATCCACAGGTGCTCTCTGCCTCGGAACGTTCAGGAAGATGCCGCTCTCAGCGTCAGAGTGTGTGTGTGTGTATTTATGTGTTTTTACATGGAATTGTATACAGACAGAATCATCTGCATGCATTATATGTTAAGAAACACAAACACACAATGAACACCCACATACCTGACACCTAGGGTAAAGGGTGACACACGCCGGGGGCCACTACGTCTCCATTTCCCCAGACGGTCTAGCTTTCTCTTGTCTTAGCAGAATCTTTACCAACATCCCTGTGTGCTCTCAAACGCGTGTTCAGGTCTGGATGATAAATCGCGCGCCTACTCTGCTTGTGAAGCCCCTCTGTGTGTCTCTCCTCGAACAAGACCTCTCCCCACATTTTAGTTTCTCGTTCTTTCGCTGTTCCGTTTGCATCCCTAAACGACACGTTCTTTTGGGTTGTCTCTTTACAACCTGTGCGCGAGGCGTTCTTTCGTGTCACTCCCCTATCCCCGAGCGCCGGGTCGGGGAGACACACCCCGGAAGCTCTGTGTAGCGGTGGTTCATTCTTTCGCACCGCTGCGTACTATTCCATGGGAGGAAAGCGTCACCATCGCTCCATTCGACTGCTGGCGGACATTGGGATCCCCTCCGCTTTTCGCTCTGATGAACAAGGCTGCCGTGAGCACACACGTGTGGATTCTCCAGGCTCTGTGTCTAGAATTGCTGGGCCATGCGTTCATGACACCTTCAGCTTTAGCAGACGACCCCAAACCGTTTTCCAAGGTGGCGTGACAAGTTTGTGCTCCCGCCAGCAACGTGGGAGTGTTTTGGTTGCTCAGCATCCTGGCTGGTGCTTGTCGCCAGCCTGCATAAGGTTTACCAGTCCGATGGGTGCAAGTGGCAGCTCATTGTACATTTAGATTGCGGTGCTACCCGAGACCACGACCAGCCTGCCCAGCTCTGGGCTTCAGTGGGAGGGAGTCTGCTTTCCTATAAACGGGAGACCGGGCTCTGTTCTCCAGTGTCAGCTTTACAGGAGTAAAGTCAGTACGTGGATCAACATCGGCCTTACTTCTTTGTCTGTTTTAACTGGTTGAGAACTTGGGTGGGCTTTTCCTTACCAAGCAGCCCTGTGACACCAGCTGAGTGTCCTACAGTTGAACTCAAGCCTGACACCATCTACCTGGAGATGGGGTCGGATCCTACAGGTCAAGGGCTCAGTCCCACAAGACCGACCCCATTTCAGACGCCTATTGCATGTCCAGGTTGTCGCCTTCTGACCAACGGTCTATAAACAGATTCCCGTGACCCTCTCCTTGAGTTCAGTTAATTTGCTAGAACAGCTCACAGGACTCAGGAAAAGTTGCCTTGCTGGATTGCTGGTTTATTAGGAGAGGATATAATTCAGGAACAGTCGGATGGGAGAGGTGCACGGGACGGGGTAGGTGGAGAGTGCGTGGGCCTCCCTGCATGCACCATGTCCCCAAGCACCTCCACGGGTCACCAAGCCAAGCTCTCTGAACCCTGTTCTTTTTTTTTTAATGGAGGCTTCATGACAAAGGCATGATTGATTAAATCGTTGGCCATTGCAGTACGGTCAATTCGACCTCTAGCTCCTCTCTCCTCTCTGGGCCTTGGGGGGTGGGGCTGGAAGTTCTAACCCTCTGATCACATGGTGGGTTCCCCAGTCAGCCACCCCTCATCCTGTGGTTATACCGGGGCTTTGCAAAAGTCACCTCATTAACAAACTCACCCCAGCGCACGGGGCTTCCTCTGGCCCCTGAGTTCGTAGGGTTTGTTGTCGGCGCAGCCTTTTTCCTGTTTAGTCCGAAGCCATTAGCCCTTCGTGGGCTGTAAGTCTTGCTTCCTTAATTTGCAGTCTTACACTGTCCTCGTCTTTATGCTTCCTTCGGGGGCAGTGCGCTGTCCAGGCTGATTCTTCCAGGAGGCCTTCGGCAGAGCCCGTTGTGGGGTAGGCCTGATGAGAAGGGCTGCTGGTGATGGATCGTGTCTACGGAGATGAGGAAACCGAGCCCCTTCCTTTGCCAGGGCTGCACCTTCCAGGAGCAATGAAAGACAGAAAGAAAGAGGGACGGGCTGTGACCTTGGGCGGGAGGAGCATCCGCATTACCGAGGAGATTTTCTTTGCCTGGAGAAGTTGGGTAAAATTTCTCAGATGAGAGACAAGTCTGAGGTGGGGTTTGAAGGACGAGGAGGAGTTGGGCAGCTGGCCAAGGCACTGTGGGAAGTCCGCATCGTAGGCTAACCGCGTCCTGCCTTCCCAGCTCCGGGCAGTATTGTGGTACTCTTATTCCGCATCCTCGGAAACCTCTGGCGGGAAGATTCTTTTAAAGGCAAATACTGATGAATATTGAAAAACATGCTTTCTGCATCCATGGGGTCCTGCCTCTGAGCACGAATCCTTTGGAAATGAGGTGGGAAATCGGTGGGGTGGTGACTTACTCATCCCTCCTTTTATTTGAATGCACAATTTGCATCCGTTGGCTGTTTGAATAAAAGATCAAGGGACATAGCGCAAACCCGTATTCACGGAACTGTGACTGCCCTGGCTTCCGTCCTGACCTCGCTGGGGTCAGACGACTCCAGCTGGTGGCAGCAGCTGTCACCACCGAGGTATGTTCTCCGGGCATTCTTCAGCTGCTTAGATCGGACTGTGCGTCCGAGCACAGTGGCCAGCATTGCAGAGGCATTTGAGCATTTGGCTCGTTAGAACAAAGCCATCCGGTGAAGTGAACTATCTATCCCGGACTCCGTTCTAATGATGATTAGCTGGGAGCTCTGATGAGCTGGCCCTGGGCCGTGCTTGATTTTGGGCACCTCAGTGCAATTTGGGGGTGTTAGTCAAGGCTGAATGGCTGGGTGGGAGTTGGGAATGAGATGTTCTTTCTCAGTGGGGATGCCTTGAGAGAGCGTTTGTGTGGGTGTGAGTCCCCCATGTCCTGGAGGCTGCCTGTCTGTTAAGCGATGTGTGCTTCATCTTCGGTGACCTGACCCTTGGTGGTGCTGCCAGTCACATCAGCTGAGGCGCTGGCGTCTCCCCTGACAGCTGGCGGGGTAGCTGGTGTCAGCGTGCTGGGAAGTCGGTATGACTCCCAGGAGGCAAGTGTGATGTTTTAATCTGGAAGAAGCACTGACTGAGGGGCGCTGGGCGGGGCGCAGCTCCTCCCAGCGACTCCCGTGTGGGCGGAGCTTTAGGTCCCGATGAAGCGATCCTTTACCACACTGGCTTGCCTCATTAGGCCTTAATGCGGAGGACTGAGCTGGATTTGTGAGTGTTGTGGGTCGAATTGGGTTCCCCCCAAAAGATAGGTCCAAGTTCTAACCCCCAGTCCCTGAGACTGTGACCCCTTGCTGATCTGGTCATGTCATAAGCCTTAGCCATAAGCACAACCGTATGCTGAATCCCCCGAGTCTTTTAATGAATCGATAAATGTATGGGTGGTCTTAGGAAACCCCCAAACAGGATGGTTCATTGTACACGCTAACATTAAAAAAATCAGTTCTAGCATTAAAGAAATTCAGAGTGCATGCTTTGGTGATAGTGATAATAATAAGTATCAGTGGTTATATTCCTGACTAATATATAGTGCTCATGACGTGCCCGGCCACTGGTCTGACCACCCTACACAGATGGCCTGATTTAACATCCTCGTGACCGTCCTTAGAGGTAGGTATTACTTCCGTTCCCACTTTATGGATGAAAAGACCGAGGCGCACGGAGGTTAAGGGGACGCCCTTCATCGCCCAGCTCGTAAGTGACAGGGCTGAGAGTGAAGTCCCCAGACTGTGAGTGGCAGACACTTGGGCTCCTTTTAAAACACAGGACTCTTCTTGGCCTTGTGACCTGGGCCAGCGTCTTTTGGAAAGTAGCTTTGGTCACAAGAGGCTAAATGCGGTTTTTATCTTTTCTGACGGAGAGTGTGTCACTGAGGATAAACTGCGATAAGTCCTCTCAAAATTTCAGTGGCTTAAAATTACGTTTATTCCTTGCTCTCTATATAAGTCTATGCCTGGCTGTCTGGGGGCTGTGCCCGGGTTGTCCTCACTCAGGGACCCCCTGCTCTCATGCTGCTGGGTGTCTGTGCGGGGGAAGGGGAAGGCTGTTCCGCCCCTCCCCCTGGGGGGGCGGGAGCGCTCGTTTCCCATTGGCCAGAAGAGCCCCGTGACCCCGCCCACGCCCGGGGGAGCCAGGAAGTGAGTCCCCCATGGACCCCTGAAGCTGCAGAGGACAGTTTAAATAGCACAGGGAATACCACAGCGAGGATTAGGAGAAAAAACTTACTTTCCGTGACTCCAGGCTTGGATGAAGACCGCTCTTAGAAGGAAGAGCGGGGAGCTAGAGCAGAGGGGTCAGAGGGAGCTTGTCATTGTCAAAGGCAAAGTGGGGATACGTGGAGGGGGGAGCGGATAGTTAAGTCCTTTCACAGCGCACTGAAGTGATTTCCATGACAACAGCTCCATTACAGAGAGCCGAAATGTCCTCCTCCGTCAGGGAACACTGAGAAATTACGCCACCGTGAACCCAGGCGACTGGCCTTGTGGGTGGAGGGCAGACAAAGGGCCCAGTAGGGCCCCCTGCAGTTCCCTTTCGGGGCTCACCATTTCACCCAGCAGGCCAGGAGCACAGAGGGACAGAGAGGGGCGCGTGCCAGAGCCAGTGAACAGGGGCGGGGGCGCGAGGGAGTGGGCCAGGGAGGAAGGTGGGGAAAGCAGGGACTGGGGTGATTAAGGAGGCGCCTGTGTTCTGCGTTGGGGGCAGGCAGGGTTGCAGAATGGGTGCTGGAATGTTTCCCCACAGAATTAAAATTCAGGTTTGGGGTCCTGGGGTGTGGTGGGAAGAATCTGGGCTCCGAGATCACACAGTCATGGTTCGGAACCAATTCCCCCTGTGCTTTTTGCGTTTGAACTTTAATTTCCTTGACTGACATGCCTACTGGCAGGATGATGGTGGGTGACAAGGTAGCCCGGCGTCTGGCCCGCAGGTGGCGCTGTGTGTCACGCGCCTGTGCTCCCCTCCCTGTGGATAGGGGTGCTGGCGGAGAGAGTCCATCTCAGGGGCGAACCCTGACCCTTCGTTACCGGCTCCCGGAGCCAGTGTTGGGAAGGGTCCTGAAGCTCTGTGAGAGCTGCAGGCACTGTGCACGTCTGCCTGGGACCCGGCAGCTGCTGCCGTGTGTGCCACCTGTTTGCCACCCTTGCGTTAGCCTCCTGCATCCCAGCCTTGTTTCTTCCCGCCCCCTTCCAGGCATTCTCCGGTCCACTCCGACTCGTCAGTGGTGGGCTCATGCCCCTTGAGCGTGCCGTGTGCTGCCTGCCCCCTCCGGCCTGGAGCCCTCTCCCTCTGCCCCAGCTCATCCACGTTTCATCCTATCCTTGAGGATCTGTTAATTCCCCTCCTCAGCGAAGCTCCTCCAACCCACCTCCTGCCCCGGCCATTCCAGGACCAAAAGGTGTCGCCTTTTTCTGAATTCCCACGACACACACCACCTCTGCCATGGCCTCCGCGTGCTTCCCCTAACAGCTTCCCATGTGGGCATCAGTGCCCTGAGCACCCTGCTGGCCTCCCCTGACTGTAAGCTCCCCAAGGGCAGCCATGCCGTCCGCTCCCCTGCGGTTGCCCCCACGTCCACCGCCCCAACCTTCACACCCCTTCCCCTATGCAGGGATGGGATCTGGGTGGTTTAATTAGCAGACTATGGAAGTATACTGTGTAGGGACCTGGATATAGTGATCAGAGATTCTCACGAGGAGTCCTAGCACTGCTCCTTCAGGGCTGTGTGACCTCACATAAGTCCCTTGACCTCTCTGAGCCTCAGATCCCTCCTCTAAGAGAGTCGCTGGGAGCATGCAGCGAGCGAGCGTGTATCGGGCGCTCTCAGTTCTGGGCGCGCAGTAAGCCCTTACCGTGGGGTAGTGGCTGCTGCTTCTCTCTCCTCTTTGTCCTTCTCCTTCCTTCTGTGCCTTGTTCTTGGACACTCATTTCAGCGTGACTTCTCTATCTTTCACCAGGCTGGTCCACAGATATTGATCAGGTTGTCACTGGGTTGCTACAGCTGGATGCCCTGGAGGATTTGGCGCAGGAGAAAGAGGCAATTTGTCCACTCATGGAAAACCCCCAGCCCAGGGGTGCCCCCGGCACCGTCGTTCCCCACTTTAGGCAGCAGCTGTATTCTCAAACGACTGTGTGCAATTTCAATTTAATTCGTTTTACCATGAGCCCCCTTTTAGAAATCCCAGGGGACCCGCCAATTAAAGACCTGTTTGACAAATCCTTTTGTAAAATGCAGCCACCAAATTGTTCTGCTTTGCGATTTTTGGCTTTGTATATATTAGGTTTTCTTAACGTAGGTACAATTTTAGCGGCGAAACCTCCTTATCATATTCCAGCCAAGTTTTTGAGCTTCAGCAGTCAAAACTGCTACTTATTTCATCCCATTGAATATGTATTATATTCCAGAAAGATATTTCCAACTCATGAAAATTAAGTGAGAAAACCAGAGTTACCAGGGTTAGCCTACTGTTCCCGCCATGCCCCGACTCTCGCGGAGGCGTTGCTGGCGGATGCTGCCCTTGATAAAGCAGCAGGAGTGACGGAAACCAAGATGCCGCGAAGGAATGGTCTGGCCTGGGAAGCACGTAATTACTGTGCGTGTCAGTCTCCGTAATGAAGGATCGATTGGGCCGAATCCAGAGCATAAATTACCAGGGGAAGGGGCGAGGCGATACGTCAAGTACAATAATTTAGCCTCTGAGTGGCCCGAGGCAGCTGCCCTGAGATGCGCTGATGCTCCAGGGTGGAAAGCCATGCGCTGCGCCTCCCAGGGACGCGGAATGACTCGGGAGAGGATGCTGAGACTGCCGCTCTGTCCGCCACGCCCTCCTGGGGAAAAGCTACATTCTTAGGAACAGCCTTGAGATCACTGCCTGGCCCTCCCATTTTACAGACGAAGGAACTGAGGCTCAGGGAGGGGAAATGGGGTTCCCAAAGCCTCCCAGTGAATCAGGAGCCATGTTGGCCCTGGAAACCCCAGGTCTTACCCATGGTTGCATCTGCCACCCGCAGGGTTCCACCCCCTCCCCAGACTGCAGAACAGACTAACAGCCCCGTTTCCTAGGACATATTGCTTTCTAGGGATAGGTGGTATTTTGTCTTGTTATTTATTTAGTTGATTTTTCTGAACAGATGTGCATGTACATGTTCAAAATTCAAAAAGTGTATGTTGAAAATCAGGGCTCCGTCTCCCCCACCATGCCCCAGCCGCCCCAGCCTCCCCGGCCTCCCTCCCAGAGGCCTCTGGTATTATCAGGGGTTTTCTGTGTTCTTCCTGAGACACTTCTGTACATGTGCAAGTAAACACATTTCCCTTGGTTCATTCACTCACACACGATTATTTATTGGGCAGCTTCATGTGCCAGGCTCTGTTGTACGTGCTGAGCTACAGAACAGCAAAACCAAGATCTCATTGCCGTGCAGTTGACATCACCACCCCCTCCCTTGTAGTGGCACATAGTTATGAGCATTTATTAAACCTTAACCTTATGTCTTTGAGAGTCTTTCTTACCAGTTCATGTAGAGTTGCCTCTTTCTTTTTAATTGTGGTGTTGCGTTTCACCATAATTTATTTAGCCAGTACCTGGTGGATAAGACATTTAGATGGTTTGTTTGTTTGTTTCTTTTTTCTTTCTCTCTCTCTCTTTCTTTTTTATCTTTTTTTTTTGTGATTATAAGCAATATTATAAGATCCTTGTACACAAGTTTCTTTTTGCACATGTGGGAATAGATCTGGTAATTTATTGGCCACCGTGGCCAAATGTCTGGAGAGGTCGGTATTCAGTCTTAGCTATATCCAGGCACCCAGTACAAGTTGGAACTGATCTCTGAGTCCTGCTTTGCTTCATTCTCAAAAATTAGAAGCCTTATTAAATCCTTATTCAAAGTATTGAATTCGAATCCTTTATTAAAAGTATCAATTGCACACTTCGATATGCTGAGTGTCCTAGGCGCTGGGGATAGATTGAGGAAGAAAACGCACTAGAGCCTGGTCCTCATAGAGCCGACATTATCAAGACGCTCCACCCCCATCAGTCAAAGGTTTATCTTCTCCCTGATTAGTGGAACAGAAACCTCCTTCCTCCCAACAGTAAGAAGTCTCAGGATTGAATATCATTGGACAAGCATGTGTCATGTGACAATCCCTAATCCAATCATCTTGGCTGGGGGCGGGGGGGGGTGGGAATAAGCTGATTGGCCAGGCCGCAGCCCTTGGAGCTCGGGGGCGGAGTTGACGTCATCAGAAACCATGCGGGCTGAGGATGGGGGCGGTTCCCCAAAGCCAGCCGTGCTCCGGTACAGGAGAAGGGCATGTCGCTGGCGGGCATGGATGTTCACTACAATGCAGACAGTCGGAGGCGAAGTCATGGCTAGGGAACCCCAGAGAAGGGGGAGAAGGGGGCGGAAGCGAGAGGGGGCTGGGGCTCAGGCAGAGGCTTGACTAGCTGCTCGGCAGGGCCTAGGGAGCTGGCAGAGGCAGGGAACGGGGGTCATGAAGACTCAGAGAAGATCAACATCCTTGAAAGGGCGTCTTGAGGTGCTCACTGCTCCCGGAAAGCCTATGCTTCTAGCAAGAGCACGCTGCTCCGGACCCATGTCTACTGAATACCAGTCACGGGAGGGAAAAATGCGCTAAACTGCATTAACCTGAGGTGAATTATAGTGATGCTACTTTTACTGAAGTCATTCTAGTGCCAGATACTTAACACGTATGAGTCCGTTTCATTCTCACCACGGCCTTCTGAGGCAGGTATTATGATCCTCATGCCCAAGACCGCCCAGCTTGGGGCAGAGCCGGCCTCCGAACCCAGGCAGTCTGGCTTCAGAAGCCACATCCCGCTCCTGCCGCCCTCTGCGCTAATTCGAGTGTGGGGGAAGAACAGTAGAGCTGGAGAACCAAGCCCTGGTGCTGGCTCTGACACCAAGGAGCTGCCTGGTCACTGGGAACCGTCATGTAATAGCTACGTGCCTCCATCTCCACATACCCACGATGGCACACCAGCCTGCCCCGGAGTTCTTTAAGGATCAAATGAAGTCTTTGGCAGGAAAACCTTTTGGTGGGAAAACAATATAAATGCTCTCGCACATGGGTCAGTTTCCTATTGCTCCTGTAACAAATGACCACAAACCTAGTGGCTTAAAACAAACATACGTAATTGTCTTACAGTTCCGAAGGTCAGGAGCCGGAAGTCAGTTCCGATGGGTGAAAATCAAGGTGTCAGTGGCCTGTGTTCCTTCTGGCGGCTTGAGGGAGATTTTTTTTTTCCTTTTCCAGCTTCCAGAGGCTATGCTGGTGTTTCTTGGCTCACGGCCCCTTCCTCCATCATCAAGGCCAGCAGTACAGCAACATCAAAGCACACCCCTTCCCCCGCCCTCTGCTGCTGTCATACCATCTTCTCTGACTCTGACCCTCCTGCCTGTTTCTTAAAGGACCCTTGTGATTGTATTGTGCCCACGGGATAATCCAGGATAATCGTCTCAAAAAAAAAAAAAAAAATCCCGATTTAACTTAAGCACACCTGCAAAGTCCCCTTTGCCTTGTAAGGTCACATATTGCTAAATTCTCAGGATTAGGACGAGGACACCTTTGGAGAGGCATTTCCTTCTGTCTACCACACTGCACTTAAGATAATTTTAATTGTTTTATTATCTGACACCTAAGCAACTGCTTTTCAACGTGCCATTTATCAGGCTTTTAAAAACACATGTAGATCGATACTTAGAAGGAAACGAAAAGGGGCCTTAATCTCCCTGCCTAGATACCCCCAAGGGATGACTTTTCCTGTTTTGACATTTAAACAGAAAGCACAAGTAATATTAGTGGCAGGATAAAGAACGCAAACTGCAGAACGACACCAGACGCAAAGTTAACGTGTCCCCCCCGAACCCCCCCTTATTCTCTCCCCAAAGGTAAAAGCACTTGGTAGATTTAGAGGATTCCTTCCGGAAAGACACGAATGCATAAGCCAGAATAAATGCTTCTTTTTATAACTTCCCTTCTAGAAGATACTAGAGAGCGTGTTAGTCACACCGTCACGCACCTTGCTTTTTCCACCCTACTTGCTGCCTTTCGGGTCTTTCTTCCCTGGCGGCGCGTGGAGACCTCTTTCTCTTTCAGAGAACTCCCTGCATGTCACCAATGGAGCGCCATTCATTCGTTTGCACAACTAGTCCCTTCTCGTCGGTTCCTGTGCTTGTCCGTAGCTGCTTGTTATCACAGACAGTGGCGTATGGGTGTCCTGGAAGGCCACATCCAGGACAATGTCTGTGACTGTAGTTTTAGCACTGTGGGTTTCTCAGCATTTGGGGCAGGATAATTCTCTGCTGCAGGGGCTGTCCTGGGCACTAGGATCCTGGGCTCTACCCACTGGCTGCCAGTAACACCTACCCCTGAACTGTGACAACCAAGAATGGCTCTTGACCTTGCCAAATGTCTCCTGGGGGGAAATCACCTGCTTTGAGGACCCACTGTTTTAGGGGCATTCTTTGCAGTGAGATTTGCTTTAGACACCTGTCGCAGGTGGCCGATGGCAGGTGACCGGGTGGGCCTTGGCTTAGCTCAAAGGGCAGGTGGGGCTATTCAAACTTCCCGTGGGGGAAGTTTGAAAAGGAGACTGTAGCTTCCAGTTGGCAGATGGGCGGTCTGAGTGTCATAAACCTTGTTGCTGGGAGTTTACTGGTACCTTGCCTCTTCCCAGGAGAATTGATCCAAGCTCAATCTGGCTTGATCTGGAATGTTCTGTGGGTCTTGCACACCTGACTCAGCAGTCTCATCTTTGCCTGGCTTGGCTGAGGTCCATGCTCTCTGCTCTGAGCCTGAACTACGTATATTTATATAATAAACAACCCTAAACAAACACACAACAGCCTGGCCCTTCGAGAGGGTTTTTTTTCCTCTTCTTGAAATGAGGATAGAATAGATTGCCCAAATGCAGGGGCTCAAGGGTGGGCTTGACTCGTATTAGCTCACTTAACCCTCACAATCCACCTGCTACTTTCATTATCCCCATTTTACAGGGGAGTAAACTGGGGCTCAGAGGAGGCAGGTAGTTTGCCCCAGGCCACGTCGCCCGTGAATGGCGAGGCTGGGGCTTGAACCCAGGGGCTCTAGCTCTGGCGTCCGTGCCCTCAATCACTGTTAGGACCGTACTGTTTTACAATGAAACTCGGATGATCACAAAAGTTGACACATCACGTCTGCCACATGCTGGGCTCCGTTTCAGGTGCTGTACACGTCTAAACACATTCAGTCCTCAGAGCAGCCCTGTGAAGTAGGTGCTTTTATCACCCACATTTTGCAGATGGAATTCAAAGCACAGAGAGATCAAGTAACTGGACTGAGGTCACACAGCTAAGAATTGGCCACGTGTGGATGGGGACCCGAGTGGCTCCAGGGTGCGTGGGTGCAACCGTCAGGCCACACTGCCTCCGGACAGACAGATGCGAGCAGGATCTCTAAAACCACAGCACGCCCAGCCCCCGCCACCTTAGGAACACCCCGGAGGCTTGTGGGGACTTTGCCCACTAGGCGTGCTGCCGATTTATCTGGGCGCTCTTTGATCCCCCAATTACAATCCATCTTGCTTTATGTCTCCCTTAAATCAAAGATATACTCCATTAGCAAGAGGAAGCCTGGATAGGCGATGTGCGTTTTTCTAGCTGGTGATTGTTTCTTCATTAGAATCCACAAAGTTGGTATGCTTTAAAATCCCAAACTGGAACAAAATGAAAGCCGTCGCCGAATCTTGGCTGGCTTTGGGCTGTAATTCATTCAAGTAGCTCATTACGCATCAGAAGCACCCAACCGCCAAAGCTTCTGAACAGCAGGCAATTCTAAAGTTTCAGTTTCTGCTTTCTACCTTGAAAATTATGAAGCACTCCAGGCACACGGGAGATATAGGGAACGTTTCAATGGACACCACGCACCTACCACCCGACCAGAGAAATAAAACACGACCGTTACAGTCGATGTTCCCGCGTACTCTCCCAGATCTCATTCATTTTCTTCTCTTTCCCCAGAGGAATTCGCTGCCTGAATTTAGCATCTTAAGTTTGCTATCCGTATATAATCATAAATTACGTAAAACATCGTGCATGTTTAAAAATGACATAAATAGCATCTTTTGACACACGTCCTTCTGCAGTGCGTTTCTCTCGCTGCATCTGCCGCCGGTGCTGATCCACGTTGCCGTAGTCCATTGTCTCCGCTGCGTAGTATTCCATCCCATGAGCGCATTGGTGTATTTATCTGTTCTCTTGTCAGTGCACATTTAGGCTGCTTGCCGGTTTCCACAAAGGGAAGCAGTGCTGAAGTGTCTTGCACACTTCTTCATGTACAAGTGCAAGAATTTCTCTGGGGCCTCTACTTACGTTTGGAATTACTGGGTTTCGGGGCATGTGGGTAGACTCGAAGACCTTGGCGGGCCCGCTCCCCAATGCGCACGCCTTGTCTGATCCTTGGGACTGCGAATGGGGAGGGCATTACTCCTGAGTTTGGGTTCTGTTTTATGGCACGTTTGGCTTTAAGAAAGGGAGGTTACCTGGGTGGGCACAATCCAATCAACAGACCCTTCAAGGTCTATAGGTCAGAGATTGAGAGTTATAGAGATCTGAAGTTTTAGAGGGATCTTCCAGGATGGGGAGTCTCCAGTGCTGGCTTTGAAGATGGATGGGCATGTGGCAAGGGACACAGCTGGCCTCAAAAAGCTGAGAGCAGCCCCCGCTTACAGCCAGCAAGGAGCCTGGAACCTCAGTCCTACAACCACAAGGAGCAGCAACCTGAGTGAGCTTGCAGGAAATCCCGAGCCCAGACAGGGACCCAGCCAGCCGACACCTTGATTCTGTCCTCGTGGGTGCCAGGGTGGAGAACCCAGACCCATGCCAGGACTTCTGACCTGAGGAAATTGTAAAATAAATTTGCACCTTTCATTGTGGTAAAACGCACCGTTTTTAGGTGTGTAGTTCAGTGGCATTAAGCACATTCACGTGGTTGTACAACCGCAACCACCATCTGGCTCCAAGACCTTTTCATCTTCCCAAACCGAAACTCTGTCCCCATTAAAATCGGCACTGTTTTAAGTTGCTATGTTTGTGGTAGTTCGTAAACAGCATTAGAAAACGGAATCCAAAGTCGTAATTGTTTTGGAAGTCACTTCCCCAGTTTCACACAGTGGCCCATGCTGAGTATCACCGTTCTGGCGTTTGCAGGGTTTATTTATTACCAGTGCATCAGAGAAGAGTTAAAATAGCTCCACCTTTGTTCCATTCTCCCGTGGAGGTTTCACGCAGGTAGCGACTTCGGGAAGAAAGGGAAATAGTTTCCGACTAGATGAAACCTTCTAATTCTCCTCCCTGTCCCCCGTGACGTATATAATTTGTTGCTAAGAAACACTTTGATTTCCTGTTTTACTTTTGAAAGTGCTGAGACAGAACCGTTTGAGAGGGAGATGTTAGGTGTTAGCTCAAACGGTTTTACGAACTGGAACAAATGTGAAATGTTTCCATTTCTCTTGCTTCGGAACACGTGGCCTGCAGCCCAGGGAGATTCGATTGTTTTTTGTTTATTATTTCGAACAGCATTGGTTGACGTTGAGTGTAAGATCAAGGTCAAGTAAATGACTGTGATGGGACACTCGGATGAAGTAGCTAGGACTCTTTTGTTGGCGGGTGACAGACATTCAACTCAATACTGGCGTAAGGAAAGATTGGCCCATAAAACTAATACCCGGGAGAGACAGCTTCAGGGACAGCTGGATCTAGGGGCTCAAATAAGGTCATCAGGACTTGGCCCCTCGCCATCTCTTGCCCCTCTGTTGGCCTTGTGCTTCAGCTGCCCCTTCCAGGAGTAGCCAGTGGCAATCCGGGTTGATGTCATTCCCATGGCTGGTTGAAAGGCAGCTTCTCTTTCTGAGTTGCTTGGGCAGAAACGACAAGGTTGGTTCTCACTGGAATCTGGGGTTGTGCCCAACTCTGTACTTTCACTGTGGCCAGAAGTTTAGACAGTGCTGATTGGCTTGGTCTGGGCCACGTGCCCAACTAAACCAAAGGAAAACTGAGGTGTTGCTAATGAATGTATGGGGAATGGCTGCTGGACGTGCAAGGACAATGGGTGTTTAATTCAGCCGAGGTCATGGGCGTGATTATTCTGAGGGCCGGGGAGCTCTGTGCTGCGCCTCCAGCTGGAGCCCTGGCTGGGCCAGCCTCCTTCCCTGTGATGGAGACAGGAAGCATAATGGTGGTTGGGAGACTCAGTACAGTTTCTCCATCACTACTGGCAGATCCTGCCCTGTTCACTCACGATGCTTCATTGCAGATAAGAGACTGTGTCCCCCTGGTATCACTTTATTTAGTCAATTCAGAGTAAAGAAGTTCTGAAACCGGGTCACAAGTGTTTGTTTGACTTTCTTCCCATTGAGAGACGTGGGGTCTGCAGTCCCTCCCCTTGGACGTGGGCTGGCCTGTCACTGCTCTGACCTGTGTGAACGGCGGAAGTGACAAGGTGTGGCTTCGGAGGCGAGGGCCATAGAGGCCAAGCGGCGTTGTCTTCTTGGAACATTCCCTCTTGAGATACGGTGCTGTTTATGACAGTACGAAATTTACAACAGTCTAGTTTCCCAGTGATGGGGATGTGATTCCTCGATAAAAATAATTAAGGATGCCGGCGTCGTGGGGGCCGCCCATGTATCATCTTTCAGTCCTGCCAGCCGCCTTTGAGGTAGGAATTTGGACACCGATTTTCCCACCGAGGACTGTGGACGTTGAGGCTGAGGAAGCTTGTCAGTTGCCTGAGGTCGTAAGCAGCCGGCCTGCTGACTCCAAAGCCATGGTGTTCGAAACGCACGCGGTAGTGGTTAAAGGCAGGGGCACGATCTAGAAAGCCGGCAGCACGGCCATTCCGCGGCGTGTCAGGTCTTCCTTGTAGAAGGCGCACGTGAGGGGTGTTTGACACCGGGAGACAGTGCTAACGCCGAGCTGAGTGGGAGGGAGAATCCAGAGCGATGGCCACACGTACAGCGAGATCCCAGCTGGTTACAGCTACGCACAGGAAAGAAGCCAGGAGGATGCAAAATGTTGACAGCGGGCGGTGGGGCCGTGTACCTACGAGCGTACCCTACGTGTACCCTGCGTCCTCTGCGGTTCCAGCTTTCCTACCGGAAGCACAAGCTGCAGACGAAGACAGGACAGAAGGAAAGTGAACGAACGTTAGCCGCGATCAAGCATAATCACACAACGAAACGACAGAAGAGCTGCTAACGTTGTGTGTGAATTAAAAAAACCCAAACTTCCAGTTCCTTAGGTCCAGCGGCCACATCCCACGTCTCAGTAGCCACGTGTGGCCAGCGGCGACTGCACTGGGCAGTGTCCCCGTGGGCTTTATCCCCCGTCTGCCTGGGTTCTAGCGTTTGCCGCTTACCAGCTGTGTGAGGGCGGGTGAGTTACTTAACCTCTCTGAGCCTCCGTTTCTGATCTGTAAGGTGGGGGTAATAACAGTAACAGCTCTTAGACTCGTGAGAAAGGACCATAAAGCCCTAGGGGCGGGGCCAGACACGCGATGCGGTCACGCATGACGTTGCCTGCCAGTCGTACCGCCCGAGTCTCCGCAAAATGTGTGACATTGGATTCTAGCATTGACTTGGTTGGAAGTACCCAGATGAGCCAGGGTAATAGATCTGCAGACAGTAGCCCCGTCCAGAATGCAGTGTGGCCCACTGGCTATGAGCACAGACCCCTGCTCTGCCCGCCAGTAGCTGTGTGAGCCTGGGAAGGCAGTCTCTGTGCCTCGGGTGTCCGCATGTGAACGGGGCTCACTGGTCGGGGAAGGTCTGAGTGTGTGCGCCGGTGCCCGTTACTCAGCAGGCGTCGTGAACGCAGTTGCTTTGTTTGTGCTATTATCCGAAGTTATTCTTTCAGCCCATTGATGTTGCTGGCTCAGGTGCGAAACCCTTGAGAGCCACAAGTCTGGAACCCCCAGAGCAGAAGTTGTGGTGGGTGGGAATGTGCTCAGTCCTGCCTGGGGATGTGTTTTGTTTGGCGTGCTTACTGTTTGGCCCACAGAGCACTGGAAAAAATTGAGTTAGTTGCCAAACTTTAAAAATAGGTTTCAAATAAAAATCCAGATTTCTGGCTTCTCTTGAAAGATGATGAGATGGAGCCACCCCGGCCCAGTCTTCCTGCTTGGGAACACGGCTGGAGCTGGAGGGCTGCCCACCTCACACCTCACGGCGGGGCGTGTTGGGCAGGCGGGCACTGTCCCCACACTGCCCGGTGCCGCGGGCTCATGCAGCCCACCCGCCTGGCGGCATTTCGTTTGGAAACCCCGGGGTCCTCGTTTGGACCCGAAGGCAGATACCGGTGCCGGCGTCAGCTCCGACGGGAAGGCAGCTTTGCAGGAGTCGCTCGGGGCCTTGGGAGTTGAAGCCACGTGCCTGGGTCCGTGTCGAAGCCCCTAGGACTGGCCGTGACAGCACAGGCTTCCGGCCCCCGGTCTTCCCGGGCCCGGTCTTCCCGCGGGCCTTTTCATCCCAGCTGGAGCCAGTTTTGTCTTCCAGAACCCGGGAGCCACCCCCGGCTTCCCTCGGCCTTTCGCCCACGTCCTCCCGGCTGTCCCTCCCGGCCGTTTGCGGAGCTGCTTCTGTCCCCCGCCTGACCGCCTCCTGCCCGCTTGCTCCGTCTCTTGTCCGTGGCCGATTCCCAGCACGGCAGCCAGAGGGACACTATTTTTTTTAATTAACAGGCTTAATTTTTTTTTTTTCTGAACTGTTTTAGGTTCACAGGAAAGTGAGGAGAAAGCCCAGCATTTCCACGTACTTTCTTCCTCACCCTGGTCTCCCCTATTATTAACAGCTCCACCTGTTCACTGTGCCCCCTCCCCACCCCCGCCCTGCACCTGCTGGCGACCGCTGATGCTTTCACGGTCTCCGTCCACAGCTCTGCACTTTTCAGAGTGTCGTACCGGATGTGGCCCTTTCAGACTGGCGCCTGTCACTTAGCGATATGAATCTAAGGTTCCTCCATGTCTTTCTGTGACTCGATGGCTGGTTTTTGTTGACGATTAATTTTCCGCTGTGTGGATGTTCCGCCGTTTGGCCATTGCCTCCTGGAGGACACCTTGGCTGCTTCCAAATGTGGGTGCCATCGACCACATTGTTGCTGCTCTCTGTTTGTTGTCTCTGATCTTTATTTTGGTCTTTTTCTGCTTCTCCGGTTTTAGTTGGCGACTTTATGCGATTCCAGTTTTCCTCCTCTCTGAGTATGTGAAGTGCATACATATGTCATTTTACTTTGTTTGGTGGTTGTCCTTGAGTTTGCGGCATGACTTATAACTGCTCCACATCAGAGAGGCCTTTTAGTGCCTAAGACAAATCACCGCTTTCTCTGCTCGTGACCCAGAGACCCCTCCTCGCGTGGGACGGTGCCGCGGTGCTCCCAGCGGCCCTGGGCCTCGGAGCCCACCTGCCCTGTCGCTTGGGTCTCACCGGCCTCCTTGCTTTTCTTCGAACCCACCGGGCGCGTCCCGGCTCCGAGCCTTTGCCCCAGCTGTCCCCTCCGCCGGAAGTGCCCGTCCCAGATATCCATTTGGCCAACACTCTCACCTCCTCTAGTCTTTGCTCAGGTCCCGCCACCCAGCTCGGTCTCCCGTGGCCTCTGCCCTCACACTGTCACACGGCGTCACCCCCCACCGCGCGGATCTTCCTTCATCCTACCCTGTTCTCTCAACCCAACAAACCCCATGATTCGCTCGCTGTGTTCGTGGTTTGCTCTCTGTCTCCCCGGACGAGAACGTCTGCCCCGTGAGGGCAGTGAATCGGGACCAGGCTGTTCGGAGGCACCACGACCCCCAGGCTCCTCGTGCTAAGTCAGAGCTCAGAGCGGAAGGTGTGGGACAAGCCATTGTGCCCGCAGCCGGCCCGGGCCACCGCTGAGCCCGGCGTGCAGGCCTGCGTGCTCCCCGCTGCTGCGGCAGGTGCGTCCCTTGTTGGTCCTTGTGAGCAGCCTGGCGGGCAGTGGGCTCCCCTGGGAGGCAGGAGCCGGGTGAGAAATGGCCCTGCCCAGGCCCGTGCTCCAGGCCAACAGGAGGGGGTCCGAGAGAGGGTGACGGGGCTGGAAGTCACTGTGCCGGACACAGGCTGGGGCACGCCAGGTCCCCTGCGCAGTCCTGCCTGGGTCTGCGCTGGGAGGCGGTTCTCGTCAGGAGGGACAGGGCGGGGCCTGCCTCCCCGTGGACGGGGCTTGTCCCATGTCCTGCGGCGGGTGCACAGTGGGCATCGTTCCGGCCTTCCTGCTGTGGCGTGGCCCTGACACGTGGACTGTCACCAGGTGGCCCTCTGCGTGGACAGCCCCGGGCCGCCCTTCAGGCTTGGTGCCGCCCCGGGCACCGTGCACCCTCCGCGTCTCGGGAAGCAGAGGGGGACCCTCCGCGGCCCCATCCCACGCACGCGCGCTGAACACCCGCCCGGCGTCAGGCACTGGGCGCGCCAGGCGCCGCGGCCGTGGTTTCTGCCCTCTCACCTGCACCCAGGCGCGAGGAGTGGAGACTCGAGGCGCTCCCGGGCGACGTGCGGGGGTTTAGCAGCCAGGGACGGGGATGGGCCGGGGGCACACGCGACGGAGGGAGGGGTCCTGCTGCGTCCCCGCCCCCCCGCCTGGCCTGCGACTCTCCTCATTGGGCTTCTCTCCTGCTGGACCGTTCTCCGCAGCAAGCCCTCCGCCTCACAAACACCCTGGCCCCGCGCCCCACCACTGCCCTCGTCGCTGCCCCGGCTTATCGGAGACGCCCCTCAGAAGCGTGGCCTCCACTCGTGGCCGCGTCTCTCCCGCCCCGGCCTCTGTCGGGCCCCCGCTTTCCCCATCGCTCCACGGAGCGAAAACCTCGCTGTCTTCGCTCCTACCTGCCTGTCGCCAGACCCCTGCTTCCTGGGTCACGTCCTGCCCTTGGCCCCAGACTCGTCCGTCACCCCCCTGCTTTCTTCCCGCCTCCTCGCCGCTCCTGGTCCGTGTCCCGGGCCCCGGAACTTGGAGCGAGCGCTTGGTGTGGGCCAGGACCTGCCGTGCACACGTCAGGCGCACACGCTCAGCTCATCCTCACAGCAGCTCCATGACACAGGAGGGACCGTCATTAGCCAACTCAACAGACGACACAGAGACACAGAGAGGCGATGTGACTGGCCCACGGTCACACAGCTGGCGAGGGACAGCCTGGGACTCGAACCCCAGCAGGATGGGGCCAGAGCCGAGCCCTCAGCCCAGCATCGAACAGCTGGGCTCTGAGTGTCGGTGCGTGCATCCATCCTGTGACCAGTGGGTCGAGGGTGGCGACACGTGGGGAAGTTCGCGGAGGCCGCCGGTGTGAGCCCGCCGCCCTGGCTGGGCAGCAGGAGCACACTGCCCTTCCTACTGGTGGCGGCTTGGCCTGGCTGTCTGTGTGCCCTGTTCACCTTCCCACGGGCACCTGGGGCTCGGCCCGGGCAAGCTCCCGAGTGGCAGCTCTGCTCTGAGACACCGCACCGACCCGTCTAGCATCCTCATCTCTCAGGGGTCCCTTCCTTCCCCTCAGAGCTCCCAGTCCCATCGCTGCCCCCGCCTCTGCTCTGGAGGACGCGGTGTGGGTGAAGTCAGAGCAAGCGGACTTTAAGGAACTCACTTAGTGCCTTTGCATCTCTGACAGCCTGCAGGGGGCAGTGTCCCCTGCCAGAGTCGGACGGTGGGGGCCCAGGCACCTGACTCTGGGAAGGAGGAGATACTTGCGAGCGAGGGGGTTTTACGCACCCCCAAATCATCCTGGGGACTGTCCTTTTCACCTCTGCTTTATCCCAGCAGCACCTGCACCCGGGTCGCCTCGGTGCTGTCGCGAGATTGCCCAGCACGTGCCCGTTGGCACGGAGCTGAGAGCGGGCGTCGAGCATCTGCCTGGCCCTGCTGCCGCCCCGGAGTGACCTCGAACGCAGCCGATCTTCTTCTGTTTAAAAGCGAAAACGGCCCATCTCGGAATGTTTCAGGGACACTGCCGACCCCCGAAAGGGCAGTGCTTCTGGCCGTGGTGTCGCGGGCGCTGCGGTGTGCGGACCGGCACCACTCTGGGTCGGGCTCGGGGACACGGCGTGCACATGGCAGCGTTCGGGAGTCCTCGCCGGAGCTGAGGCCGCGCTCCGCGAGCCGGGACAGCGCGCTGGTTCGTCCGAGGGCAGTCTTTTCGGTCTATTTCTTTCAATCAACCCGGCTCACTTTTAAAAAAATTAATTCGTTCTCCTCCGTCCTAGGCGATCACGTCTGTGAAGCTGTGACTTTAGTTAGACTACGCAGGTCGCCTGCAGACAGAGAGCCTCTCCCCCACGGAGCCTGCCTCCGCGGTGGCTCACAGGAGTAGGGACACGACCCTCTGACGTAGGCGCGGGGCGGAAGTCGTCCAGGCTTGGCGCGGAGCCGGAGGCCAGTGTTCCTGTCTCGCTCCACCATCCCTGAGTCGTGCCCTTGACCACACGGTCCCGGATGTGCGCCTCACGTCCACGGCCCAGCACAGGGAGGGCGTGGGGGGCACACCCCTTCTTGGCATCACTGCTCCTCAACTGCCATCTGCCAGAACTCAGTCACATGTCCTTATCTAGCTGCGAAGGAAGCGGAAATAATCATTTCCTCTGGGAGACGGACGTCTGCGGACTCTGTCGACATCACAGGAGGGCGGGGGGTGAGGCGTTTGCTAGTTTCCGCCACAACGTGGTGGTTATAAAGTTTCCTAACAGACATCGAAACACACAGGACTAAACAATCTTTTAAAGCTCACGTGCCCCCATCATCATTTGATGTGCATGTCCCACCTGGGAAAACGGTTTTATAAGTCATCGCCCTCTGTGACAGACACCCTGTCGGGACCCTCGCCTTGTTGGAAGAAGGACATATGCTCTGCTGTTCCCAGGTGTGGGACGCGTCGCTGTGATTGACACCTCCAGGGGAGGGCGGAGCTCCCCAGCCACCCCACATGTCGGCACGTGCATCTGAAGCCTTACAGCTCTCCACTGCCGACGTTCAGCCCATCTTCCCGCTCCCTCGGGGAGCTGCCGCCATGGCGGTCAGACACGGCGGGAGTCAGGGACCCGTGTGACTGCATCCCGCCGACACCTTCGAACTGCGCACCTTATACCAAGGCTGGGGTCTGTCTTAGCATGGATGCATCAGCTGGCACCCGTGACCGAAGTTTGAGGGGAAGCAGGAGTCCAATTTTAATGACTTAGCGCCGTGTGTGGTGGCAGCCACACGTCCCAAAGCCGGGGGAAAGCCTGTCTGTTAAAAGCTAATGATCTAAGAAGTCCCGACATCAAGTAAAACCTTGAGTGAAATCCATGGTGTCGCAGACTGTTAATCCTTTATTAAGGATCGAGACTGAGATAAAAAGCATTTTATCTTTTTTAGGGTTCGCGTTAACATGTCATTGCCTTTCGTTCGTACATCGATCTTCATTTGGCTAATTGGGGACAGGAATTGGAAATCTCTGTGCTGGGATGTGGCAGACAACCTCTTACCACTTGGCTGGCCTGTTACTTTTGTTTTGGTGGGGTCTCAACTTTAAAAGGCGAGGCAATCTTGGCTTAGGCAAACGAGAGCCAGAGGGGCTGTCGG